>NW_006400111.1:412010-458491 GCF_000299155.1 Elephantulus edwardii | reverse complement strand
AAAATTTTTCTTTATACTGGTTTTCTTACAAAGTTTGTATACACTGTTTTTTACATCAGATCACTAGATCTTTTCATATAAACATACTCAATTCTTTGTTGTAGTTCTATCATTTAACTTCTATCTGTTCTTACCTAGTCTATTATGTGCTTTCAGGTCATGAAAGAAGACTATTAGAATCTCCCAAGGTGAACTCACTCCCACATCCCCTGAGCCTGCCTGCGCTCTGTACACATCCTACTGCTTTATATATTCCTCCACCTGGCCATCCCGGCACACCCAGCTCCATCTGGATGACAGCAGACTTAACCTGATGATGCTATTTTTCTCAACACATGTTTGTCCCAAGTACTCCCTAGTCAACCTTTTAATAGGTAAGATCTCTTAGGGTTCAAAGCATAAAGCCTAGGTTCAAAATCTACCTTTGTCCAACATCTTGTTCAACCTCAGATAAGCTCATGAGGATCTCTGAGTCTTGGTTGTGTTCACATCTGCAAATTGAAAGGAATGTGCCCTTTTCCTAATATCACAGCAAGGCTAAGATCTGATGACATGTGTAAGATGATCGATCATTGTTTGACATCTAACAAAGTGCTCATGAAAGGCCACCACTATTAGGTAAGGGGTAAGCTAACTAAATCAAGGATTGCTTGGATCGAGAGAACACTACCAGAGAAAAGTCTGTTAAAGAGAAAACTTGATTAAGTGCACATTGTGAAAGAATAAGAAAACATTGCTATGTAAATGTTGATTTTTTTCAACAGAACACAGATGTGGGTTATTGAGTAAATGGGAGAATCTCACCTTACTGGTTTATGTGTATGTGACGTATCTCAGAGAAAACATTCTCTTGCTATCTCAAAAATTCTGATATAAATGTGGTCTTGTAGCAATTAGATCTAGTTGCTCTAAAAGGAAAAACATGTCTAGATTATTTTTAATTTTTAGATTTTCATTATATTTATTATTGTTGTCAATAAATAAGGTTTTATCTATTTTTAAAATGCAATATTGTAGAGGATGCTTAGATTTTGTTCCTATTTCTTTGAATAGTTTTTTTATTTTTATGTATGTTTATTTTTAATTTTAGTTTTATGGATAGTTGTCAATTATTATTGTTTTGTTTGTTTTTAAAATACTATATTTTAAAAATTAAACCCAGTGTATTTTAGAGAAAAATATCTTTGCATTGATAAATATGAAATAATATCAGAACTCACTGATTATTAAATAAAGTTTATGCTTAAACAAATGTTGTCTTGTAAATTGAAAGGATCAGCAAATAAAATAAGAAAAGTAAACAATAACAGAAGAAGAAGAATTGATGCCTTGGAGTTGTGGTGCTGGAGAAGAGTCTTGAGCATACCATGGACCACCAAGAAAACAAATAGGTCTGTCTTGGAGAGGTTGAAACCAAGTTTCTCCTTGGAGACTAGGGTTTTAAAGCTCTGTCTCATATACTTTGGGCATGTGGCCAGGAGAGACAGGTCTTTGGAGAAGAACATCAAGCTCGGAAGGGTGGAGGGACAGCACAGGAAAGGAAGACCCCCAGATGAGATGGATTGATACAGTACTAGGGCAGTGGGAGTAGGTGTGTAAAATTAGTGAAACTGGCTCAGGACAGGGAGGGTTTAGAGCTGCTGTACATAGGGCTGCTATGGGTCTCAGGCAACGTGAAGGCATGTAACAACATCTTGGGACTCTAGTCAACATGCTTTTCTGTTTGTAAAACTTTTCAAAAAAACAATGAATGAATGGAATCCCAAAATCTCTGTAGATGTTCATTGAAATGGGGGTAATCATAAGGTCATACAATCTGATGGGGGGGGTGAGAAAAATAGGAAAGATCTGGTGAGAAAAACAATGTATTCAAACTTTGTAAATAAACCAGTAAGAAATTTTAAAATAAAATCATGAAATAAAATTAAAAAAAAAAACAAACAAAAACTTTTCAAATAAAAGCTATCAGGATGTACAGGTTGAGAGTACACTCAACTATGAGTTCCTCTCCCCTTACCCTCTTGATTAAAGTCTTAAGCAGTTCATTTGATGTCCTGGCACTTTCTTGCAGATCAGAGAAGGCCAGCACTATTACAGGTATTAGCTTTTTTATTAGCAGTGTTGCATGACATTAGTTTGTTTACCAAAAAGATGTTTCCATTCAGTCAGAGAAGAAGATGGTGAGAGTTAAGAGGGGAAACTGGCATTACAAAGGCATTTGAGTCAATGAGAAAAAATATCCACAAGCTCCTCATTCCCAAATACACGCCCTGACTCAAACGCATCATTGCCATCAAAACACTTCTCCATTCACAAATCTTCTCAGGCAGACTCTAAAAATAGGGGAAGAGGTGCTGATCCAAAGCAGAGATAACAAAGAGCCTCCATGACCACATATTTAATATTTAATATTTAATTCTCTTCTCTCAACTATCCATTGGAATTGCTTTTAAAAAACCAAGAGAACATCTGTATCTTTACTGGAAATCAAAAACAGTGTATGTCCACAACAGGGATTTCCAGAGATTTCCACAGAGCAAAATGACTTTGAGAAGGTATGATGGTGGCTTTGTGGATTTTGCTAAATCTGTATGTTATTATCAATTTAGTATTTCTCCTTGATTCATCATTTTTACAGTAAATCTACTTTGAAAGGACACCTTATCTATCTCTTCCTTGAAGAGAAAGTCGATGTCACTTACTACAAATAGAAAGTAAATCTTTTTTTAAAAAAAAATCCTATGAAAATCAAAGTGATTAAAGATAGCTTAAAGCCTATCACCCTGCTTCCTGTCTACCTTGTTAAAATAGGATATTAGCAAAATAATAATAAAAAAACCCCAACAACCAAAAAAATAGAACACCCATTTGCCATCAAATTCAGCTCACTGAGACCCCATGTGTGTCTGAGCAGGACCACATCCCTATTGCTGTGTGTACAGATGAGTTGTTGCTGTCCATTTGCTGGTGGGGAGCAGCAACACTTTGATGGGGGTAAGCAGGACAGAGACACATCACTCTGGGAGCACTTTAGAGAGTCAACTCAACTTTATTGGGGGTTACAGTGCACTTATATACAGGGAGTAAGAGGAAAGACAGGATGAGGTGGATTTGCAGATGTGGAGTATACAGATTGGACAGAAGAACCTCAGCTCAGTGCAGACCACTCCCAGGCCAATGAATGCAGCAGCCATCTTCCTGGATGTCGAGCCTTCTCAGCCAGCACAACCAAACAGAGGAGAGCTTTCTCTATTCTGTATTAAGGGCTGATATGGGTCAGAAGGCTTGCACTTATCTGGAGTGAGGTGATCTGCCCCAGCCAGAGGCCTCTTCCTCTTTTCAACAGTCCCCAACAATGAGTCAGGAATGACTCATAACTGATCCTTCAGGTTTCCTAAGGCTATAAATCCCATGGGAGGAGACTGCTTATTTCCATTTTGGAAAATACTGATAAAAGGAGGCTGACGAGCTGGTCATCAGTGAATAAGAGGACCCAACAGAACTCAAGTCATAACCCTTCATGATGAGACTACCAAGGTCAAGATGAGGGTCACTAACTCCCAACTATACTCAAGTTGTACATGGGTGACAGCTCTTAGCACAACTCAACTCCTTGTCCTCAAGTCAGAACTAACGTATAGGCGATCCTCTAATAGATTCTTGAGAGGTGGTAAATCACACAAGAGGAAATTTTCCCATCTTTCTCCTGAGCAGCTGCAGGCAGACTGAAAACACCAGAGAGGAATCACCTATCGATTAACAGTGCAACTCACTCTGAACCACACCACCAGGGCTCCCTAGCCCTTGAGACAGCAGACAGCTGATGCTCCTTGTCACCTGCATGTGACACAATGGGTGGAAGGAAGGTATGACCACCACAGTTGAAGTCACTGTGACGAAACAGAGGATCACAAATCATTCTGAGGAAGATGCTCTTGACTATGAACAGCAGAGCTTTTCTCTGGTCCTCTTCCAATGGAACAAGATCCCCAAACTGAAATAACAAACTACAATTTCAGAAAATACAAAGGCTTCCTTTCACCTGGGCTGAAAGAGTAGAAGAAAGACACTAACTCTTTCTGTGCTCACTCTCCTACAAGAACCGTGTTGTTGTGTGGTTAAGTGTTGTTGAGTCAAGTATGACTTACAGTGACACTATGAACAACGGTCCTGTGCCATCTTCATCATCGCTGACATACTCAAGTCCACTGCTACAGTCACTGTCTCAGCCCATCTGTTTGAGGGTCTTTCTCTCTTCTATTGACCCTCTACCTTTCCAAGCAGAATGTCACTTTCCAAGCAGAATGTCACTTTCCAAGCAACTGCCTTTCCTAGCAACATGCCCCAAAATATGTGCTTCGAAGCTTCACCATTCTTGTCGTCAGTGAGAATTCTGGCTATACCTTCTTTAAGATATCTGCCTGTTCTTTTGGATGTCCATGAGATAGTCAGTACTCTTCTACAACATCCAGCTCAAAGGTATCTGTTTTTCTCCTGTCATTCATTACCAGCTCTGCTTTGCACAGCCAAGTGACTGAGAAGACCATGACCTGAATCAAGCACACCTTAGTCTTTAAACGGACATTATTGCTCCTCAGTAATTTGGAGAGGTTCCTGAGAGCAGGCTTTCTCAATGCAATACATCTCCTGATCTCTTGATGGCTTTTACCAAGGGTGTTGATTGTTGATCCAAGTAAGGTGAAATTGTTAACAATTTCGGTCTTTTCTCCCCGTAACCTGATGCTGACTATCAGTTCACTGATAAAGTTTTCCATCTATTTGATGTTGAGGTGTAATCCATATTGAGTTGTTGGGTGCCACTGAGTCAGAACCGACTTACAGCTGACCCTCCAGGGGGTTTCCAGAGGCAGTTTCTCATATGGGAGGAGATTGTCCACCCTTCTCTCACGGAGCTGGTGGATTCAAACTGTGTGCCTTCAGTTTCTTACCACTAAGGCAACCAGAGCTCCTGCCATATTGAGTAGACAGAAAAAAAATAACAGAGCATGCCAAAAATTCAGCTGAGCAAACAAAGAGAAATAATGAAAATTCAAATAAGAATTTCCAATGAAATAGAGCCATTGTCAAAGAGAGACCAAGTTCTAGAAAGTGTCTCATTCATATTTCCAACGAGATTCAAGAGGTTAATACATCTATAAAATGGAAACAATTTGAGATTGGGGAAAAATGCTTTCAGAAGAAAATTGTTATTATGGAATTTTAAAATTCACTGGAGATAGTGAGCAGAAGAATGGGCAATTCAGATGACAATTAATGAATTACGATACAAAAATTTTTCTGAAAGCTGGCTCTAGACTTTGCATATTGATTAGAATTGTACTGAATGCTTTACATACTACAAAGAAAATGAGTATTATCAAAATTAAAACACAGTATGAAAGAGAAGATGACTGTGCTTCTGAATAAATGTCAGCAAGGACTAGTATGTCTAAATACCATCTTATATATCAGTTTAAAAGATAGGCAATGGACAGGACACAGTCATTTATAAAATGGCAATAAGCAAATGGAAAGTTATACAAACTAAGTGATATAACACATTTATCATTTTTGCAATCAATCATATCCTTAAAATTTATAAGACCAGATGTTGACAAATTTGGGTTAAATGAAAAATTGTACACAGCATAAGTGAGAATGCAAATTGACAGAAAAATAACTGCAGGATGTTCTGACAAATATTTTAATAACATATATTCTCACAGCTATCAGTTTAAAAAGCAAAGTAAAGTCCAAAAACAAAATCAGTAAAATATTCAACTAGGATTCTAAGACAATGTTTTTATGCAACTCATAGCGATCCTATGTCCAATAGCTCAGAACCATGTCCTATCCTGAGCCAATCTCACCGTCTCTGACACATCTGTCCCTACAATCCCAGTCACTGTGTCAATCCATCTCATCCAGGGTCTTCCTCTCTTGTGCTGTCCCTTCACTTTTCCAAGCATGATGTCCTCCAAGGACTGGTCCCTCCTGACAACATGCCCAAAGTATGTGAGACAGCGCTTCAAAATCCTTGCCTCTAGGGAACAACTTGGTTTCATTCTAATATAGATCTGTTTGTTCTCTTGAAAGCCCATGGTAAGTATGTTCAATACTGTTCTCCAGCACCACAACTCAAAGACATCAATGCTTCTGCCATGCTTATTCATTGTCCAGTTCTCTGATGTATAGCAAGTAATTGTGAAGACCACAGCCTGGATCAGGCACACCTTAGTCTTTAGACTGACATCTTTGCATTGTCCCTGACAGCTGACTTCCCTAATCCAATTAATCTTCTGATTTCCTGGCTGCTGGTCCCAAGGGTGTTGACTATGGACCTGAGCAAGCTGAAATTGTTAACAATCTCAATCTCTTCTCTATCTATCACGGTGCTGCCAATTGGCGCACTGGTGGGAATCTTTGTTGTCTTCATGTTCAGCGTCAATCTATATTGAGGACTGCAGTCCTTGACCCTCTGCAGCAGAGGCTTCAGGTCCTCCTCAGTTTCTGTGAGCAAGGCGGTATCATCAGAATAACGTAAGTTGTTGTTGAGTCATCCTCCCATCCTGATGCCACAGGATTATATTTCCTCCTAAACACTAGCCTCCCAAATGATCTGTTCTGCATACAGACTGAAAAGGTATGGAGACAGGATGCATCCCTGATGCATTCCTTTCCTGGTTTTGAACCAATGCAATGTTTCCTTGCTCTGTTTTGATGACTGCTTCCTGATCCAAGTATAGGTTTCACATGAGGTGTTTGGGGATTTCCATTCTTCTCACGATTAGCTACAATTTGTTGTGATCCATACAATCAAATGCCTTTGAGTAATCACTGAAACACAGATAGACATTCTTCTGATATTCTTCTGCTTTCAGCCAAGATCCATCTGACATTGGCAAAGATTTTGCTAGCATGTGATATTAATGATATTGTTAAAAAATGTCCACACTCTGTTTGATCACCCTTTTTGGAATGGGAATAAATATTGATGTTTTCCAGTCAGCTGGCCAGGTAACTGTCCTCCAGATTTCTTGGCACAACTTGGTGAGTGTGTCAGGGCAGCATCTCTTGGTTGAAATATGTCAGTTGGTACTCCATCAATTCCTGGGGCCTTGTTTGTTGCCAATTCCTTCAGAGAAGCTTGAACTTTCTCCATCACTATAGCTTCTTGGTCATATGCTGTTTCATGAAATTCCTTTGTGTCATCCAATTCTTTCTGGTACAGTGACTCTGTGTACTCCTTTGATCTTTTGAAGTATCCTGGATCATTCAATATTCTTCCCATAGCATCTTTAAGTATTGCAATGAAAGGCTTGAATTTGTTCTTCAATTCCTTCAGCTTAAGAAATTCAGAGCAATTTCATCCCTTTTTTATTCTGACTCTAGCTCTTTGCACATTTCATTATAATACTTTGCTTTGTCTTCCTGAGCCGCTCTTTGAAATCTTCTGTTCACCTTAACTTCTTGATTTTGTCCCTTTGTGTTAGCTTCTCAGTCATGTCCCCTATACCTATGTGTTAACTTGGTTAGACTCTAAGTCTCAGTATTATGTAATTTAATACTGGTAAATCTTAAGCTCGATAGTGCTAAGCAGAGTTAGAGACAGCTATGTAATGATGTAAGCACACTTACTATATGATACAAGATGTGATCAGCCAGTCAGTTGTAAGGGATTTAGGGTGTGGTGCCACACCGTTAATTAATCCACAGCCCAGATCTGATGTAAGAAGAGTTTCCAAGGGGTGTGATCTGGGTCATCTTTTGTCTTAAAGAGGTAAAAGGAGAGAGAAGCTAGTGAGGATTGGGAGAACTGAATCTTTATCCCCAAGAAAAAAGAGCCAGGAATAGGATGTGTCCTTGAGGTGCAGGTTCCTGTGCTGGGAAAATTCTAGAACCAGAAGACACACAGGAGTCTGAATTCAGACTTCTCCTTTCTCAAATTATAACAGAATAAATTTCAGTCTCTTAGAATCATTCACTTGTGGTATCTTTGTTACAGCGGCACTAGATAATTAAGGTAGAGAGAGAATAAGAGAATTGATAGACAAATCCCAGCGCTAACTCTTTGATGAAACAAAACCGCAAAAATAAAACAGTGAACCTCTAGAAAATCAAGGGGAACGAAAAGAGACAGCATAAACAAACAAAATTAGAAACAAAGAGGATTTGACAACTGCTATTGAGCTCATGGTGAAGAGGTGGGCAGGGGTGGAAGGATCTGGGCTGCTGTAAAACTCATCTGGGAGCTTTCACAGCTGTGTATATGGATTCTGCCCCATGGTTCTACCCCAGGGCATGACGGGACATGGTAAGAGGCCATCTCCATCCCAAATGAGGAAATGAGTCTGATGGGAGATGTGACTTGCCAAAGGTCATAGAGAAGACCTTCTGTGACAAGAATCCAAATATTTAGAATCGAAGCATCACCATAACTGAGGAAGACTTTGATCTACGTAATGCAGAGAGGTATCCAATTTTGTAAAGGTTTCATTCCAACTATTATCTCATCAAATTCACATCTCTTCTAAGATGCAAATGAGGGTGCTAAAATTATGTCTGGTAAATGGAATCGTACCAGCTGAGAAGGATGTACTTCAGAGAGGTAAGGTCACAGAGCATTCATCCAGTTGGAAGAGTCAAAATCTCTCTGGCCTCTAGCACTCTACTGTATCAACATGCAGGATACGATGTTTGATGCATGTAAGCTCTAGCACCGTGGAGACCTAGAATGACATCTCAGTGCCGTGTCTATGAGCTGTGTGCCCTTAATATACTGCTTAACGGTCCTGATGCTCCATCTAGAATTACTGCAATAACTAAAGAATATTGCAGAAGGAGCCTCAGGATAAAGGCCTGATGGATGAGTGACTTCCAAAACTTCCCACCCTTGAAAATGTGGAGCGTAGTTCCACTCTGACATACACAGGGCCACCAAGCATCAGAATCAATTTAATGGCAACTGGTTTGGTTTTATTTAAGTCAATTAATAATGGGCTTCATCTCAATCGACTGCCCTTTATCATAAAGCCACTTTTTTCTCCCCTGAACCTTTCTGTATGCTTCACAGGAGAAGACAAGTAAGGTGCTAACTCAGATAGAAGGATATGAAAAAGGGAAGACTCTAAAACACAGTGTGGGGAAAAGATGTTCCCTAGAGACCCAGGGGGAGAGAAAGGGAAAGAGGAGGCAGAGGAGAATCAAGGGGAAGAGAAGAAGCAAGGGCTTCACCTGTTCCTCCTCTGAAGCCCTGGATAGAGACCTGTGTGGAAGGCAGCAGCATCAGGGAAGACCCCAAGGCAGAGCTCCGAGCTTTCACCAAGGGGCTCACAACATGTTCACGATCCATGAACAAAGAGCTGAGAGAGGAAGCGTTTGGTTGTGGACTGGGGTTGGAAAGAAGACCGAGAGGCACCAGAGGCCTCAGCCTCGATGCAGCATGCTGTCAAATGCAGGAACAGCTCCTCCCCAGTGGGCAATAGTTCAGGGTCCAGGCAATTTCAGTTACTCTGCAGAAGCAAAGGCCAGGGAAGAGGGGGCACTATACACAGTAAAGGGCCCCCTCATCTCCAACACAAGGTACAAAACTTAAGAACATCTATGTCAATTACATAAAATGAAGACGCCTTTGAAATGTGATGCTGGTGAATAGTATTAAACATGCCATGTTGTTGTGTACGGTTGAGTCAGAACCTCCCCATAATGGCTGATCCCCCAGAGGGTTTTCAGAGGCAGGAAACTGCACAGGAAGAGACTGCCTTTCTTTCTTTCAGGGAGCAACAGGTGAATTCGAATCACATACTTTTGTGTTCACAATGAAATTCCTTACCACTAAGACAGCAGCGGCCCCTGCATAACCATGTTGTTGTTGTTATGTGCCATCGAGTCGCTTGCGACTCATAGCAGCCCTGTGTACAACAGCCCTGTCTGCTCTGTCCTGTGGCGATCGCACTGTCTCCGACACACCCATCCCAATTATCCCAGTCACTGAATCAATCCACCTCATAGAGGGCCTTTCACTCCTGCTCTGTCCCTCCACCCTACCAAGCATGATGTCCCTCTTTAAGGACCGGTCTCTCCTCACAACATGTTCAAAGTATGTTAGACAGAGCCTCAGAATCCTTGCCTCCAGGGAGCCTCCTGGTTTAACCCTTTCCAGGATGAATCTGTTTGTTTCCTTGGCAGTCCATGGTACCCTCAATACTCTTCTCCAGCACCACAGCTCAACAGCATTAATTCTACTTCTATCCTCTTTGGTCATTGTCCAACTCTCTGACGCATAACAAGTGATTGCAAAGACCATGGCCTCTCTCAGACGCACCTTAGTCTCCAGAGAGACACCATTGCTCTTCAGTACTTTGGAGTGGTCCCTAACAGCAGACCTTCCATCGCAATATGTCTTTTAATTTCCTGGCTACTGGTGCCAAGAGTGTTGACTGTGGAGCCAAGCAAACTAAAGCTGTGAACAATCTCAATCTCTTCACCATCCATTCTGATGCTGCCAATTGGTCCAGTGGTGAGAATCTTTGTCTTCTTGACGTTGAGCCTCAATCCATATTGGAGGCTGCAGTCCTTGACCCTCTGCAGCAAGCGCCTCAGGTCCTCCTTAGTTTCAGCACCAGGGTTGTGTCATCTGCATAACGCAGACTGTTGTTGAATCTTCCACCAATCCTGACACCACACTTCTCCTCATAGAGCCCAGCCTTCCAGATAATCTGTTCTGCATGCATAACCATAGAGGGCTGAAAGAATGAACAAATATGCTGAGAGAGAAGTGTATCCATAATGTCCTCAGAGGCAATGACGGCAAGTCTGCATCTTACCCTCCTGGAGCATATTATCAGGAAGGGCCAGGTTCTGGAGAAGGACATCATGCTTGAAAAAGTAGAATGTTCATGAAGGAAAAGAAAAGTCTCAATGAAATGGACTGAAACGGGGACTGTAGTAATGGGCTTGAGCACTGCAGGGGTTGTGAGTACATCACAAGACTGGAAAGGGGTTTCTTCTGTTGTATGGAATAAAACAACAGCAATAGAAGAAATCATAAACTATATGATAGCACACCAGAGAGGAAGACCCTGGATGAGATGGAGTGCTACAGTAACTGGGGCAATGGGGGTTGGTGCGTCAGAATCAGTGAGACTGGCTCGGGACAGGGAAGGGTTCAGAGCTGCTGTTCAGAGGGTTACTATGGATCACAGGTGACTCGACAGCACGTAACAACAACAACAACAGACTCCAGTCCAGGAGAGTAGACAGAACAAAGAAATGAACATAACACACACAGAGAGCAAAATGACGGCAATAAAACCATTGCTGTGGTTGGCTGCCATCAAGTCGAGAATGACTCCTAGTGACCCTATGAACAAAGGACCTGAAGCCTTTCTATAACTATCGCCATTTCTCAAAATTCATAGAGATTTCAGAGGCATGTTGTTTAGGAAGTAGATGCCAAACTGACTGCTTCCAAACTGACAATTAGTCTAGAGACTAAAGTGCACCTGATCCAGGCCATGGCCTTCTCAATTGCTTGCTATGCATCAGAGAGCTGGACAATAAATAATAATGAAAAAAGAAGAATTGATGCTTTTGAGTTGTGAAGTTGGACAACAGTATTGAACATACCATGGACCGCCAAGAAAACAAACAGGTCTGTCCTTGAAGCAGTAAAACAAAGATGCTTTCTGGAGGCAAGGATTTTGAAGCTCTGCCTCACATACTCTGGGCATGTAGCCAGGAGAGACCAGTCCTCGGAGAAGCACATCATCCTTGGAAGGATGGAGAGACAATTCAGGAGAGAGAGAGAGACCCCAGATGAGATGGATTGACATGGTAACTGGGGCAATAGGAGTAGGTGTGTCAGAGACAGTGAGACAGGCTCAGGATAGGGCAGGCCTCAGAGCTGTTGTACATAGGGTCGCTATGAGTTGCAGGTGACTCCACGGCACATAACAAAACTGACAATTACACTTAATATGAATGGATTGATGACATTACTAAAGAGGGGGAAAGTAGCAGAATAGAGTAAACAAAATGAACCAGTAATATGCTAGCTACAAAAGATATATCTTAGATTCAAGGACAAAAAATATTAAAAAAACTCAAAGGATGTAGAAAAGAATATCAAGTAAACGGGAGTCGAAAAAAAGCAGAAGTAGCAATATTAATTTCTTATAAAACAGGCTTCAAGGCAAAAACCAGCATAAGAAACAAGGAAGGACACAATGATTAAAGGATCAACTGAACAAGATGATTTAACTACATAAAATATGTTTGTGAAGATGTGTCATCAGGATTGGAGAAAGACTCATCAACAACCTGTGTTATGCAGATGACACAACCTTGCTCAGCGAAACTGAGGAGGCCTCAAAGCATTTGCTGCAGAAGGTCACAGACTGCAGCCTCTAATATGGATTGAGGCTCCACATGAAGAAACCAAAGGTTCATACCACCAGATCAACTGGCTGCATCATGATAGATGAAGAAAAGATTAAGGTTATTAATAGTTTCACCTGGCTTGCATCCACAATCAACACTCACGGCACCAGCCATCAGGAAATCAAAAGATGAGTTACTCTGGGGAAGTCTGCTGTTAGAGCCCTGTCCAGAGAGCTAAAGAGCAACAATGTCAGAGTGGAAATTAAGGTGTGCCTGATCCAGGCACAATATAGTCTTCTAAACTGTTTGCTATACATCTAAAAGCTGGACAATGACTAAAGATGACAGAAGAACCTAAGCAACTGAGTTGTGGTGCTGGTGAAGAGTATTGACATACTATGGACTGAGAAGAGAACAAACAGATCTGTCCTGGAGAAGGTGAAACCAATTACTCCTTTGGGGTAAGGATCTTGAAGCTCTGTCTCACATGCTTTGGGTATGTTGCCAAGAGGGACCAGTCCTTGGAGAAGGATATCATGCTTGGAAGGTTAGATGGTCAGTGCAGGAGAGGAAGAATCTGGATGAGATGAATTGACCACCCAGTGATTGTGGCAATGTGGGCAGGGTTCATGGCTATTGTTTATAAGATTGCTATGAGCTGTAGTCGACTCAACAGCACACAACAACAGCATCTATGCACCCAAAGACAAAGCTTGAAAATACATAAAATATAGCTTGGAACAAAGAATATACTGCTCCATAACATTAACAGGAAATATCAAACTTTCGATTAAGGCCAGGGCAATGAAAAGAAAACTCAACAAAGATAGAGAACTGAACAATACAATTAATCAACTTCTCTCATAGACATAGATTGAACTCTTGACACAATAAGAGAAAAAAAATTAAAATAAAAAGGCATTCTATTTGCAGGTGATATGATGTTATATAGAGAAGATTTCCAAGACTTAACAAGAAAATGATTGGCTCTAATTGGCCAATTTAGCAAAATGGCAGGGCATAAGGTCAACATTAAAAAAATCAGTCAGGAAGTCCACAACAATAAAGAAAACACTGAAAAGGAAATAAGAAAAACAATGCTATTCACAAGAGCCACCCAAAAGATTTAGATTTAGGATTAAATTTAACCAGAAACATAAAAAAAACCCACACAACAACAACAAACCCTACACAAAGAAAAACTACAAAACACCACTATGAAAGGCTAAAACAGGCACAGAAAATAGAAGAACATACCTTACTCATCATGGACAGGAAGATTTAGCATTGTGAAAATGCTAATACCACTAAAAGTGTTTTTCAGACATAACGCAATCCTGATTCAGAGTCTAGCACCATTCTTCAAAGACATGGCAAAAGCAATCTCCAAGTTTAGGTTAAAAAAGTAATAATAAAACGAAAGCACTGTTGTTGTTAGGGGCTGTTAAGCTGAGTACAACTTATAGTGACCCTATAAACAACAGATGTGAACCCTGTCCCATATTGGACCACCCTCATTGTCTGATACACTTAAGCTCATTGTTCAGTCATAGCGTCAAGCATTCATTGGGAGTCTTCCTCTCTTTCACTGACTCTCCACCTTTCCAAGAAGGATATCACTTTCCAAGGAGTAGCCTCTCCTAGCAACATGCCCAAAGCATGACAGACGAAGCTTTGCCATCCTTGACTCTAAGGAACACTCTGGCTATACTTTTCTCATTCTTTTGGCAGTCTGTGAGCTATTCAGTGCTCTTCTCCAACGCCACAACTCAAAGGTATCAATTCTTCTGTCATCCTTATTCATTGTCCAGCTCTCAAATGCATAGCAAATGATTGAAAAGACTATGGCCTGAATCAGGCACACCCTAGTCTTCAAACTGAGATCATTGCTCCTCAGGAATTTGGAGAGGTCCCTAACTACAGACTTTTCCAGCACAATAAATTTCCTGCTCTCCTGACTGATGGTACCAAGGATGCTGATTGTGGATTCAAGAAAGAGAAGAAATACAAAGCAGGAAGCCTTATACTTCCCAATCTCAAAATCTACTCCACAACTAGAGTAATCAAGCTGCCTGTCACTAGCAGTGATAGATACATATTCTAGTGAAACAGAATTGAGAAGCCACAAGTAAATACATCCACTTACGGACAACTAATCTTTGGCAAAGAGATGACATTCCATGTTGTTAAGTGTCGTCGAGTCGTAGGTGACTCATAGCAACCCTACGAGTTTAAGTCCTCAACATTTGTGTGACTTTCATCCTTTCTCCAAGGTCAAAGGGTTTCCGGAGGCACGCTATTACGGAAGAGGATGCCGCTCCCGCTTCCAAGCTTGTTTTAATCGGGGAGCTCCAGCAAGCACTGTCCACCATGGGTGACCATTATCACATTTGACACATCAGTGTCACAATGTTTAGATTCACAGAAACCACAAGTTACAGAGTGTATGGCAAGTGGACACACCGGTGCTATACAACCTAGAAGACTGTTTGAACAAAAACAATGATAAACAGGCCTGAGGGCCGCGAATTAGAAGTCACCCACCTTTGGGCTTGGTAGCATCACTTTCTTTCCACTAGGCCAACTGATCTCTCTCTATGCTGGTGTTATTTGGGTGTTTATTTGCTAGAAAAACCAGGTATTTATTTGTATAAAACTGGACCAAGACTCCTATCTCACAACATATACAAACACTCACTCAGGATGGATAAAGGACCTAGGTGGGAAACCTAAAACCACAAATATTATCAAAGAAAAACAAGGGGCAAACTCACATGCTATGTCATAAATAAATCAAACATAACTGGAGATGCACCATCAACAGGTGATAAATCTTGATGCTATCAAAAGACTTAAAAAGAGTAAAAAGAGAAGGTAGACTGGGAGAAAATATGTGGCAATGACAAGAAACGAATTCCTAGTTTGCCAAAAACTTCAACTCCCTCACAAACAAAATCAGCCCAATTGCAACCTGGGCAGAGGACATTAAAAGACATTTTACCAAAGAAGATACTCAAATTGCTGAGAAATTCACAAAGAAAAGCTTGAGATGCTTAGCTACTCAACAACTCAACTGATGACTGCAGAGTAGGAGCCAACTCATAGCCGACTCACTAGTGGGTTTTCCAAGAGCGTGACTCACACAGAAAGAGATCGCCCAGCTTTCTCCCTTGGAGACACTGATGGATTCCAGTGGACAGACGTGCGGCTTTTTGAGTTAGCAGCAGAACTCCCTACAGACGGGGCCACCAGAGGAAGACGATGTTGTTGTTCGGTGCTGTGGAGCCAACCATGACTCATCACGACCGCATGAACAATGGGTCTCAGCCTTGCTCTATCTTGTGACGCCTTCATCGTCTCTTACACACTTGAGCCCACTGTTACAGTCACTGTGTTAATCCAGCTCATTAAGTGTCCTCCTCTTTCACTGACTTATCCGAGCATGATGTCTTTTTTCCAGCAACTGGCCCCTCCTAACACTATGTTCAAAGTATGTGAGATGAAGCTCTGCCGTCCATGCCTCTGGCTACCCTTTCTCCAAGACTTATCTGGTTTATTCTTGTAATCCATGGAATATTCAGTACTCTTCTCCAACATCACAACTCAAAGGCATCGATTCTTCTTCTGTCATCCGTACTCACTGTCTCACTCTCAGATGCATAGCAAGGTGAGAGGAAAAAGCCATGGTCTGAATCAAGTGCACCTTAGTCTTTAAACTGGCATCACTGTTCCTAAGTATTTTGGTGAAGCCTTTGACAGCTGACTTTCCCAATGCAAAATGTCTTTTGATTTTGTTAAGTGCCAGCACCAAGGGTGGTGACTGTGGATTCAAGTAAGATCAAACCATTGGCAACTTAAACTTTTTCTGCATCTGTCATGATGCCTACCGCCTAGTGACCCAGTGGTGAGGATTTCTGTCTTGCTGATTTTGAGATGTAATCTATAGTGAAGGCTAAAGTCTCTGATTTTTTACAGCAAGCACTTCAAGTCCTCCTCACTTTCAGTAAGCAAGGTGGTGTCATCTACATAATGCAGGCTTCCCCCCATCCTGAGGCCACATTCTTCTGTATGATTTGTTCAGCATACAGAAAGAACAGAGACAGTGCTGTGTAAATCTATGATTTCTGCAGGATGCCTGGGACGTTCTTATTTGCCCAGTGCCTGGCAGCTATAAAGAGTCAGTAAGTACTAGTTATTGTTGTTATTATTATTATTTTATCTCCTCTCACTTATACCCTCTGGGGATCATGAGTTCTTTCTCTTTCACTTCTGTTTAGTTGACTTTAAAAGGAAGAAAAACATCCCCTGGAAATGATGTTGGTTGGGTCTGGGCAAAGTCAAATCATCCGTGTGTTGGGAAAATTATCCCAAACTTAGAAAAAAGGTAAAAACTGGCCATGTGACTCTTTCAAAAGAATATTTTGTTGCGTTTTAGGTGAACATTGACATGAAAAATTAGGCTCCCTTTTGGTTCACTTTAAACTGATTCATGGCATTGGTTACAACTTTTACAATGGAGCATCTGACAATATGTTGCTTCCATTCTCCTTGTCCTCTTGCCATTGATTGAGATGCCTTCCCCTCCATGCTTGGTGCTTTGCCTTTGAGTAACTTTGGACTCTCTCGTTTCATAGTTAACTCTTTAAGTGAGCACCTAACCCACAGGTGATATGGTTGAATTTTATAAGATCCACTTTAAATCGATCCATCATTTGGGTGAAAGGTGATCTGCAGAGAGAGGTTCACTTCCAAGTTCAAAGTGTCCACAGGTGACAGCCTCAGGGGACCCTCAAGTCTCCTTCAGTCCAGTAGCTCAGATAACTTTTAAGATTTTCATTTGCTCTACATTTTCCTCCCATCCCATCTTACACATTCTGTTGTGTCCAGTGGCAGTGATAGCCGGGGACTATTTAGTTCCTCTGGTCTTGGGTTTAAAGAAGTTGTCGTTCCTGTAGACTATGGTTATTACGTGCTATGAAATTAGAACCGACTCAAGTGGGCTTTTAGAGGCTGTAAGTCACACAGGAGATTTCCCATATTTCTCCTGTGGAGCAGGTGGTAGATTTGAACTGCTTTGACAGCAGGCCACCATAGCTACCCAAAAACTTATTAAGTAGTAGGAAACTGGTTTCTTTTTGTTAATATATGCATCATGATAGATGATGAAGAGATTGAGATTGTTAACAGCTTTAGTTTTCTTAGCTCTACAATCAATAATCTTGGTACCAGCAGCCAGGAAATTAAAAGATTAATTGCACCGGGAAAGTCTGCTGTCAGAGACCTCTCCAAAGTACTGAAGAGTACCAATGTCAATCTGGAGACTAAGGTGCGCCTGATACAGGCCATAGTGTTTGCAATTACTTGCTATGCATCAGAAAGCTGAACAATGACTAGGGATAATAGGAGAACTGATGCCTTTGAGTTTTGGTGCTGGAGAAGAGTACTCAATATACCATGGACTGCTAGGAGAACAGGTTTGTCCTAGAGCAGGTGAGACCAGGCTGCTCCTTGGCGGCAAGGATTCTGAAGCTTTGTCTGACATACTTTGAGCATGGTACAAGGAGTGACCAGTCCTTGGAGAGAGACATCATGTTTGGGAGGGTGGAGGGACAGCGCAGGAGAGGAAAACCCTCGATGAGATGGATTGATTCAGTGACTGGGGTAATGGGGGTGGGTATGCCAGATTGGCACAGGATAGAGCAGGGTGTAGGGCTGTTGTTCATAGGTTGGCTATGAGTTTCAGGAGACTCAACAGGCATGGAACAATTTTGCATTACCTTAGATTTAAAAAAAAGCTCTAACTTGTAGTCAATAGATGGAATAAGAGAAGACTAATTCTCCAATTAATAAAGAATAACTTCCCACAATACTCTAAACTGTTGCTCTTGTGTGCCATCCAGTCATCTGCGATTCATAGCAACCCTACATATAACAGCTCTGAAGCCTGCTCTGTCCTGAGCCAGTCTCACTGACTCCTACACACCTAACTCCTTTACCCCAGATACTGCATCAATCCATCTCATCCAGGGTCTTCCTCTCCTGCACTGTCCCTCCATCCTTCCAGGCATAAAGTCCTTCTCCAAGGATTAGTCCCTCCTGGCCATGTGCCCAAAGTATGTGAGACAGAGATTCAAAATCTGAGCCTTCAAGGAGAAACTTCATTTTACCCTCTCCAAGACAGACGCAGTCCGTGGTGTATTCAAGACTTCATCCTTAGTCACTATCCCAGCTCTCTGATAAATAGCAAGTAATTGTGAAGACTGGCCTCCATCTGGTGCACCTTAGTCTCTATACTGACATTGTTGTTTCTTAATACTCTGGAGAGGTCCCTCACCACAGATTTTCCCAGTGCAATCCCTCTTTTGATTTCCTGACTGCTGGGGCCAAGAATATTGATTGTGGAGTAATCCACAATCAATTTTCTTATTCTTAAGCCTAGCAAATGTAATTGACTGACTTCCTTACATTTCAAGGCTGTTCACCCAGTTACTCAGTAATTTAAATACCTTGTTCACTGGAGCTTTCCCATCTAATTTTTCTAGCCTCATTTATTTTTTGAACTAATTATTTCTGTACATTTTTCTTTGCCTTCCCTCTTCTTTGCTCCAGATAAGGAGAGACCAAGAGTTGTACCTGACATAGCTGAGATAGCGTGACACGTGATCACAAGCTTCTAAGACCCCAGTTGTCACCCACCAAAGTAGCATGTGATATTACAAGTAGAGCACTGACTTTGGTGACTATTTTATGCCTTTCAGACTACAGTCATGAAGTTCTAGAACCATCTCACATATTCCTTTATTTAAAATTGTGATTTGAATGAATGTTTACAGAAAGGTTGGGTTTTCATTCATTCATCAATGCTCATTTTCCTCCCTCTCCTTTCCTTCCCCCACCCCCTAGTTCACTTTGTAATGCGCCTCTTGCTCTAGATTATTACCTGTCATACATATAATGCTTAATCATACATTCCTTTCAGTCAGTTCTTCCCCTCATTTGTTCTAATGCAGTGTTCATTATCTATCTACTTTTTTCCTATTCCAACCACCCACCCATGTCAGTCCTATTTTACAACAGCAGTGTTATGCAGTATTTGTCCTTTAGTGACTGAGATATTTCTCTCAGCATAATGTCTTCCAGACTCAATCACATTGTGTAGTGTTTTACAGGTTCATTGTTTTCCAATGTTGCATAATATTCCATGTGTGAATGTATCACTGTTTTTCTATCCATTCCTTTTTTGCTAGGTAACTGGGCTGCTTCTATCTCTTCCTTATAGTGAATAATGCAGCAATAAGCATGGATGTATGCACATCTGTTTGAGTTGTGACTCTGGTCTCTTTAGGACATATTTCCAGGAATGGGACAGCTGGGCCAAATGGGTCTTTGTTTAACACAGCCAAGCTGTGCCAGTTTCACCAATGTTTGACCATGTTTGTCCCATAACTAAAGGCAATAAAATCCCACCATATGGAAAGTGATTTCCCCTTTCTCTTTCTCCATTTCTAGTAATAATCAAAGAACTTTATTCACTGTGTTATGTGTATATTTATTCTTGATTATTTTTTATAGTGAAATCAAGCAGTATTTGTCTGTCTGTGATTGTATTAATCACACAGCAGAATGTCCGAAAGTTCCGGACATGTCATGTTTTGTATCACCCTTCTTTTTGATAGCTGTGTAGTATTCCATGGTTCACCACATGTGTTCACCACAGTTTGTTTATTTACTGGCAGGTACAGTGACTATCTATTGTGAAAAAAATGTGCAATGAGTACAGGCGCACATGCCCCTGCTCTTAGTTGGGATTTCAGGACTACAAAAGTTTTTCTTTTCTTACCTTTTTGAGGATGCCCCAACATGTTTTCCAGAGTGATTATACCATTTTACTGCAATTTACTCCTCTGAAGACCCCCTGGAGGGTCAGTTATGGGTCAGTTCTGACTCGATGGTACACAACAACAACAACAATAACAAGGCATTTCTTTTTCTTCCTTTTTTGAGGATGCGCCATAATGCTTTCCCTAGTGGTTATGCCATGTTGCAATACTAACAGCAATGTTCACAGTGCTTGCTGCTTTGGGTTTTGGTGTGGTTTTTTTTGTTTTTGTTTTTTAATTATTATTTTTCACTTTTGCAGGAGTGGTGTCCTATTGTAGTTTTTATTTACAAACACGTCTGAACGTGAAACCTTGAAGGCAAGGATGGTGAAACTCTGTCTCACGTGCTTTGGGCATGCTGTTGGAGGCGCCAGTCCTTGGAGAAGGAGACCATGCTGGGCAAGGTGGAGGGTCAGTGTAAGAGAGACAGATTGACATGGTGACTGTAATAGTGCGCTCCAGTGTATCAGAGATGGCGAGGACGACACAGGGCAGGGCCAGGTTCACATCTGCTGTTTACAGGGTCATTATGAGCCACAGTCAATTAGAAGGCACGTAACAACAGACAAAAACAATGGCCAACGATCAGCAGCACCTTTTCCTATATTCATTGGCCGTCTAAACATCCTCATGAGTGAAATGTCTGTTTATGGCCTTTGCTAATTTATTTTCACTAGCCTGCATTTTGTTTGAGTTTGCTGTGTATTTTAGAGATTCAATTCTGATCAGATAAGTCGTAGCTAAATATTTCCCCCGAGTCTATGCTGTTGTTATATGCCCCTATCTTGTTATTGTTTCCAGAAACTCTAAGAACAGCCATTTAGACTATTTGCATCATTTCTGACATGCTGAAACCCATTGTCACAGTCACTATGTCAATCCAGAGTTGAGGGTCTTCTTCTGTTTCTCTGACCCTCTACCTTTTTCATTACAATGTCTTTTCCCAAGGACTGGCCTCTCTTGACAACATGCTTAAAGTATGTGAGATGACATTTCACAGCCCTTGCTTCTAAGCTGAAGTTTCGCAATCCTGGTTGTATTTCCTCTGAGATGGACTTGTTTGTTCTTTAGGCAATCCATGCCCTATTCCGTACTCTTCTCCATCACCACAATTTAAAGGCATCAATTCTTCTTCAGTCCTCTCTTTTCAGCTTTCAGATGTACAGGAAGCAACTGAAAATACCATGACTTGGATGAGGTGCACCTTGGTCGTTAAGCGACATCTTTGCTCTTTAGCACTTTAGAGAGGTCTTTGAAATAGATTTTCCCAGTGCAACATTCCTTTTGATTGACTGACTGCTGCTACTGGATAATGACCATGGATCCCAGTAAAATTAAATCACTTACAACCTCAATCTTTTCTCCATCATGTTGACTACTGGTCCAGTGGTAAGGATATTTGTTTTCTTGATATTGAGTTGTAATCCATACTGAAGGTTGTAGTCTTTGATCTTCTCCAGTAATTTCTTTTTCTTTTTTTTTTCTTTTCCTTTCTCTAGTCTCTTCTCTTGGTAAAATCTTTTGATGAGCATAAGTATCTCATTTTAGGAGGTCTCAGTTTATCTTCTGTCATGTGTGTACTTTTAATTTTGTTCAATAGTCAATTTATACTATAAATTAGTATACAATTTATACTAAAAATTAGGTCCCTTACTAGTTTTGACCCTGAGGAGCTCTGGGAAGTAGTAGAGAACATTTTGTGCTGCTAACCAAATACCCATGTCTCCGGCTGTTCTACTCCACCAGGGCTCCAAGGGATGGCGGGAAGACAGTCTCCTCCCCTAAAAATGACTGCGTTAGATGGAGGATTGCTGTTACCCAGAACTCACTTAATGGGTTTGAGTTTTGACCCTATGTTATCTCTCAGGCAACTCTATCAAGTTTCAGCACTATCATTAAGGTCTATGATCCACTTTGAGCTTAGTTTTTTGGCATGGTATGAGGTATGGGTTCTGACTCATTTTTCTATATCTAGACATCCAGTTTTATTGGCATAATTTGTTAAAGAATCTATTTCTTCTCTGTTAAATAAACTTGAAACTTTCACGAAAAGAATGACAGTCTATAGATGGGTGGGCTTATTTCTAGGTTCTCAATTCTACTCCATTGATCTCTGTGCCTGGTATGGAACCAGTCCCAGACTATTTTGATTACTGTGTCTATAGAGTACAAGGGTTTTTGGTTTGTTTTTTAATTTTTATTTTCTATTGGTTTGCATACAAAATTCTTAGACATTTTGTTTCACATTTTCCTTCATTTGCATTGTGTTTCATACAGTCATTCCCATACAATGTGTTTTATAAAATTAGTCACCGTTGAACTATGCCCACAATTACCCTGTCTTCTTAGGTCCTCGCCTGATCTTTCCCATTTCCTTTGCCCCCTTTCTAAACGCAATAAATTGTGCAAAACTGTGGTTTCCCCCCTACCCACTCTCACCCTCGGCTTCCATTCCTTCCCCTCTTGGACCTCCATAAGCATTTTACTAGTTATTTTTCTATTATTACGATAATGGTCTTAAGTAGTATTTGTCCTTATGAGGCTGAGTTAGTTCACTCAGCATAATCTCTTCCAGTCTCTCCCACATTATGTAGTATTTTTCAAAATTGTTGCTCCTGAGTGCTGCATAGTATTTCATGATGTGAATGTGCCACATTTTCTCAATCCATTTGGTTGTGGTTGAACATTTGGACTATTTCCGTGTTCTAGTGATGGTGAATAACGCTGTTTGAACATTGGTGTACAAATCTCCATTTGTGTCTCAGTTCTAGTTTCCTTGGGATATATTCCTAGCAGTGGAGTAACCGGGTCGAATGAGTTTCTATGTTCAGCTTGTTGAGGAAAGACCAAACTGCCTTCCTTCCACAGTTCTACCATTTTACAATCCCAACAACAGTGTATGAGAGTTCAAATCTCTCCACATCCTCCCTAACATTTATTGTTTGTTGTCCTTTTAAACTTTGCCACTGTTATTGGGGTGAGATGGCATCATCTCATGGTGGTTTTGATTTGCATCTCTCTTATTGTCAGTGATTTGAACATTTCTTCATGTGTCTGTTGGCCATATGAATGTCTTCCTTTGTGAAAAATCTTTCCATGTCTTTTGCCCATTTTGTAATTGGGTTGTCATGCTTTTACTTAGGGACACCCTGTAGTATTCTGTAATTGTTATGAGACCCTTGTCTGAGAAGGTATTACCAAATGTTTTTCCCTAAGGTGTAGACTTTCTTTTCACCCTACTGGGAAAAGTTTTTGATGCATACAAGGATTTGATTTTTAGAAAGCCCTATTCCTCAATTTCAGCCTCTCTTGGTTATACATTTCTGACTGTATTTGCCAACTTCTTTATACTATGAAGAGGTAAGATTGGTCTTACCTTGGCCTTCTAAGATTGGTCCCATTTTGTCTCTAATAATCTTTATGATTTGGGGATTCATCCTATATAGTACATTTTGATATCAGGAAGTGTGAGATTTCCTACTTGAAATTCTTCTTCCACATTGCTTAGCTGAATGGAGACTGGGTTTTCCATTTCATTAAGAATGTTGCTGAAGTTTAGAGCAGGATTGCATTTTATCTATAAATCACTTTTGGTACTTAGAAACATTTTCACAATGTTAAGTCTTCTGATACAGGAGCATAGAATTATTTTCCATTTATATTGATCTCTTTTGAGTTTCTCACAGCAGTGTTTTATACTTTTCCTTACATAACTCTTTTCCATCCCTGGTTAGATTTACTCCTTTATCCTTTTGTGGTCTATGCTAAATAATGTTGGTTTCTTTTTTCAGAGTCCTCCTTGTTCATGTAAAGGAACCCAACTGGAGTGAGTGAGTGTGTATGTGTGTGTGTGTGTGTGTGTGTGTTGACCTGTACCTGCCACTTTGAGGATTTATAAGTTCCAGTAACTTTTGTATGTAGTTGTTCTCTGAGTAAGATCAATCATGTTATCTGAAAGTAAGAATATCTTTACTTCTTTCTTTGCAATTTGGAAACATTTTCTTTCCTTTTCTTGCTACTAAAGCAAGTTCTCGAGCTTGAACTTCCAGTATGACAGCGTGTAGCGTAGTGTTAACGGGCTTCCTTGATCTCATTCTTGCTTTCAAAGGGGAGTATGCTCAGTCTTTTCTCCACTGTGAAGAATATGAGCTGTTGGTTTTGCATAGGTGCCTTTAATTATGTTGTATAATTTCTCTTCTCTTTTTACTTTTCTGAGAGGTTTTTATCAGAAAAAGGGGTGAGATTTAGCAAATGCTTTTTCTGCATCCATTGAGATGATCACATGATTCTGTACCATTGTTTAATTTATGTGGTGAATTAGCACGCAATTCTTTTAATGTCATGTAAGAGCATTTTCCAATTAGCTATCTCCTGCCTCAGGAAAGAAAACTTTGTATTCACAGTGGAGTAGGGTACAGATGGTCTCTCAGTTGTGTAAAGTGAGATGTCGTCCAAAGTGTGATCTTTTTGTTTTTCTGTCTGGAAGATGAGATAACCCCAAATGTTGTGATTTCATGGCTCTGTTGATGAATCAGTTTTATACCTAACTTAGGAAAGTGATTTCAACACATTTTTCCTTCTTGTCTATATAAATACCATGATCCCCAGGTGGCTCAAGTTGTTTGCATTCAATTACTAACCTAAAAGTTGGGGTTCAAACGCACCCAGCAGTGCTGCAGATAAAAGCAAGCCTTGACAATCTGCTTCCACACATTCCAGCCAAGAAAACCCGGCGCTGTTGTTACTAACGGTGAGATGACAGCTTATTGTTCTCAGCTGCATCTCTTTTAAGAAACCCTGTTGCTGTAATTCTTAGCATATCACCCAGCTAACCAAATGTCAGTGATCGGAATCCATCAGTGTCTCCTTGGGAGAAAGATGGCCACTGTTCTTGCTGTTGTTATGTGCTATTGGGTCGCCTGTGAACTTAGAGCGACATAATATGCACAACAGCTCTGAACCCTGCTCTATCCTGAGCCAAACTCACCGTTTCTGATACACCTACCCCCATTACCCCAGTTAGTGTGTTAATCCATCTCATCTGGGGTCTTCCTCTCCTGTGCTATCCCCACAACCCTTCTGAGCATGATGTCCTTCCCCAGGGATTGGTCCCTCCTGCCTACATGCCCACATATGTGAGACAGAGCTTCAAAATCCTTGCCTCCACGGAGCAACTTGGTTTCACCTTCTCCAGGATAGACCTGTTTGCTCTGCTGGCAATTCCTGATATGTTCAATACTCTTTTCCTGCACCAAAACTCAAAGACATAAATTCTTCTTCTGTCATCCTTAGTCATTGTCCAGCTCTCTGATGTATAGCAAGTAACTGTGAAGACCACAGCCTGGATCTGGCACACCTTAGTCTCCAGACTGACATCATTGCTCTTCAACACTCTGGAGAGGTCCCTGATAGCAGATTTTACTAAGGCAATTTGTGTTCTGATATCCTCACTGCTAGTATCAAGAGATACTAGAACTGAGCCAGCTGAAATAAAATGGTCACTACCTTTACATAGTGCTATACATCAGGGAGCTGGACAATGAATAAGGATGACAAAAATAAAAATCGATGCCTTTGAGCTGTGGTGTTGGAGAAGAGCACTGAACATCCCATGGACTGCCAAGAGAACAAATGGATATGTCTTGGAGACAGTGCAGCGGGAGTGCTCTTTGGAGGCAAGAATGTGAGGCTTCAATTCACATACTTCAAACATGTTGCTAGGAGGGCCTATTCCTTGAAGAGGGACATGATGTTTGGAAGGAGAGTCAGCAAAAGAGAGGGAAATCCCTCAACGAGGTGGACTGACACGATGACTGCCACAATGTGGCAGGGCTATAGTTTGTCAGGAATAGCGAAGGTGGCACAGGATAGGACAGGGTTTCGATCTGTTGTTCACAGGGTGGCTGTGAGTCATACTCAACTCAATGACACTTAACAATAAGAACAAGAACCCTTACACATTTACAACAATGGAAACCAGATGGAAGGTCACTATGAGTCAGAATAGATTAATGGCAGTGGGAGGGGTAATTTCTTCCAATGGCTAAGGAAGTCTCTCTAGTGGCACGCTGTATAAGCATTGAGCAGGAATAAGGGAGTCTGTTTCAGAACAAGGATGCTGTAGTTAACCATGGTAGAATTACTACCATTACTCTCTCTGTTCTGGGTCCTGGTAAATACTTCAAATACAGCGGTACCTCCTTAAGGTATCAAAATCAGATAAAAAAAATGCTCATTATCTTTTTATTGAATATACCATGGACTGCTAAAAGAACAAACAGGTTCGCCCTAGAGAGGGTGAGACCAGGCTGCTCCTTGGAGGCAAGGATTCTGAAGCTCCATCTGACACACTTTGGACATGTTGCAAGGAGGGAACCAAGCCCTGAAGAGGGATGTCATGCTTGGGAGGGGAGGAGGGACAGTGCAGGAGAGGAAGACCCTTGATTAGATGAATTGATTCTGTGACTGGGGTAATGGGGGTAGGTGTGTCGGAGACAGTGAGACTGGTACAGGATAGAGCAGGGTTTAGGGCTGTTGGATGTACAGTCCTATGAGTCACAGGCAACTTGATGGCACGTAACAACAACAATTTATCTTTTAGGTAAATAGTACACTTGTAGTGATTTCAGGGCCAGTCAAGTCATATGACTGTGTACTGTGAAGCAGATGTAATACAACGAGGAACAGTAAAGATCTGGGCAACATCTCCATGTCCACGCCTTGTCTAAAGAGGATATTAACTATTCAGCTACTCAAGTGTTGCTTTATAAGCTCAATTATGCTACATCTCCTGGCTTCACGAGAAAAGCTAGAAATTTACGGTTTTAAGGAAACTTCCTGGTTTTTAAAAATAAATATTGGTTTTTTCATTGGTATGAAGGCTGAACAAAATGTATCTGAAAGGCAGAACCAAACTACCTGTCAACTGTTATGGCACTTTTAAGAGAGAAAGGAAAACATGTTAGTCCCCAACGTTTGATGGGTCAAAAACCACACTGGAGCTATCAAAACAAAACAAAACAAAATAAAATCCTCCTTACCAGCCATCAACACCAGCCTTCTGCAGTTCAGAAATCCCAAAGGACAGTGATCCCATGAAGTCATTCCTGCTAGTTAGATCCCAATCCCAAATCTCTACAGACAGTCTTCTGTCTTTGTCTGATTCTTTCAGCTGACTGCAGAGGAAGAAGAGGGGTAAAAAAAGGCAACAAGAAGTCACTGGCAGTTGTAGGGCTTTCTGAAGCAGAGAAAGTAGGCACAAGGACAAGACTCAGAGACAGGGATTTGAAAAGGTTACAAGATATTGCAATGATCTCCTTCTGTTTCCCTCTCAAGTTAGATCCTCAGGGAGGAAGGGCTTCTCCTGTTTGACAGCCTGTGGCTTTGGCCAGTGGAGAACCTAGGCCAGTTCTGACATTCTGTTTCTGCTAGCTTTTGTTTGGTGTTGGGAGTATTCAACACACACACACGCATGTGCGTGCGCGCACACACACACACACACACACACACACACACATACACATGTTACTAAAAGACTCAATTATATGTTGTTGTTATGGTTGATTGCCTTCAGGTCAAGCATGACTCATAGCAATACTACAAACAAAAGGCCTGAAGCCCCTCTACAACTATCCACATTTCTCAAAGTTCATAGAGTTTCCAGATGCATGTTGTTTAGGAAGTGGATGCCACTCCTGCTTCCAAACCTGTCATAGAATGTTATTTGTTGAATCACCTACAATGCATAACAACCCTATGTACAGCAGCTCAGAGCTCTTCCCTATCCTGAGCCAGTCTCACTGACACATCAATCCCCACTGCCCTAGTTACTGTATCAATCCATCTCAACCAGGGTCTCCCTCTCTTACGCTGTCTGTCAACCCTTCTGAGCATGATGTCCTTCTCCAGGGATCGATCTCTCCCGGCCACATGCCCAAAGTAAGTGAGGTGGAGCTTCAAAATCCTAGCCTCCAAGGAGAGACTTGGTTTTACCCTCTCCAAGACAGATTTGTTTTCTTGGCCATCCATGGTGTGTCCAAGACTCTTCTCCAGCACCACAAGTTGAATGCATCTATTCTTCTTCTGTCATCCTTAGTCATTGTCCAACTTTCTGAAGCATAACAAGTAATTGGGAAGACCACGGCCTGGATTAGGTGCACCTTTGTATCTAGACTGGCATCATTGCTCTTCAGCACTCTGAAGAGGTCCATAACAGCAGATTTTCCCAATGCAATTCATCTTCTGATTTCCTTACTGCTGATGATCGTGGATCTGAGCAAGCTGGAATTACTAACAACTTCCAGTCTCTTCTCCATCTATCACGGTGCTGCCAGTTGGCCCAGTGGTAAGAATCTTTGTCTTTTTGATGTTGAGCTTAGCTTCAATACATATTGAAGACAACAGTCCGTGACCTTTTACAGCAAGTGCTTCAGGTCTTCTTCAGTTTCAGCAAGCAAGGTTGTGTTGTGTCATCTGCATATCGTAGGTTGTTAATGAATCTTCCTCCAATCTTGATGCCACACTCCTCCTCATAAAGCCCTACTTCCCGAATGATTTGTTTTGCATACCGATTGAAAATGTACAGGGACAGGGGGCATACCTGACACACTTCTTTCTTGATTTTGGACCATGCAGTGTGTCCCTGCTCTGTTCTGAGTACTGCTTCTTGGTCCAAGTATAGGTTTTGTATAAGCATGATCAAGTGTTCTGAAATTCCCATTTTCCTCAAGGTTAGCCACAATTTATTGTGATCCACACAGTCAAATGCCTTTGCATAGTCAATGAAACACAGATAGACATTCTTCTGGTACTGCCAAGATCTATCTGAAATTTGTAATAATATCCCTACTGTCACGACCTCTTTCTTCTAAAGCCGGCTTGCATTTATGGTAGTTCTCTGTCGATGTACTGTTCAAGTCTTTCCTGGATTATCTTCAGCAAGATTTTGCTAGGGTGTGATATTAGTGATATTGTTCAATAATTTCCACACTCTGTCAGGTCACCTTTTTGGGGAATGGGAATAGGGATCTCTTCCAGTCAACTGGCTAAAGAGTTGTCCTCCAGATTTCTTGGCACAACTTGGTGAGCACATGCAGGGCAGCATCTGTTTGCTGAAATACGCCAATTGGTATTCCATCAATTCCTGGAGCTTTTTCCCCCCCAAGTCCTTCAGAGCAGCCTGCACTTCCTCCTTCATTACCTTGTCTCTTGCTCATGTTGTTTTTTAAAATTCTTCTGTGTCAGCCAGTTCTTTTTGGTACAATGACTCTATTCTCCTTCTATCTGCTTTTAATGCTTTTTGAATCATTCAGTATTCTGCCCATATCATTCTCATGGCTTGCATTTATTTTTCAGTTCTTCCAGCTTAGGAAATGCTGAGCGAGCTCAGCCCTTTTGTTTTTCAGACTCCAGCTCCTTGCACATTTCATTATAATATTCTGCCTTATCTTCCCAAGTGGCCTTTTAACATCTTCTATTCAGCTCCTTAACTTCTTGATTTCTTCCCTTTGCTTTGGTCTCAGTGCTTTAGTGCAACATTCAGAGTCTCTTCTGACATCCATTTTGGTCTTTGCTTCTTTTTCCTTCTTTTTAATGACTTTTTGCATTCTTCATGAACAATATTCTTGATAGCTTCCCACAGCTTATCTAGACTTTGTTCATTAGTGTTCAAGACCTCAAACCTATTCCTGAGTTTGTTTTTAAATTCTTGGGCAATAGACTCAAGGTCAAATTTTTATTCCCGTGGATATGATTTAACCCTCTTTAGTTTTAATTTGAACTTGCATCTGAGCAGTTGATGGTCTATCAGCACCTGCCCTAGTTTTCACTCCTGATACTGAACTTCACCAACGGTTCCTTCCAGAGGTATAATCAATTTGATTCCTATGCATCCTATCAGGTGAAATCCATGTGTACAACCTGTGTGTATGTTTCTTATAAAAGGTATTTGCGATGAATAAATCCTTGATTGTGCAGAATTCTATCAGCCTATCTCCAGCCTCATTTCTGTCACCAAATTCATATTTTCCTACTACCGAACCTTTTTCCCCGATTCCCAACTTTTGCATTCCAGTCACCCTTTACTATTAATGCATCTTGATTACATGTTCAATCTATTTCTGACTGTAACAGCTGATAGAAATCATCTATTTCCTTCTCTTTGGCTCTGGTTGTAGGTGCATAAATTTGAAGGGTAGTGGTATTAACAGGTCTTCCTTGTACGCGTATGGATATTATTCTGTCACTCACAATATTGTGTTTCAAGATGGATCTAGAAATGGCCTTTTAAACTATGAAAGTGACCCGTTTTTCCTCACCTTTTCATCTCCAGCATAATAGATCATATGATCATGAGATTCAAAATATCCCGTGCCAATCCATCTCATTTAGCTAATACCCAATATGCCAATATTTATGCGTTCCATTTCTTTGTTTACAATGTTCAGTTTTTCTACATTCATGCTTCTCACTTTCCATGTACCAACTGTTAATTTCTTCTTACAACTGTTTCTCCTCCTTTGTGTTTCCAAATCTGAGGGCTCAACTTCAGTTGCCCTATCTGTTAGTCTACTCTAAGTGTGCTCTGCTGTACATAGGGTTTTCAGAGGTGAGTTGTATTTGAGAAGTGGATGGCCAATCCTTCTTTCTAGTCTGTTTTAATTTGGATGTTCACTGTCAGAAGATTATCTGGAAAACAAGCACTTTACCTACCACATGAAAGACCCTTACAGAAATAACCAAAACATTCACTGCCCATCCACCCCAAGCACATGTGATTTGTCTCCACTCTTTCCCTGCTACACCCCCATTCCGTTGTCCACCTCTTGTTTAGGATGATGTAAATCCAAATCTCATGTACCAACTTCAGAGAAAGATTTTTACTTGAGGTCATACTGAGGGGAGATCCTGACCACACAGCTTCTTCTAAGTTCTAGGACTTACTATCTCTGTTTACACTGCTGATCCAATGAGATAATTCCAAGGTCCAGACAGGTGAATAACTGCGTGTTTTGAGTCCTTGGGTGGTATGAGCGGTTACAGCATTTGGCCACTAACCTACCTGAGTAGTGTAAGTCATTTAAGCATTTGGTCACTAACCAAGAGGCTGCCGGTTCAAGTTCACCAGTGACGCCTCAGAGAAAGGCCTAGTGATCTACTTCTGGAAAACACATCATTGAAAACCTTTGCTGCACAATTCCGTTCTAACACACAAGGAGTGGCTGAAAGTTGAAGTCAATGGCAACTGGTCTATTCCTGTCCACACATATAAGGGTGTTGGGGACGCTGGACGGGAGAGTTGTGTGTTCTGAGGTGTAGCCTCGATTGGCACTGAGATGGTTCCAGTTTGGGCCGGACAGAGGAAACAGAGGTCAGGGCCTCCACGAGCAACTAAGTTCTCTCTACGTTGGCTAAAGCACAACCTTCAGAGTCAGACCACCTGAGACTGGATCCCATTCCTTCTGAATTTACTGCAGGGCATCAGTCAGATGACTTAACCTAATGACCCCTGAGAAAACTGAGAGGCTTCAAGCCAATGAGTCTTATCACTTAAACAAGTGTTTATTATACACAGTGTATACAATAAATAATATCTGCTATAACTAAAACATGATAAGGGAGCTCTGGCGGTCTAGTGGTAAGAAGCTGCATTGCCATCCCAAAAGTATATGGTTCAAACCCACTAGCTGCTCCCTGGGAGAAAGATGGGCAATCTCCTCCCGTGAGACTGATTACTTGTCTGAAAATGTGCTGGAGGGTCAGCTATGGGTCAGTTCCGACTTGATGACACACAACAACATAATTAACAATAATGATAATAACATAATAATTAGTCTAAAGGCATTTTCAGGGAAGCGAGAGATCCAGATTTTTTAAAGGAAATGTCCTGATTTTTTTAATACATATGGGTTTTTGGGTTGTTTTAACACAACCTTCAGATAACTGGCCAGGAAATATCATCAGGGGAAGTCGGTGGAGAGGAGCTTCCAGAAGGGAGCTGGATGTGCCAGGGGATTGTCATACCTGGAGACTATGTTTCACTACTGTAACTATCCACATTCCTCTACTGCTCAAAGGGCTTTCAGAGGCCTGTTATTTAAGAAATGGTGGCCAATCCTGCTTCCTAGTCTGTCTTAATCTGGGAGCTCTACTAAAACCCGTCCACCCTGGGTAACGCTAGTGGCATCTGACAGATCAGTGGCGTAGCTTCCAGCATCACAGCAACCCACAAGTTATCTCAGTTCAGCCAACTGACGGACTGAGCTGTGGTGTTGGAGAAGAGCACTGAACAGCTCATGGATGGCGGAAAGAACAAACAGTTATGTCTTGGAAAGGGTACAAACGGAGTGCTCTTTGGAGGCAAGGATGATGAGGCTTCACCTTACATGTTCGGGCATGTTGATGAGGGGCTATTCCTTGGAGAGGGACAGGATACTTGGAAAGGCTAGTAAAGGAGAGGAAGACCCTCAACCAGGTGGATTGACAAGGTGACTGTCACAATGGGCTCGAATGTGTTAGGAAGTGTGGGGATGACACAGGATAGGACAGGGTTCAGATCTATTGTTCATAGGGTCAGTTTGGCTTGTACTCAACAGTACATAATAACAACAGACCCTATATCCCACTCACATCACCAGACACTCATGCCTGTCCCTGTCCCCCCTGCTCCTCCACACCACTGGCACCCTTACCTGTACGGGGGGGGGGGGGGGAGTTTTCAACTTTGCTTACCTCTCGATGCAAAAATAAAAAGTGATTAGGTGAACACAGGGAGGGAAAAAAACAACAGAAAAGCTGAGAAAGTAGAACAAAAGCACTCCAACCTCGACGTGCTCACCACCTAACTAACTGTGCCACCCGCTCGAGGCTGGAATGATTTTAACTTACAATTTGAAGGTCTCATTCCACTCCGGGTTGAGGGAGCACTTGATGGTTTTGGTCTTCTGCTTGCTCTCGCTTTTGGGGTCAGGAATCAGTTTCAGTTTGACGTAGGGATCTGACAAGCCATTGGGGTCCATAGGTACAAGGTTTTTAGCATCTCTTACTAAAAAAAAAAAAAAAAAGGAAAGAAAAAAGAAAAGCCATTTCAGCATTGTTGTTGTTGTCTGCCATCAATACAGAGCCGAATGACTCACAGCTGACCCTCCAACGGGTTTTCAGAGGCAGGAGATTGCATGGGAGGAAAGTGCCTGCCCTTTTCTCATGGAGGTGGTAGATTCGAACCACGTGCCTTTGGGAATGCAGTGCAATTTCTTACCACTATGCCACCAGAGCTCCCATCAGTTTCAGCATCAGTGGTGGTTTAAGCTGCAACAGTGGTGCCTGTAGAACCTGTGGAAGGGTCTTTGGTTTCATCTGCTTTGACAAGAATTTAACTGTGTTCACTAAGTCTCCCTACCAGGAATTCACAGATCATCTTGTAAAGACTCACACCAGAGTCTCCGTGCAGAGGACTCAGGCTCCAGCTGTGGCCACCACACAGTGGAGTTTCTATAACAAATAAAGTTAATTAAGTTCTTAAAAAAAAAAAGAATTTGACTTGATCAAATATTGAAGAGGCATACTAAGGGGGATAAGCAGGCATGATGCAGGCGAGGCTTTATATTGGTATAAAATTGATTCCTTACTGTTCTTCCCACCCTAAATCAGGATTATTTGCAAGTTCTCTAAGCTTTTTTTTTTTTTTTTTTTTTCTTTCACAAAGCCCGGAAAGAAGTCTTGCCCTCGAAACAATGATACACCGGTCACGCACATACAACGCACAACCGGCACCCTCCTAAACCCTTAGGAAAAGGGCTGGGAGGAATGTCAGCAGCACTGTACGCAGGGCTGACAGAGACTCTGGGTAAAGGTGGCTGTAAGACGAGGCTGAGAAAAGGAGAGGAAACAGCAGAGGAGAGGCAGATGGTAAAGTGAGGTGGAATAAGACGTGAACCTGGAAGAACAAGAAGTTAGGTAATTACAGGTCACTTCCGAAGCTGGTACACCACAGGGTCACGGGAAGGAGATCAGAATAAAGGATTTACAAATATTTCTAAATGTAGGCACCCTGGTCAGGCAGTAGCTAAGAGCTTGACTGCTAACTGAAAGGTTGGCAGTTCAAATCCACCAGAACAAATCAATGTATGAGAGTAAACACAACAGTCTGCTTCTGTGAAAACTACAGCGTAAGCAGCTCTGGTGGCCTAGTGGCAAGAAGCTGCTCTGCAATCTCGAAGGTGCTCGGTTTGAATCCACCAGATGCTCTGCTGGAGGAGGGGAAATCTCCTCTTGTGCCAGTCGGATCTGATTTGACGGTACACAACAAGGAAAAAAATAAACACAAAACCTACAGCGCTGGCAAGCCTTGTGACAAGTTCTGTCTTACTCGATGGCTAGAGTTGAAACTGACTTGACAACAACAGATTAATGACACTCACAAAGATGTAGTTATAAATGAGTATGCTCACAGCATCAACATCATTCATTTATAACTATAGACCACACTTTTTCTCATGTTATAAAGTCAGAATTGACTAATAGCTGACTCTCCAGCACGTTTCCCAGAGGCTGTAAATCACACGGGAGGAGACTGCACATCTTTCTCTGAGGAGCTGCTTGCTGGTGGATTCGAACTGTCAGAGGGCCACCACCTTCGGTTAGCAGCGCAACGCCTGAAGGACTATGCCACCAGGGCTCTCTTATAATTCATTATAGGCAGAGAAGTGTGTGTGTTGGGGGGGGGAGTAACATATTAGCAAATGGGAACAAACTACACGCTGAAAGGCTAATACATTAACTCATGCCAGGATTACAAAGAGGGTTCAGTCTTAAGAAATTTCTTATTAAACTACTCATCATATTTAGAGATCAAGGGTGAAAACACAGGATGATTCTAATCAGAGAATTTTCTTAGCAGGACAAAGACCATCCACCTGAAATAATAATACCGTTGTTCATGATAAATGCAATTCCATTCAAGTCAGGAATAAGAAGAAGATCATAATTATCACAGCTATTACTCAACACTTTTTTAAGACATGAAAAAATATATATTTTGTAAGTTTAAGATGAAGAGAGATAAAATTAGGAGGGAAAAGATTTCAATGTAGGTGACGAAGGTCCCTTTACTTCATAGAATCACGCTGACTTCGGGTCACATCCTGGAGTTTATTGTCAGAGAAATCACACTGTTTCATCAATCTCAAATCAGGGATCCCACTGATGTATGCCATCCCGACCTGTCCAGCTACAGCACTCCACTTCAATTATTCCTCAATCACCAACTAGTCTAAGTCTACAGAGACCAGTGTGTTTTCTCTAGCTCCGTTCCTTTTTGTCTTTACTTCATTCCCTCAATTTAGATTTTCACAGCACAAGATGCACCTCACTGCCATCAAGTAGGAGCTGACCTTCCAGTGGGTTTTCAGAGGCCGTGATCACATGGAAGGAGATTGGCCATCCTTCTCCCAAAGAGCAGCTGGGGGATTCAAACTGCATGCCTTTAGGTTGGCCGTGCCACACCCTAACACTGAGCCACCAGGGCTTCCTTAGATTTTGACAGAGCATTATCATTACTTCCTCACAAATACTCTTCACTCCCTTGCTCCTCTCTCTTTGCACTTAAAGCATCATCTAAAATCACCAACACCTCAGAGCCCCTGCTGTCGAGTCCATGTTCACTTACAGTGACCAGTTTCAGTTACAGTTCACATCCAGTTTCAGAGGCTGTAAATCTTTATGAGAGGAGATGATTTAACTTTCTCCTTTGGAACAGCTGGTGGATTCCAACAACCAACGTTCCGGTCAGCAGTGCAACATGGAACATGTAACACATTATGCTATGCCACCAGAACTGCTTGTTATAAAACCACAATCCTGGTTAAATTCAAATATCTGCCATTTATTGTCTTTGCCCTCCAGGTGGCTAAGAATCGATATTGTTATTACAGTTTCTGTTGTTGATTGCCTTTGAGTCTAGTGACTCATAGCAACACTATGAACAAAAGGCCTGAAGCCCCTCTACAAACTATCAACATTTATCAAAGTTCATAGAGTTCCCAGAGGCAAGTTGTTTAGGAAGCGAATGCCACTCCTGCTTCCAAGAATTGATGTGAGGGAACATAAAAAAGGCTGAGTTGCCTAACATCATACAGCTAACAAAGGAAGTTCTAGAGTGGTAGTTGTTGTTGTTGTTAAGTACTGTCCAGTCACTTGTGACTCATAGCAACAACAGCCCTAAACTCTGCTCTGTCCTGTGCCGATCACACTGTCTCTGACACACCCATCCCAAATACCCCAGTCACTGAATCAACCTACCTCATAGAGGGCCTTCCCCTCCTGTGCTGTCCCTCCACCCTACCAAGCATAATGTCCCTCTCCAAGGACCGGTCCCTCCTTACAACATGACCAAAGTATGTTTGATGAAGCCTCAGAATCCTTGCCTCCAGGGAGCCACTCAGTTTAACCCTTTCTGGGATGAATCTGTTTTCCTAGCAGTCCATGGTACTCTCAAGACTCTTCTCCAGCACCACAGCTCAAAGGCATCAATTCTCCTTCTATCCTCCCTAGTCATTGTCCAACTCTCTGATGCATAACAAGTGACTGCAAAGACCATGGCCTGTATCAGGCTCACCTTAGTCTCCAGAGAGACACCATTGCTCTTCAGTACTTTGGAGAGGTCCCTAACAGCAGACTTTCCCATGGCAATACGTCTTTTAATTTCCTGGCTGCTGGTGCCAAGAGTGTTGACTGTGGAGCCAAGCAAACTAACGCTGTGAACAATCTCAATCTCTTCACCATCCATCCTGATGCTTGCAACTGGTCCAGTGGTGACAATCTTTGTATACAAAGTTAACTCACTCAGCAACTACCTGAATCGTTGGTAGTTTGAGTTCACATAAAATAGGCCTCTGAAGATGACTGCTGACTTCTGACAGGTAAGCCATCAAAAACTCCTCAGATCACATAGTTCCACTCCAACACACACATAGTTGCTATGACATGAAATCTACTGGATGCAACTGGTTTGGTTTGTGGCTTTTAGTGAAGAGCTGACCCGACTAAATGAGGGATGAAAAAAGTGACCTGATAAGTGACAAGGGACCCCAGGATTCAAGTATTAACTGACTCTCCACTGACATGTGTCTGCAGTCTTTCTTGCAAATGACAGACCTGAAGCCTTCTGGAACAATGCTTCTGGCATCCCAAAAACCCACTTGAAAGGGCGAGCAAGACTCGGATTCCTGGGACACTCCCCCCACACACACGGATTCTGGCTAAGTCTCCAGTGAGATCTGCTAGTATGTGATGCACACATGAAGCAGTGTGATCCTAGATGTTGATGTTTTCGTAAAAGAGTCATGCATTTTCTCCATAGACTACAGCCTCCAAATGTGGCTGTCTCTTCATTTGTTTGCTTTCCAAGGACAAGAGCATGTGCTGGTGTCTAGGCCAGGATCTCGGAATGACACATCAATCACAGAGTGAACTGCATAAACACAAGACAAGAAGACTCTCCGGGGCCAGACACTTGTCTGTCTGGGTGAATGGCAACACATATGCCAATGACGACAGCTCATCTTCCCTCCCTCGGGGAACTGGCACCAAGACCGTGATCAGCTGGAAGAAAATCCTTTTTTAAAAAAAAATAAATAAATAAAAATTACAACTTCTCTGCGCTTCCCGAACATTCTGTGCTTCACTTAAACACAGAGCTCACAGAGCTCAAGAATGGCTTTTCTTTGATCCTCTAACATTTCTAGACGAAGCACCTTGCCCACAACCTTTGACCTTCCTTCCTTCCACCACAGAAGTCCTTTGGGGTCCATCTTCTACTAAAAGTGAGTGGAGTGGGGGGGGGGGAGTTGTTTGGGGAAAGAAATAGGGTCCGGTTGATTCTGAAACTGTTACCACTCACAGCCCTTACGTCTCAGAGAGTTTTGACCACTAAAACCACCCCAGCGTGAACAGCTGACATTAGCCTCAGGCTAAGAGCCAAAGGCTTTGGGCCTTCTCACAGCTTTCAAAGCAGCCATGCGTCTCAGGAGCAGGAGAGCTGCCTGTATATCGAAGAAGTAAATCTCTCTAGAACATACATGGTGAGAATGACTAATTTTTTTTTAATGTTTCTTTACTATCTCGGTTGAAACAGAGCCAACCCAGATGGCAGAGAATACTCCACACAGGCAGAAATAGCAACCGTCCCCCTGGTGGAAGTTTGCTGAAGGCACAGGAGAAAAGTCTCTTGAGTCATCAGCCATTGCTTGCCTCGGACAAGGAAGCTGGGTGGGGGTAAGAGTGGCTCTTTCCATGAAAGGCTCTTCAGAACAAGGGTGATTTCCACATTGTAGTGAAAGTCACCCTAGGTGAATCCACGGACAAAGAATAATAATGGTAAGCACTTTGAAAGATTCTTTTCCCCATCCTCCAGAAAAGACACAATTATCTCCTACAAAAGTATGCATAATTACCTTGCTTTAATGTCTTTATTCTACTGTGGGTCAATGGGGAATGTTTTCTTTACTAAGTCCTTTTGAAAATACTATTCTCCCATGATACATCTTCAAGGATATGAACATGTACAGCCAAGCACAATCAATAAGAGTGCATCTAAATTCCAAAATCAATCTCCATAATAGTCTATGTGTTTCCTACTGCCAAAGGGGCCCTTTAGAGTGGTGAGAGAAGATCTTCACCCTGAAACCCACAGCGTCCCTTTTCAGCAGGAAGTAGCTAAGAGAACACGCCATCCCCTTTTCCTTATGACTCAGGGTGAAGTCTCTCTCAGGGAGGAGTGATAGGGAATGGCAAAGGACACACAGACAAAGAAGATTAATCAGAACTGGCTTTGACAAGCACTGTGGCATTTGGACAAGAACAAACTGGGAGGAGGGTAGAGAGAATAGTGCAACAATGAATGAATGGAAACCCAAAATCTCTGTAAATGTTTATGAAAATTAATAAAATATAATTATAGAGAAAAAAAAAGAAAGAAAATACTATTCTCAACACCTTGAGTTCTCTCTATGGGTCCTTAGAATAGCAATTCAAAACAGCACTGAGTGACATTCACATATGGATAGGGTTGTTTGTAGTGACTCAAAGTAGGAACCAGTCTACGTGTCCACTATGCACATGGTAGTAACATTGACCGATACATATGTGAGAACGTCTTGCGGGGGGGCAGAGAGAATATACTGGAGAAGAAAGCAAGATGAAGACAGAGCATTATAATGTCATGCCTCTGTGTTTAAGAAAAAGCTTTGAGGATATCAGGGTTCAGCTGATGAAATCTCTACCTGGACCATTCAGGAGGTTTTAGCACTGGCCCAATATGTCACTTCCTAATTTGGACAATGGTTTACAATGCTTAAGCAAGAACATGTCTTTGCTCTTGGAAAAGACATGATGTGATCAGATCAATAGGGGTAAACAACTATTATTCTCAGATGGCTGGGGGGGGAGGAGAACCAATAAACCTCATAGGCATATGTTGTTGTTGTTAGGTGTTATCAAGTCAACTACAACTCATAGCGACCCTTCGACAACAGATCTGAGCCTTGCCTTATCCTCACAATCTCTGGTATGTCCGATCCCATTGCTAAACTCACTGTGTCAATCTATCTTCTTTGAGAGGTGTCTTCTTCTCATACATACAAAGCAACTGAGAAGACCATGGCTTGGATCAGGAGCCCATCTTAGTTGTTAAATGGACATCCCTGCTCTTCAGCACTCTAAAGAAATCTTTGATAGTTGCCCAATGCAACAATTCTTTCGATTTCTTTCTTTAAAAAAATATACTAATTTGTAAAATTTAAATACATTGTTTTCCAGAACAGATTCTTCTAATTTCCTCATCCCCCTACCCATCAAGTTGTACAGCCCCATGATTAATCCCCACCCCCACCCTGCATATCCTAATCCCTCTGCTTCCACCCTCCCCCCCACTGGATCTTTATACTCATTCTATAATAATGGTTTTATACAATATTTGTCCTTGTGGAACTGAGTTGGTTCACTCAGCATAGTGCTCTCCAGTCCCTTCCAAGTTAGGTAATAATTTACAAAATCATTGCTCCTGAGTGCTGTGTAGTATTCCACTGTGTGAATGCACCATAATTTCTCAATCCATTCATTTGTGGTTGGACATCTGGGCTGTTTCCATTTTCTTGTGACGGTGACTAATGCTGCTATGAACATGGGCCTCTACAAGAAAAAGATTGATAACTCAATTACAAAATGGGCAAAAGACAAGGAAAGAATTTTCAGAGGAAGATATTCGAATGGCCAATATACACATGAAGAAATGCTCAGAATCGCTGGCAATAAGAGAGATGCAAATCAAAACCACGATGAGGTACCATCTCACTCCAATAAGAGTGGCAAAGTTAACAGGGCAGCAAGTAATAGATGTTGGAGAGGATGTGGCAAGAAAGGAACTCTTTGTTTTCTTTTCTTTCTTTTTTTTAAAGAAAGGAACTCTTATACATTGCTGGTGGGGTTACAAAGTGCTAAATCATTCTGGAAGGCAGTTTGGTGCTTCCTCAAAAAGCTGAACATAGAAATTCCATATGACTCAGCTATCCTAGTACTTGGAATATACCCTGAGAAAATGAGAACTGAAGCACAGAGACTTGTATACTAATGTTCATAGTCTTTTGATTTCTTGACAACTGTTGTCATGGGTGTTGACTGCAGGTAGATTCAAGTAACATTAAATCAACAGCTTTAATATTTTCTCCATATCATGATATTGTCTATTGGTCCAGTTGTAGGGATTTTTATTTTCTTGATGTTGAAACATTATCCATATTGAAGGCTTAGTCTTTAACCTTTTCCATTAAATGCCTTAAGTCTGCCTTGCTTTCTGTGAGCAAGAATGTGCCATCTGCATAAAGTAGGTTGCTGAGGAGTCTTCCTTCAATCTTGATTCTACATTCTTCTTCATGTAGGCCCTCTTCTCAAATGAATTGCTCAGCATACAGATTGGATAGGTATGGGGAATGGATACAACTCTGAGGCACACTTTTCTGAATTTAAAATCTTGCAATGTTCTCTTTTCGGTCTGGACAACCGCTTCTTGGTCTATGTACAGGTTTTACAGGAGCATGATTAAGTGTTCTGGGATTCTCATTTTTCTCAGTTACAGCCATAGTTTACTCTGATCCACAAAGCTAAATACCTTTGCATAATCACCAAAACACAGTATACATCTTCCTGCTATTCTCTTCTTTCAGCTAAGATTTATCTGACATTAGCAATGATATCCCTTGTTCCAGGGCCTCTTCTGGAAAAAGCCTGAATTTCTGGCAGTAATACATTAGTGCAATGTTCTGTTCATTTTTAAATAATCTTCATGAAGGTTATGCCTATGTGTAAAACATTGTTTGATAAGGTCCACAGTCTCTTGAATCACCTTTTTTTGGGGGGAATGAGAACAAATATATATCTCTTCTTGCTTGTTGGTTTTCCAAACCTTCTGATATCGAATAGTAAGCATGTCCAGAACTGCATCTACTGGCTGAAACACCTCAATTGGTATTCCATCAATTCTTGGAGCTTTGCTTTTTGCCAATGCCTTCAGTGCGGTTTGGACTCTTGTCTTCAGTGCCACTGGTTCTTGATTATAGGCACCCTCCTGAAATGCCATATGGTTAAATGGCCAGGGCCAGTCTGATTCCAAACAGCCCATACCAGTCCATCTCAGCTTACTAATGCCCTAAGCATCAATCTTTATGCATTCCATCTCAGTTTTGACAGCTTACAGTTTTCCTCAATTCACACTTTGTACACTCCACTTTGCAATTATTAATGGACATCTTCAGCTCTTTCCCCTCATTTTGCTGCATCAGTGAGTGAAGGCCTGTCACTGGCTGAAAGCTTTACTTCACTCAGAACATTAAAGCATACTCTACTTTAGGGATGCAGCTCTTTTCCACTGGAATTCTGATGCCTTTCAACTTGAGGGGCTCATCTTCTGCCATTACATCTAACAATGTTCTGGTGTTACTCATAGGATCTCGAGAGGCTGTGTTTTCAAAGAGAAGTGGATGGTCAGTCTTGCTTTCCAGTCTGTCTTAGCCTGGAAGCTCTGCCGGTTACCCCTCCCACCGAGGGTAACCTTGCTGGTATTTGCAATACTAGTAGCACAGCGTCCAGCATGACAGCAACAAGCAGGCCAGTGCAAGATTTTAGAGGAAAGAGAGGCAAAGGGACTTAATTCTGGGGCTGTGAGGAGAAGAGACATTAGCTTGATCTGCATTCTAGTTTACATTCTAATGCATGCTTGCATTAACTGTCTCATTAAAATGTAATTTTAAACGATTAGGTTGTGCATCAACAGTTTCTAAGAATCATGGCGTTCACAAAATGAACTCTATGGTGAATAACAAGAAGACCCAAAAGGATCCACTGAGACCAGCCAGACATACTTCTCAGGGGGCGAGGGGGAGAACGGAAATGCTCAGCATGTGTCCTGAATGTTTACATGGAAGAGAGAGAGGGAGAGAGGAAGAGAGAAAGGGGAGGGGGGAGGGGAGGGGGAGAGGGAGAGGGAGAGGGAGAGGAAGAGGGAGAGAATGAATGAATACAGGTGAAATTTTTCAATGCTAGCAACTTGTTCTGCAGACCCTACCTTGCCTCTCCCCTCGCACCTCTGGGGCTTTTGGTCAACCTCCTCCCTACAGCTCTCCTTATCATCCTACTGCACTCTCTTAAGTTAGGAGCTTTTTTTAGCCTTTTGCTCTATAACCTGCTGCCTAGACTTTCACCCCATTTGATTCTTGGGGTCTTTTATCCCTTAGCTTCTAAGCCTAAGGTTCTGATGCTATGCTCTGCCTCCCTCAGAATTCCCTTCCTTGCCTGACTGTCCCCTACAGTCTTAGCTGATAGGTTCTGATTACAAAGCAAGCGGATCTTGAGTCTTTGGACAGCCCACAGACAGCATCTAAATCATCCTGAACACATCATAGCCCAGAGGCTCCTACAACAGCTGGCTTCCCGTCACTGCTGGCAGTGGTACAGTTATCACACATCTAATTATCTGTGTTGAGACAGACTTCCAGCTGGGACCTTCCCAGTATCTGTCTAGAAGAGAGGCTGCGAAGCCACAGCAAGTGACATGATGGTGGTGAAGTGCGAGCGTGGATGAACTGGGAACGGAATCAGCGACCACTGAGCTTTGGAGTCAAACAGACCTGGGTTTAAATCCTACCTTTGCTGTGACTATGAGCAAATGTGTGATGATGGTCAAAAGACTTCTCTGAGTCTCTGCCTCTCTGTCTCTGAAATGTTGATTAAAACCACACACAGTTCAAAGGACTGCTGGATAAAAGGCAGAGTGACCATACATGCCAGTTTGCCTAAAGCAGCCCCAGTTCACTGTCTTTCCCCACCTCAAGAGCCCCAGTGTATACAGCAAATATGATCGCATTAATTATGGAGGGCAAAATTAATAAATAATCCTGGGTGGCACAAACGGTCGCTGCTGGACTACTAACATAAAAGGTGGTGGTGCAAATTCATTCGAGGTCCCTCAGAAGAAAGGCCCGGAAACCAGCTTCACAAAGACCACAGGCCACAAAAACCTTAAGGGGAATTCTACCCAGCACACCTGAGTCTCCATGAATATAAATGTAATGAGGGGAAGTAACATCAACCTGGAGGAGGATAACAGCATCTAAGCATCCAGGATAATATAAAGCATATGATGGTGGTGGTGGTTGTTAAGTGCCGTTGAGTCGTAGGTGACTCTTAGCGACCCTATGCACGAAAAGTCCTGGACACCTGTATAACTTTGATCCTTTCTCCAGGCTCATAGGGTTTCTAGAGGCAAACTATTTTGGAAGTGGACGCCACTCCTGCTTCCAAGCTTGTTTTAATCAGGGAGCTCCACCAGACACTGTCCACCATGGGTAACCATTATCATATCTGACACATCAGTGTCACAGCATTCAGCTTCACAGAAACCACGAGTTAACTCTGTACAGCAAGAGGACATACCAGGGTTACGCGACCTAGAAGAATGTTTCACCAAAAACAATTAAAGGCAGGCCTGAGGGCCACGGAGTAGAGTCACCCACCTTTGGCTTGGGAGCATGACTTTCTGTCCGCTAGGCCAACTGCACACTTAGGCGACTCATAGCGACCCTGTAAACGAAAGTCCTGGACACCTATACAACCTTCGTCCTTTCTCCAGGCTCACTGGGTTTCCGGAGGCAAGCTATTATGGAAGTGGATGCCACTCCTGCTTCCAAGCTTGTTTTCATCGGGGAGCTCCACCAAACACTGTCCACATATGGTAGAGGCTCAACAAATACTGCTATCATTTCTCCCTTGAGAGAATGAAGATCAAATTGTACAAAGCTCAGGGGGGGAAAAAGGTGCTTTGCATACAAGTGAATCTGGGGAAGGTAGTGTAAGACGTATAAATGATCTGAAGTCAAATCCAATAAATTCAATACCTTTCTTATTTGTTGCCTTTGTTCCATTAAGTCTAGTCACCTACTTGTATGGCCTTCATCTAGAACAGCGACTCCGCTGAAGCCCCCCAGTAATTGTTTATGTTTACTTCTCTTCTCCCTTAACTCTAAGTATTAACTCATCCAAGTGTCCAGCTGTCAGCTCCCTTCTCTGGGTCATCAGTGCACTGCTATCTATGGTTTCCTTCTTTCATACTCCTGTCCTGGCCTCTTTCCTCTGTAACAGCATCCTGCCATCATCCTTCTAACCAACACAGATCTCTGGTACCACATCTAGGGACTATCACCCAAGAGTCTCCAGCCACAGTCCGTCCAACCACAATGCTAGTCAACCAGACTAGGTATCCCTAATCTATTCCTTCTCCTTTTCCTTACAGAAGCAATTCCAACTGGAGCAATGCCATTTGCCGTCTACATATATTTCTTCATGGTTATATTCATTTCTTTGTTTTTCTCCCCTACGCCGGAAAGAACAAACAAATCTGGTTTAGAGGAAGTGCAACCAAGCTGCTCTTTAGAGGTAAAGACGGTGGAACACACAGCTCACAGTTCGGGCATGTTGTCAGGAGGGACCAGTACTTTGGAAAAAAAATATCCCGCTGGAAAAAGTAGAGAGGGTCAGGGAAAGAGAGGTGGACCCTCAACGAGACAGACTGACACAGTGACAATTAACAGTGGGCTGGAGCCTGGCAGGGACCAGCAGGATGGAGTAGGTTCAGATCTGTTGTTCACAGGATTGCTATCAGTCAGAGTCGGCTTGACTGCATCCAGCAGCAACAACCCTCTGAGCGCATCCTTTTAGTGCTTTTCCAGATTACCAGCGGTCAGAAGCTGCACTGTAATCCCAAAGGCAAGCAGTTCGAATCCACCAGCTGCTCCGTGAAGGGAAGGATGGGCAATCTCCTCCAATGTGATTAACTGCCTCTGAATACCTTCTGGAGGGTCAGCTATGGGTCAGGATGGCACACAACAGCAGTTAAATGTTTTACTACGTTTCTATGCATCCTAACTTTATTGTTTTAAATTATTTTCTGCAAGCATACCACCACGCTCTGTACCAGCTCCTTTACTGAGCTCTCTCTTTCCCTCCCTTCTTCTTCTTCTCCTTCTCCTTCTCCTTCTCCTTCTCCTTCTCCTTCTCCTTCTCCTTCTCCTTCTCCTTCTCTCTCTCTCTCTCCCTCCCCCGCCCTCTCTCTCAGTGTGTGTAGTCCCTGTAAGATTCTATAAACTTTCATTATGAAACCCTTGTCTGAGATGGTATTGCTAAATTTTTTCCACAGTAAGTAGTTTTCCTTTTCATCTTATGAAATGTTTTCAATGCATACAAGGACTTAATATTTAGAAGGCTTCATTCATCAATACAACACTCTCCTAGTTGGACATTTCTGGCTATATTTTCCAGTCTATTTTTACCACAGGCTAGTCCTTCTATATGAGGCCCCTTTTTGTTTATTATGATCTTAATGGGTTTTGGCTTTAACCCTAGGTCTTTGTTCCACCTTGAGTTGATTTTTGTATGAGATGCAAGATATAGATCCTACATCAGCTTTCTGCTGGTAGAATCCTAGTTTTGCTAGCACTATTTGTTGAAGAGGTTGTAGTTTCCTTATTTGATACTGTTCCCTTGTCAAATATCACTTGAGCATAGGTTGTTGTTATGTGCCGCCGAGTCGCTTGCGACTCATAGCGACCCTATGTACAACAGCCCTAAACTCTGCTCTGTCCTGTGCCAATCGCACTGTCTCTGACACTCGCATCCCGA
>NW_006400111.1:405525-411910 GCF_000299155.1 Elephantulus edwardii | reverse complement strand
GTGTCTCTCTCTCTCTTCCTCTCCCACTCCCCCCCATTTCTCTCTTTCATTTGGTTATTAGCTACTTATGTCGCTTCATTTTTTTTTAACTTTTAAGTTAACACACAATAAAACAGACCTGTTTTTCTGGTGTACAGGTCTGTTAATTTGAAACACATATAGATTCAAGCAACCACCAACCCGATTCAAATGCAGATCAGCCCACAACCCCAGAAAAATCTCCCGCTGCTCCTCTGTAGTCACATTCTCCACCCACAGGCAGCTCCTGACAACCACTGATCTGTTCTTCATGGCTGTGGCGTTAGTTTCTAGAAGGTTATAGAAAGGCAATCACACAGTAAGTTAACTTTCTGAGGCTGGCTCCTCTCCCTCAGCAGAATGCCTCGGACCGTCCCTCGGGCTGCTGTGTGTAAAGTACGTATCACTTCTTCTTGTTGCAGAAAAGGATTCCATCACACACACGTACAAGACTTTATACACTCACTTACGGAAAGGTGTTAGGGTGGTTTCCAGTGGAGGCTGATTCTGAGCACAGTTGTATATAGTCGTATAAAGCTTTTTGTGTGAATATAAACTTTCCTCTTTTTTTTCTTATCAATAACTAGGAATGAGTTCACTGGGTTATATGGGTAGGTGAAGCTTTAATTTTGTAGGAACTGTTAGACTTTTCTGGAGTGTCTGTACCATGTTCCACTCTCATTTCATCTTCATCATCACAAAATATGGGTATTTTTATTATTATTGTTATTCATTATTGCCTCTAAAGGCTATAGGAGTATCTTATCATGGTTTTAAATTTAAATTCTCTAACATCTAATGGCAAAAAAATAGCTTTCCATGAGGTCCTCACCACAGGTCCAACAGTCAACAATATGATAGAGAAAAAAATGGAAGCTGTTAATAATTTCATCTTCCTGGGATCAACAATCAATACTCTTGGTACCAGCAGTCAGGCCATCAGGAGATGTATTGATTGGGCAAGTTCTCCGCCAAGGATTTCTCCAAAATGCAGAGGACCAATGATGTCAGTTTGAAGGCGAATTGACTGATGGTCTGATTCAGGCCACTGTCTCCTCAATCGCTTGCTACACATCAGAAAGCTGGACAATGAATAAGGATAACAGAAGAAGAAGTGAAGTCTTTGAGTTGTGGTGCTGAAGAAGAGTACTGAGTATCCCATGGACTGCCAAAAGAACAAACAGTTATGTCTTAGAAAAAGTGCAGCCAGAGTGCTCCTTGGAGGCAAGGATGACGGCAAAGCTTTGTCTTTCAAACTTTGGACATCTCGCTAGGTGAGGCTATTCCTTTGAAAGTGACATCATACTTGAAAAGATGGAAGGTCAACAAAGGAGAAGAAGAGCCCCAACAAGATGGACTGACAAGGTGACTTCAGCAATGGGTTTTAGTGTGTCAGAGATGAGGACGGCACAGGACAGGGCAGGGTTCAGGTGGCCGTTCACAGCGTCTCTATGAGTCTTACTCTGATCGATGTCATCTAACAACAAGAACTAGAAGTCCTTTTTGTGAAGTGCTGATTCAAGTCTGTTGGCCATACCTTTAGCTCTGATGGTTTTTTCCATATTAGTAAGTTCTGAGAACTCTTTAGACACAAATTTAGTTGGAAATGTGATTTGGAAGTATTTTCTTCCCATCTATAAGCCTGTCTTTTCATTTTTCAAAAATAGTCATTTGCAGAACTAAAGATTTAATTTTAATGAAGTCCAGCTCATCAATTTTGTTCATGAGTCATACTTTTGATATCATGTCTAAGAACTTCCTGTCTCATTTCAGGACGTGCACATTTTCACTTAGGTATTACTCTGAGGGTTTATAAGTTTTATACTTTACACATAGATTGAGGATACAATTTGAATTATTTTTTATATAAGAGATTGACACAGAAAGTTATGTTGTTTGTATATGATTTCTAATTGTTCCAACACATTTGCTGAAAAGACTAGCCTTTTTCTATTAAATTGGTGAAACTTTGTGAAATACCTATAGCTCTATTTGTGTAGGTCATTTTCTAGACCCTCTATTCTGTTCCATTGATTTATGTGTGTTTATATATACATGTATACATTCACTCATAACACACTGATTGGGCCTATAACCTGCAAAGTCCAAATTTTATATAATAACAGAGGATCCATAAAAAGGAGGAAGATATTCAATGAGATGGTTCGATAGGATGACTTCAGCAACACGTTCAAGATTAGCAGTGATTAGGAAGTTGGCAAGGGACTGGGAAGAGATTTGTTCTGTCGTGCAAAGGTTGCCATGCACTGGGGTCAATCTAATGGCAACTAACAACAACAACAATAGATCATTCCTAGAGGAAGCTGTAAAATTGGTGGTGTGATTCTCCAACTTTATTTTTCATTTTCAAAATTGTTTGGGCCACTCTATTTCCTTTGTCTTTTCACTTAAATTTTAGAGTCACTTTGTATTTTTTTAAAAAAATATGCTAGAAATTTTATTGAAATGACATTAGATCTATTGTCTGATCTATTTATTTATACCTTCTTTAATTGCTGCCATTAGCATTTGGTAGTTTTCAACATGCTCTGGACAGGACTTTGTCAGATTTCGAGTTTATGATCCCCAATTATTTGGGAGCTCTTTTAAACTGTGTTTTTAATGGTTTCCAATTGTTAGCACCACATGGGATTGTTGTTTGATTGGCTGGTTAGATAGCTTTTTATGCAATTAGCATGCAGACACAAATAGGGGTAAAAATGATGAAACTGTGTAAAAGCATTTCTAGCACAGTGCACCAACGCATACACTAAGAACGCCTCGTAACACTTCCAGAGTGAACGTTAGCCTCATTCAGTAGTCCATAAAAGTTACTTCTGATCCTATTTGATAATAAAAGAATAACCGCTGGTCAAGAAGCCAGAGAGTTTAGTCACATACCAGTAAACAGAAAATAAGAAATTGACACTGTGTGTTTGCTCCAGGGCTGTCTGGGTTTACGCCCTACAATGGCAATGTTCCTTGTAACAGATCTGCTCCCAGGTGTGTTGTGCTGGAGGCTCAGCAGGTGGAGGGTGTGAATGGGGTTGCCATGGCTCCAGCACAGGCTGGTCCTGCAGCAGGTGGGTTCCATGTCCATCACACGTAGGTCCCAGTGAGCCAGACTCTCATGAAGGTGTATGACAGCTGTGGGTCCACCTACAGGGCCCCAGGGAGGCCAGTTGGACTTCTCTCATCCAAGCGAGAGACGAAGGGCCCTTCTGCATCTACAGATCTTACACCCACCTCAAAGCATCCAGAGTGGATGATCAAACAGCTTGAGGGTATTAGCTACAAACAGCTTGAGAGTATTAGCTAGGCCAGCTGGACAGCAGCGTGAGATGGGTGCAGCTGTGGCACTCAGTCTCCTGACTGAGTGGCCTCTCCACTCACAGGTGCTTTCTTCCTGCGTTGCTGTTGTTGTTAGGTGCCATCAAGTCAACTACCACTCAAAGCAACTCTATGAACAATAGTTCTGAATCCTGCCTTGTCTTGAGCCAAGCTCACTGTCTGCGACACACCTACCCTCCAGGCCCCATTAGCACGGTCACTATGCCAATCCATCTGATCCAGAGTCTTCCTCTCCTGTGCTGACCCTCTGCCATTCCAAATAAGATGTTCTTCTACGGGGATTAGTCCCTGCTGGCCATATGTCCAAAGTGTGACGGAGTTTCAAAATCCTTGCCTCCAAGGAACAACCTGGTTTCACTGTCTCCAGGTCAGACCTGTTTGTTCTCGTGAGTCAGTGATATGTTCAAGGCTCTTTATAGAACCATAATTTAAAGGCATTAATTATTCTTTTGCATCACTAGTCAATATCCAGCTCTCTGACACATACCAAGTAATTGGGAAGACCAGGGCCTAGATCAGACACACCTTAGTCTCTAGATTGACATCATTGCTCTTTTACACTGTGGAGAGGTCTCTGAAAGCAGATTTCCCAACACAACTTTTCTTTTGATTTTCTGATTGTTGGTGTCAAGAGTTCTGATTGTATATAAAATATATTTTTTTAAAAACCCACAAAAACAAACAAAAGATTGTTGATTATGGATCCAAAAAGCTGAAATTGTTAATAATTTTAACTTATTCTCGGTCTAGCATGATGTTGTCAATTGGCCCAGAGGTGAGAATCTTTGTCTTCTTGATGTTGAGCTTCAATCCATACTGAAGGTTGCAGTCTTGACTTTCTGCAGCAAATGCTTCAGACCCTCCTCAGTTTCAGCAAGCAAGGTTGTATCATCTCCATAACGCAGGTTGTTGATGAGTCTTCCTCCAACCCTGCTGCCACATTCTTCCTTATACAGTCTAGCCTCCCAAATGATCTGTTCTGCATATGGATTAAAAAGGTATTGAGAAAGGAATCCCTGATGCACTGCTTTCTTGATTTTGAACCTTTTAGTGTTTCCTTGCTCTATTCTTAGAACTGCTTCATGGTCTAAATATAGTTTCAGATAAGCACAATCAAGTGCTCTGGGATTTCCATTAATCTCAATGTTAGCCACAATTTGTTGATTCATACTGTCAAATGCCTTAGCACAGTCAATGAAACAGATAGACATTAATCTGGTACTCTTTGTTTTCAGACAAGATCCACCTATCTTTGGCAATGATATTCTAGTGCCATGGCCTCTTCTAAACCTAGTTTGTATTTCTGGCAGTTCCCTGTCCATGTATTGATCCAGTTGTTCTCAGATAATCTTTCAAAAGGATTTTGCTTGTGTATGATTTTAGTGATATTATTTGATACTTTCTACACTCTCTTTTTTGGGAATGAGAATAAATATAGATCTCTTTCAGTCAGTTGGCTAGGGAGCTGTCCTCCAGATTTCTTGGCATAACTTGGTGACACATCCAGGGCTGTATCTGTTTGTTGAAATATGTCAATTGGTATTCCATCAATTCTTAGGGCTTCTTTTTTTTTTCCAATTCCTTCAGAGCAGCTTGAGCTTCCTTCTTCATCACCTTTGCCTCTTGAACATAAGTTGTTTCCCAAAAGTCTTCTGTGCACCAATTCTTTTTGGTGCAGTGACTCTGTTTACGCTTCTCTTCTTATTTTTATGCTTCCTGGTTCATTCAATATTCTGTCCTTTAATAGAATCTTTAAGTATTGAGCTCAAGGCTTGAATTTGTTTTGCAGTTTGAGAAATGTCAAGTGAGTTTGTCCCTTTTGGCTTTCTGCCTCCAGCTTTTTGTATCTTTCATTATAATACATTGCTTTTTCTTCCCGAGCTGCCTTTTGAAATCTTCTGTTCAGCTCCTTAATTTCCTGACTTCTTTCTTCCCTTTTCTTCAGCCTCTCAGCACTCTAGTGCAATATTCAGAATCTCTTCTGCCATCCATCTCAGACTTTTCTTCCTCCTCTATCTTTGTAATGATCTTCTGCATTCTTCACAGATGATATTCTTGATATCCTCGCAGTTTGTTTGGTCTTCATTCATTAGTGTTCAAGGATTCAAACCTGTTCTTGAGATGTTTTTTAAATTCAAGCAGGTTAGACCCAAAGTCAAGTTTGTAGAGCCCGAAGGAATCCTCCTGAATGAAGAGCTGGTTTAGAAACTTGAGGTAAGAACCAAACCTATACATCAACAGATACCAAGTTGTTGTTAGGTGCTGTAAAGTTGACAATGACTCAGTGACCCTACAAACAGCAGCTGTGAATGAACCCTAGCCTGTGTCATCTTCATCATCTCTGACATACTTGAGCCCATTGATGGAGTCACCAAGAGGAAGACATGAATATTAAACCCATTGGACAGAAAAATATTGAAGTCAGCAACATACTAAAAATATTGATATAGTAAACTTATGAAAATAGCATGTGGTATTATACAGTATGCAGAGAGAGATATGATAGATAGATAGATAGATAGATAGATAGATAGATAGATAGATAATTTGTACATTTGTGAAGATACAGTATATAGAAATACAATCTACCTTTGGGTATAGAAATTATATCATGCTATTACATATAACCCTTCGCATCTGCCAAGTCCCTTCAGAAAATATCTTCCATTGTCCAACCCATGATCTGACAGCTGGTATCTTAAGCTTTCTTGGCTTCTGTGATTCCAAAAACGTTGACTGCTGACATTTTTCTTTTGACCAGTGTCTCTTAAGTTTAGTTGTACTGTCTCCAAGGGAAGTTGATGTGTCCTGTAGAACTCTTGTGTAGATTATGTTTTCCTTTCTGCCTGAGGGCCCACCAGTCTTTCTGTGTACCTGGAAGATGCCTCCTTCTGCTGTTATCCGAAGTGACCTTGCCCAGTGACGCCTCCTTCCTCCCTCTCTGGCCGGGTTTTGCTGGGTCTGACCTGGAAGACGCCTCCTTTTGCTGTTATCCGAGGTGACCTTGCCCAGTGAC
>NW_006400111.1:402274-402835 GCF_000299155.1 Elephantulus edwardii | reverse complement strand
GCGCAGGATAGAGCAGGGTTTAGGGCTGTTGTGCATAGGGTCGCTATGAGTCGGAAACGACTCGACGGCACATAACAACAACAACAACAACTACATATAAAAGCTCATTTGTTCGTTCTAGGTAAGTTTTGATAGATTCCTGGGTATTTTTAACATGGATAGTCATGCTTTATGGAAATAAGAACAATATTATTTTTTCCATTCCATCATGTATACTTTATAGTTCTCGAGATCACCTCAGAGGGTTTTGAATATGTGCAGAGAATATGGGCTTCCTTGTATTATTCCGTAACTTAGAAAGTATTCAGTCTTTCTCTATCTAGAAAGTGGTAGGTTTTCTGTAAATGCCCGTCATCAGAGTGAAGAAGTCCCCTTCTATTTCTTGTTTGCTGGATGTTTTAATTGTGAGTGGATAGTAAATATTTTTCTAATGCTTTTTCTGCATCAATTTATATGCTCAATTTTTTTCTGTTAATATGGTCAATTCCATTGATTCATTTTCAGATCATTGAGTCATCTTTGCATTAAGTCCACTTACTGGAGTGTGTTATTCCTTTTATA
>NW_006400111.1:399530-400859 GCF_000299155.1 Elephantulus edwardii | reverse complement strand
GGCCAGGAGGGATCAGTCCTTGGAGAAGAACATCATGCTTGGAAATGTGGAGGGACAGCACAGGAGAGGAAGACCCCTGATGAGATAGACTGACACAGAAACTGGGGTAATGGGGGGTAGGTGTGTCAGAGAGAGTGAGACTGGCTCAGGATAGGACAGGGTTTCAGAGCTATTGTGCACAGGATTGCTATCAGTTGCAAGTGACTCCGCAGCACGTAACAACAACATGTGTGTCTGGTTGTGGTATCAGGGTAATGATAATTTCCTAAAATAAGCTGGAAAGTGTCCTTTTTCCTTCTCCTTTTCTAGAGGAATCGCTGTTATTTCTTCTTTAAGTGGTAGAACTTGACATGAAATCCTTTGAACCTGGAGATTTTTGTTTTAGAAAGTTTTATCAAAAGAAGGAATGAGTGAAAGTTGTTTCTAGATGTTGTTTCTAGAAGAATGTTTCTAGTGATGACAACTTGGAATGGAATTATACACAGTCAAATTCTAGAAAGATTGTAAAAGAAAAAATGATAGAACTTAAGAATAGCCATATTGGGTATAAACTAATATTTAAAACCACATTTCAGGCTTATTATATGCAACAAAACACAGTGTCAGTACAGCTGCATTTGGCCTTAGAAGTTATTTTAAACTGAAATTTCCTATTTGACACAAAAATTATTTTATGATAGAGTGTAAATGATTATCACCATCCAACTTGTCTTTTTAGGAGAGTGTTTGGTGGAGCTCCCAGATTAAAACAGGCTTTGAAGTAGGAGTAGCATCCACTTATGAAAGGGCTTGCCTCTGGAAACTCTATGAACTTAAGAGAAAGGATGAAAATTATACAAGTGTTCAGGTCTTTTGCTCTGAGGGTCACTATGAGTCATCTATGGCTCGATGACACTTAACAACAACAACATTTAATCTTGAACATATTTTAGTTGTGACTGGTTTCCAAGGAATTGGTTCTTTTCATCTACATTATTGCCTTTATGTGTTCCTAGTAATTATTGTTGATTTGACTTTGACTCATTGAGACCGTATAGGACAAGACAGACCTGCCCTTGATAGGGCTTCCAAAGCTGTAGTATTTGTGGAAGCAAACTGGCACATCTTTCTCTCACAAAGCAGCTTATGAATTTGAACTGCCAACCTTTCAGTCAGCAGCTGTGTGCTTTCATCACTGCACCACCATGTCTTATCACAGGCCCATTCATTTCAATATGCCCATTACTACTCCTTACCTCCCTGCCCCTCTCCACAAGGTCTGCACCCTCTATGTTAATACCAACTTAAGTGAATGCTACAACCAGGCCACAGTCTTCTCAATCTCCTACT
>NW_006400111.1:340189-398270 GCF_000299155.1 Elephantulus edwardii | reverse complement strand
TCCTTTCACAACTTGCCTTGCTAAAAGTGAGGAGGACTTGAAGCACTTGTTGCAGAAAAGAAAGGCTGCAGCCTGCAATATGAATGCCATCTTAACATCAAGAAAACAAAGATCCTCTCCACTGGGCCAAGAGGCAACATCATGACAGATGGAGACAAGACTGGAGTTGTCAAATGGCTTCATCTCGCTTGGATCCACAATTGCTGCTACCAACAGTAGCAGCAGTCAAGAAATCAAAAGATGTACTGCAGTGGGGAAGTCTGTTGTTAGGAACCTCTCCAAAGTATTGAAGAGCAATGGTATCAGTTTAAGGACTAAGGTGCACCCAATTCACGCCATAGTCTTTTCCATCATCTGCCATGCAGATGTCCAGAGAGCTGGGCAATGAATAAGGATTTACAGAAGAAAACGCAAAGCCTTTGAGTTGGAGAAGAGTGCTCAGTGTCCCATGGACTGTCAAAAGGTAAAACAAATATATCTTTTAAAAAGTGCAGTCAGAGTGCTCCTTGGAGACAAGGATGGTGAAGCTTCACCTCACATACTTTTGGCATGTTGTTAGGAGAGGTTATTCCTTGGAGAGAGACATCATGCTTGGAAAGGTGGAGGGTCAGTGAAAGAGAGGAAGGCCTTCAGTGAAATGGATCAACACAGTGGCTGCAGCAATGGGATCAAGTGTCTCAGAGTTGATGATGGCACAGAACAGACAGGGTTCAGATCTGCTGTTCATAAGTCATGCTTGACTCAACAGCACTTAATGACTACAAATATCTAGGAAACATGCATGGTTCAAAATCAGGAAAGGAATGCATCAGGGAAGCATTCTGTCTCCATATCTTTTCAATCTATACATGGAACAGATCATTCAAGAACCTGGACTTTATGAGGAGGAATGTAGCATAGGGACTGGAGGAAGACTCATCAACAACCTATGATAAACAACCTTATTCACAGAAACTGAGGATGACCTGAAGCATTTGATGCAGAGGGTCATGGACTGCAGTTTTCCATATGGATTGAAGCTCAACATAAAGAAGACAAAGATTCTTAACACTGGGCCAATTGGCAGCATCAGGAAAGATGGAGGAGACTGAGGTTAACAATTTTATCTTGCTCAGCTCAACCAAAATTTTTGGCACCAGTTGTCAGGAAATCAAGAGGAATTGCACTCTTGGGAAGGCTGCTGTTAGGGACCTCTCAAAAGTGCTGAAGAGTACTGATGCAAGCCTGGTGACTAAGGTATGCCTGATTTAGGCCATGATCATTGCAATTACTTTCTATGTCAGAGAGCTGGACAGTGACCAAAGATGACAGAAGATGACTTGATGCCTTTGAGTTGTGGTGCTGGAAAAGAGTACTGAACATGCCACAGAGGGCCAAGAGAATAAATAGCTTTATCTTGGTGAGGGTGAAACCAGGCTGCTCCTTGGGGGCAATGATTCTGAAGCTTCATCTCAAATACTTTGAGCTTGTGACCAGGAGGAACCATCCCTGGAGGAGGACATCATGCTTGAAAGGGTATAAGGACAGAGCAGGAGAGGAAGACCTTGGATGAGATGGACTGACACAGTAACTGTGATAATGGGATAGGTGTGTTGGAGACAGTGAGACTGGTTTGGGATAAGGCAGACTTCAGAGCTGTTGTACACAGAGTTGCTAGGAGTCACAGGCAAGTCAATGGCACTAAACAAGAATTTCACTCCTGTCTCCCTCCCTTACCACTCATTAGAATAACTAAGAATGATGCTTTGTATAAACCTTCCTTTGGCTTTTTGCAATAGTGGTCTTAGATTTGTCCATTTGTGACCGAATTGTTTCACTTAGCATAATGTCCTCTAGTTGCATCCAAGTTCTGCAGTGTTTTGTGAATTCTTTTTTGTTTTTCAGTGTTGCATAGCATACATGGTGTGAATGTCCCACAGCCTTTATTCATCTGTCTAGTCAACCTCTCATCTCCACAGTCCTGCTCCATCCAACCGTTCTTCTGAGTCGCATCAAAGCGTTCTTTCAAAAAGGCAAATGTAATCACCCATTTTCCAAGCAAGAACCTTTCATAGTTTTGGAAAACCTGCTCATAACACCATAACATTAGATCAAAGGAGGGGGGGAAGCCATATAACTATCTAAAAATATGGGGCAACTGACAAAAGTCAATATGCATTCCTTTTTTAATTTTAAAAAAATAATAGATGGATGCTTTTCTTGACATAGGAAGTGTATCAAGGATCTTCATCCATGCTTACTGATGAAAATTTAGAAGCATTTCTATTAAACTACACTCAAATCACAATGCCCACCAATACCACTATAATTTAAATAATCTGGAAGCAGCCGCCAATGTAATTGTTGTTGTTGTTGTTGTTGTTTTTGTTTTTATGTGCCATCGAGTCGCCTGCGACTCATAGCAAGCAGAGTTTGAGGTTTGAGTTTCATAGTCTATAGTGGGTTGGAGCTCTGGTGACCTAGTATTAAGAAGCTTCACTGCAGTCCTAAAGTTCAAATCCACCAGCGGCCTTGCAAGAGAAGCATGGATAATCTCCTCCTGTGAAACTAAGTGCCTCTGAAAACCCACAGGAGGGTCAGCTATGGGTCGGTTCTGACTCAACAGTACACAACAACACAATAGCGTGTTGAACTACTAGCCACAAAGGCCATGTGTCTTTGGCCATTCTAATCCATCAGCGGCTCCGTGGAGAAAGACAGGCAGTCCCCTCCTATTAAGATCTGCAGCCTGAGAAACTGAACAGAATATTGCTGTGAGTTCGAAGTAAATTGACGAGTGCGAGTTTGTTTGTATCTTGGAGAAATTCTCCAAGGTTCTGGTATATGATTGATACACATTTTCTGGTTTGCAGCTTTGATAAACTTTTCCCATTTTTAAATCTCTTAAGTCGTTTCAGTGGGAATTAGAGAGAAGAAGTTAAATATATGGTGTCAGTTGAGCATAAATTGCTTTTTTAATTAGAAAAAAAATGTTACTCTAAATCTCACAGGGAGAAATCAATGCTGAATGGAGACAAGTGCTGTGTACATTATTCTTAACAAATAAGAACTGAATGCCCAAAGATATAGAAAGCGCTAGCGGCCTAGGGGATAGATAGGGAGTCATGCTGCCATCACAAAGGCAGGCTGTTCAAATCCTTCAACAGAAAAAAGAGCAATTGCCTCCTATGCAATTTACAGCCTCTGAAGATGCACTAGAGAGTCAGCTATGAGTCGGTTCTGACTTGGCGGCAATAAATAAGTGAGTGAATGGTGTCCTGGGAGCCTCGTGGGTAAGGAGTTGTGCTGTCGGCCCCAAGGTAGGCAGTTCAAATCCACCAGCTGCTCCACAAGATAAAGATAGGCAGTCTCCTCCTGTATGATTTACAGTCTGTGAAAATCCACTGGAGTCAGCTGTCAGTCAGTTCACACTCAAACACGATGAGTGAGTGAGTGAGTAACTGTCAAGATTTGGTCCAGTCAGTTTTCTAGAATTCTGAATTGATGCCTCGCTGCTCAAACCATACGATTTCTGTGTACTTCACTGGCCTTGCAACAGGCAAGAAAGCAATGATGTTGATGTTGATGTTGTTGTTTACCATCGAGTTGGAACCAACCTCTAGCTGACCATCTGGTGGGTTTTCAGAGGCAGTTAATCTCATGGGAAGCGATTACCCATCCTTCTCCCACAGAGCAGTTGGCAGATTTGAACTGTTTTTCTTTGGGATTGCAGTGCAGCTTCCTACCACTAGGCCACCAGAGCTCCCTAAGAAAGCAATAGGAAACTAAATTTTAAATACTGTTTGGTTTGGGACAGCCGTACCCCTGTATTGTACATATAAATATATAATCTTTTTCCATTTCAACCTCTGTCTCTAAAATTGGTTTTTCTGGTGGCAGGTGAGAGAACTATGGTTTCACAAACTGTGGTTTCTCCTTGGAAGGAGAAACTCAGAACAGTGGCTCAGTTCTCTAACCCACTAGATCAAGTTTAGTATTTTCGGCTCTCTGCACGAGTTTCCCTGGCCTCTTAGAATTGTGCAAATCACAAGACTGCTCTCCACTTACTTTATATGGCTTTGACAGCACTACCCTCTTCCCCATAGAGAAGACCTGAGTTAGTGCTCTCACGAGGACTCCCAAGCCCAGCGTCTGGCACTTTCCACAGTGTGGGTTACGTTACATCCATGTCTGTTTGAGGATGTAACAGTGGCCATTGGACATGGGACATAAGTGCATGGGTTTGGCAGCGATAAAGAAGACCATTCTCGGAGCATCTTGGAAAACCAGGAGTAACCCCCACCCCATGTGCATCTGTTCCCCCCAGGCTGGTCTGGAAGGATCATCTCTTCTGCCTGTAACAGATGGTTTGGGAGTAAGGCATCCAATACAAAAGCTTTGTTTCTTGTTGGTTGACTATCATACACCTTAGTGGGGGAGGTAACAAGGATAGATGAGTCTGGCTGCTTCCTCATCGTCATCCTCAGGCAGGGCCACCATGGAGCATTGTGGGTCCCCTCACTGAGGCCAGTTGCTGAGCAGGGAGTGTGTGTGTGTGTGTGTGTGTGTGTGATCCTAGCCTTGCTGCAATGGCTGCTGACACGGCTCTGGGACTGCTTCACAACGTGATTATTTCTAAGGATGTGACATAAATACCAACACGGGGTCCCTAGAGCTGCAGAGCTGCTCCTTGGCAGCTTAATTTGGACATTCAATCAAAACCGTCCACCCGCAGCTTTGCACAGCCCGAGCCACAAGGCCCAGAAGAACCACAATCCACCCGCTGAGGTCTCTAAGTGATGTGTTTCATTTCCAGAAGCTTGGGACAAAAACCTCCCAGCTCCAACGAAGGCGGGCTTAGTCCCCTTCTCCAAAGAAACCCCACCTATTTTCTCATTTATTCATCGAGTCGCCTGTTTGGATGGAGAGGGCTATCGGCACTAAACACACCACTGAATCCAAAGGATTTTTAGAAACCTGAAGGCCACATTCTCACGCCGTGCTCCCCAGGCAGTCAGCGGGAAGGGCTGTCATTTGAAGATAAGTTTCCTGTTTCTTCTACCGTCATTAAGAGTCAGTGGGGGGAGAAAACATCTGTTAGGAAGCGTTCCAGTTGAGGACTATCTCGTTGTGTTCTCTCAGACGTGTTCAATGGCACAGGGTATGGAAAGAGGGGCTCTTCCTGCTGCACCCAATGACGTCACGGGGCTGGCGTCCCTTCCCCACGAGTGCCGGAGTCCCCCAGGGAAAGAACTCACGGGGTCACTCCCCTCATGGACTTCCCTCCTGTGAGAGACCATACAGGGTCCTAGTAATGCTTATCAGCAAATCTAATCATAGAGTAGTGAGACCTGGGGACCAAGTGGATAAGAGATCTGTTATGCCAACCTAAAAGGCAAGTGGTTCAAATCCACCAACTGCACCTTGGGAGCTTAAAGATAAGCAATCTACTCTCATGTGATTTTCCCGTCTCTGAAAACCCACGGGAGAGTCAGCTGTGAGTTTGTTCTGACTGGAAGTAAGGAGACAGTCAATCATAACATGAATGAGATAAATAAGTCATGAATGATTTAAATGTAATACTTCTTAGATCATACGAACACTAACAACACAACTGTTCAGTGAAATCTTTCCACATTGAGTTATGACACTGTTAATTACTGAGTGTAAGCTTTTCTTTTTTAATTCATTTTTGCATTGGGAAAGTCGGCTGTGAGGGACCTCTCAAGAGCACTGAAGAGCAATGACATCAGGCTGGAGACTAAGATGCGCCTGATCCAGGCTATAGTCTTCGCAATTACGTGCTATGCATCAGAGAGTTGGACAGTGAATAGGGCTGATAGAGAATTGATGCCTTTGAGCTGTGGTGCTGGAGAAGAGTGTTGAATATACCCATGGACTGCTAGGAGAACAAACAGGTTTGTCCTGGAGAAGGTGAAGCTGGAATGCTCCTTGGAGTCAAGGATTCTGAGGCTTTGTCTGACATACTTTGGGCATGTTGCAAGGAGGGGCTGGTCCTTGGAGAGGGACATCATGTTTGGCAGAGCAGAGGGGCAGCGAAGGAGAGGAAGACCTTTGATGAGATGGATCGATTCTGTGACTGGAGCGGTGGGAATAAGTGTGAGACAGCGAGGTTGGCACAGGATAGAACAGCATTTAGAGCTCTTGTACATTAGGGTCGCTATGAGTTGCAAACGACTCGATGGCACATAACAACAACAACAACAACCTTTTAACCAGTGCTTCATGCTCAACAATGGCATGGATATAATGCACAAATACTCATTATTGAAACGTTATTGTTGTTGTTATATCCCATTTAGTCGCCCACAACTCATAGTGACTGTATGTACAACAGCTCTAAACCCTGCTCTATTCTGTGCCAATCTTACTGTCTCTGACATACCTAGCCCCATAATCCTAGACACTGAATCAGTTCATCTCATTGAGGGTCTCCAGCACCACAGCTCAAAGGCATCATCAATTCTTGTGCTATCAACCCTAGTCATTGTCCAGCTTTCTACCATAGCCAAAACACCACACAATCTGAAAAATTCAGCAACTATGAAAACACTGGCAGTGATGAAAACAACAGCATGTGCTTATCGTGGCACCTGCAGATGAAATTCCATGTCCCAAAGTGTCACTGTAATAGAGAAATTGTGATGTAGTGTGTTTACTGTTCAAAACAGCTCCCAGACATCAGCTTTGCTTCCACCACATGACTAGGTTGGAAACATGGCACCAGCTGTGTATAAATGACTCCTGCTGGGATTAGTCCATCTTCCCAGCCCACCAGGTTTAAACTGAGCCAGTTAAGCAGTAGAACATGAGGATAGCGCTACCAGCAAAAAAAAGAGAAACAGAAAATGCAGCATGCATCCTTTGGGGCCAGAGATTCCTGTGTCGGTCAGACAGGGAACAAGAGCCCCAGTGGAAAATGAGAAACCAAAGTGAGACAGAACTGACTTAAGACTGTAGCTCCATGATGCCAGAGCCAGAATCCTTCATCCAAGCTCGCGGGGACTGAGGAGGAGACCCCTTGACTGGTAGGATGAAGACAGCTTTGTAATACTGGCCTAAGCCTGAAGGCTGAACTTTAAAGAGCCTTCGGGCATGCTTGAGAAAACTGAGAAACTGTTTCCTGTTGCCAGCCTGAATTATAACCTGTAACTTCCCTAATAAGCCCCATAAACATGAGTATGGTTCTGTGAGATCTGTGAGGCCACTGCAGTGGATTTAGGGCCCAGTAGTAGATCATTGAGAACCTCAATGATCTCAACTCAAAGGCATCAATTCTTCTGTCATCCTTAGTCATTGTCCTGCTCTCAGATGCATAACAAGTAATTGAAAAGATCATGGTCTGTGACAGGCGCACCTTAGTCTCTAGACTGACATTGTTGCTGTTCAGTACCCTGATATCACATTTTCCCAGTGCAACTCACCTTTTGATTTCTTGACTGCTGGTGCCAAGAGTACTGATTGCGGATATAAGAAACAGGGTTCTGGAAACTCTTAATGTACCCAAGTGTTATGTTGTGAGCTGTGAGGTGGTCCTGAGAGGACCCCAGGAGAGAATCTGAGGAGTGGGGAGTGTTTTCTCAGGAGGGAAGCAACTGAAGTTGCCCGCTGGTGCAAAAGTATTTCTAGAATATTCTGATTTACATCCTAACTGCATTCAGACATTCACGCAGATGAGATGACCACGGATCAGGGAGCAGGCAAAGTTGTGTAGCTTTCAGCCTATCATGGATTCCGCCTAACTAACACTGCAGGCTCTGTTCAGACAAGATGAACTAATGTTCCAGAGACCCTGGCTGTGCATGTGTGGCAGGGTAACATGTACAGGTTTTAAGTGATGTGTCTCTCCCACTTCACACTTTATTCAGTTCTGTCAGCTGTGCCCAGAGGCCCTTCCCCCTAGACCAGGCAGCTAGACTTGAGTCATCACCGCCTGAGGGAGAAAGCTGTCAAGGTGGAACAGAGGAACAAAGGCTGTGCAGTGCTGGTATTTCAGTTCTGAAGGCTCTTGTCTTTTCCTTCCTCCTCTCCAGCTCCTAAGCAAAGCTCCAGGACCACAGGGAGGAAGAGGTAGAAGCTAGCATCACCCCTTCTCTACCTCACTGCTCCCCTCTATTCTACAGACTTTGAATCGGCCACACCCTCCTGCCTCACCAACCCCCCCGCCCCCACCACCAAGGAGCCCTGTCAGGGACAAAACATGTGACTGCTAAAAAAAAAAAGGCTCCAAGTTAGAGCCGACCGGCCATTCCTGTGCAGAAAGGTGTGGCCGTCAGTCAGCTTCCACAAAGATGACAGCTGTCATGGAGCCCCAATCATATGACATTTGATCAGAATTGAATGGGCTGAGTCAGAGACAAGTCTGTTACCCTTCTTTTTATTTTATCTTTTCTAAAAAAAAAAATATTATTTTTGTGTGTGTGCCGTCAAATCAGGTCTGACTGCTACAGGAGGAGATTGTCCCGCCTTGAGCGGAGCATCTGGTGGATTTAAACTGTGCACCTCTGGGATTGCACTGCAGCTTCATGCCACTAGGCCACTAGAGCTCCTTATTTATTTCCCTTCTTAACAACTGCTTCTTGGTGAGAAGCCTGTTAGCCTGAATGTAGAAGCCAGTTGTTGTTGTTATTGTTAAGTGCCGCCGAGTCATAGACAACTCACAGAGACCCTATGAACAAAAGACCTGAGCATTGTTCATAGGGTTTTTGGAGGCAAGCCATTTCAGAAGTGGATGACACTCCTGCTTCCAAGCTTGTTTTAATCAGGAAGCTTCACCCAACACTGTCTACCATGGGTAACCATTATCACATTTGGCACATTAGTGTCACAAGGTTTAGCATCACAGCAACCACGAGTTACCTCGGCACAGCAATGCACAGACCAGTGCTATACCGCTAAGAAGAATGTTTTACAAAAAACAATGTAAATAAGGCCTGGGGGCCGCAGATTAAAATCACCCACGTTGGGCTTTGTAGCATAACTTTCTGTCCACTAGGCCAACGTAGCTCTCTCTATGTTGTCGTTGTTATTGTTGTTAGATGCCATCGAGTCATAGATGACTCACAGCAACCCTATAGAAGCCAGTAGCTAAGGAATGCTTTCCTTATGGTTTATCAAGACATAATGAAAGATTAAAGGAAACTGGAATTACAGGGATGGAGTAGGGCAGGTTTCCATTTCATTGTGAGTTTCGTTTTTGTTGTCACTGTTGTGTACCATTATTTGACTACAGTCCTACAAACACACATCTGAACCTCGCCCTATCCTGTGCCGTCCTCATCAACTGACACACTCAAGCTCACCATTACAGTCACCATGTCGATCCATCCCCTTGAGGGGCTTCTCCTTTGCTGAGTGTCTTCCTCTCCTTCACTGACCGCCCACCTTTCCAATCATGGCAGCTAATGCCTAATGTCATAAAATATATATATATATAGTTGTTATGTGCCATCAAGTCACTTGCGACTCATAGCGACCCTACGTACAACAGCCCTAAATTCTGCTCTGTCCTGTGCCAATTATCTCCGACACACTCATCCCAATTACCCCAGTCACTGAATCAATCCACCTCATAGAGGGCCTTCCCCTCCTGTGCTGTCCCTCTACACTCCCAAGCATGTTGTCCCTCTCCAAGGAACGGTCCCCTCCTTACAACATGTCCAAAGTATGTTAGATGAAGCCTCAGAATCCTTGCCTCCAAGGAGCTTCCTGGTTTAACCCTCTCCAGGATAAATCTGTTTGTTTTCTTAGCAGTCCATGGTACCCTCAATACTCTTCTCCAGCACCACAGCTCAAAGGCATCAATTTTCCTTCTATCTTCCCTAGTCATTGAAAAAAATAAACTTTTTTGTTAACTTTCACTTAAATCATAATAAAATTAATTATCTACTAAAAAAAAAGACCTAAGACTCCAGCAGGCTGCCAATGTGTTCCCTTAGGGTATCTGATGCAGACTGTTATCACAGTAACATCATGAGAGGGGTTCTAGAATAATGTGGATGAACTTATCCACCTTTCTGGGCACTCAAAAATACGAGTATTTGATGTAACAAAAATGGCTTACACAGGTCTGACTTGAACTACATTCTCTTCTAGGCCCTACTTCTGTCTCTGAGAAGGTGACCAGTGACTGCTGGTGGGTAAGCCAAGGAAGGACAGCGTGGGCTCAGGAAAAATACAGTTGTCAGCTACTGTTCGGTGCTGCCTGAAATAACTGGGCCAGATCTACAGATCTGAACTGTGCCCTGTCCTGTGCCACTGTCACAGTCTCTGTCTTGTTCAAGTTCATTGTTGTATCCATCTTGTTCTTGTTGTTGTTGTCAGGTACCACTAAGTCACTTACAGTGAGTAACTCACGGTGACCCTAAGAACATCTCAGAACCCTATCCTGTTCCACACCAGCCTCATGCTCTCTATGATGCCACGCTGTGATCCCCACCTGCGGACGCAGTCACTGTGCCCTCCATCTCATCAATGGTTCTTCCTCTTTTTCTAGCCTTTGCAACACAACATCACGCTGGGGAAGAGAGGGAATCATCAAAAGAGAGCAAGACCATCTTGTCGAGGGTCTTCCTGGTATGGTTAAAAGTAGATAAAAGTACTTACACAAAGAACCTGTCCAAGGAGAAAGTCTACCAAAAATAGCCGACCAGAAGAATTTGCATAAGCTAACCAATCAGAGAGAGCTCTGGTGGCTGAGTGAATAGAGAGTTGTGCTGCTAAACCAAAGATAGCATCTCTTTGGAGGTTCGAATCCACCAGTAGCTCTCCGCAAGAAAGATAGACAATCTCCCCACTCCAGGTAATATATACCCCTTGAGAGCCCACTGGAGGGTTAGCTATATTCAGTTCTGACTCAGACTCAATAGCAATGAGTTGAGTCTGAACCAATCTGCATGTTCTTTACTGATAACTCCTGAGTGCAGCCTAAGTCTATGCTCACTGTTTTAATAGAAGCTCTGCTAATATGAGTATACCAGTTATAAGAAGTCTCAAGTCAAATGAATGGAAATCCAATTTTTTTATAAAATTTTATTAAAACCTCAATTTTTTTAAAAAAAAACAAAACATGTCAACGTGGTCCCAAATGTTTAACCTGCTGTATAATCCATTATTTTTAACATGAACGGCTCCATCTGTGACTCGGTTCCCCAACTCCTCTATTTCCCGTGGGTCTGGTGCCTCACTGGAAGGTCCTCTAGAGACTAAGACCCATCAGGGGAATGACTCACATGAACCTAAGTATGCAGGCTGGTTTTGTTGAAACTGGTGAACAATAGACCGGACTGGATGCAGCTGGATGCAGCTCAGTCCGTCAGTCCATCAGTCCAAACAACTTCCAGAAAGCTTGTGATAAGTCAACACGTCTGCTCCTGTACTGGTGCTTACACACACACACACACACACACACACACACACACACACACACAGAGAGAGAGAGACAGAGAGAGAGAGAGAGTGTGTGGAAAGTGCTCTCTTATATCAGGCCCACAGTTATTGATGATTTGTAAGACCTTGTGTCCACAGCTAAGGTAGCTAAAGACCATTCCCCAAGTGGGACTAGGAAAGCCAATTATCAAGGTTTCTAATACCATACTGTCCCTTGGATTCATGATCTCCACACACCAGAAATCTCTGGTTCCTCATTGAAATGCTTTTGTGCTTTCAGAATATGCTTTTGTTGTCTTTTAAGAGATTCAAATAATCTTTTTCTCTTTAAGATACAACCTTGAAATTGACTCACCAGCAGTGGGGTTGGTTTCTTTCGGTTCCTCTTTCAGAGGTGATATAAATAGTTAATGTGCTTGACTGCTTGAGAAAGGCTGAAAGTTCAAGTTCACTTGCAGGCAATGAGAAGAAAACATATGCCAATTTATTTCCGAAAATTCAGCCACTGAAAACCCCATGGAGCACAGATCCATTCTGAAACACGGGGGTTTGCTGAAAGTTGGAACTGATTGGACTGACACTGGGAGAGGCCCTTCCTCCAGCTGGCAAAGCAAAAGCTCTCAGGTAGCAGACTCCTGAGGACGTAACGTGCCTGCTAATCCTAAGGAAAGGCTAGGTCCAAATCCCACTGAATTAGGGTAAGGCTTACAAATAACACATGTGCAATTTTCAGCATTCTAAAAACAATCCCCTGTTCCTCATATCAAGTAAGTTGCTGTTAGACAGGCAAATTCCCATTTCCTACCCACTGGATCTAGGATAGAACCAGAAATCTGTCTCCTAGCAAGTCCATATGATATCTTTTCTCAAGGACTGGTCCCTCCTGAAAACATATCCAAAGGGAAGGTCCGAAAAAGACAAAAAGATATTCAACAAGATGGATTAACCCAGTGACTGTAACAATGGTCTCTGCATGTCAGAGATTGTGAGGACGGTGTTGGACAGGGCAGGATAGGGCAAGGTTCACATCTGTTGCTCACAGGGTTGCTGTGAGCTGTTGTCAACTTGAGGGCACTTAGCAAATCTTCTAGGTTATTCTGAAACATGTGTCCATATGAGAACCCCTGCTCTCAATCAGCGCTTATCACAGGGTTGCTGCGAGCTGCTGTCAACTTGGGGGCACCTAGCAAATCTTCTAGGTTATTCTGAAGCATGTGTCCGTATGAGAACCCCTGCTCTAAGTTAGCGCTTAGCCAGTAGAACTTTCTAGAAGGAAAGTAGAAGTAGTGGTTGCTGTCCAGCTATGGTAGCCACACGATGCTTGTGAGAACTTAAAATGTGGGCGATATGACTCAGTAACAGAGTTTTCAATTTTTTTATTTTCTTTTAATAATTCAATTTAAATTGTCAATGCGATGATTGTAATATTGTACCACACAGATTAAACCACTGTATAAGCTCCAGACTAATCCTCCTTCCTTCTCCCTTCTTCTTTCAAGGTCAGCCTACGAGCTGAAGACAAATTAATCCTCCTAAAGAACAGATCTGATCATTTCATTCCTACTCTCGGAAAATCCTCAGTGACAAACCACTGCTTACTGATTTAAGTCCACGTTCTTTGTTGTTGTTGTTGTTAGGTGTCATCAAGTCAAGTACGATTCATAGTGACCCTATGAACAACAGATCTGAATCCTGTCCTACCCTGTGCTTCAGTAAAAAATTATTTACTCCAAACCATCATGCAAATAAAAATGAAATAATAATAGCCAATGATGATACATTAGTCTTTAATATGGATGGCATCTCAACGTCAAGAAAACAAAGATTCTCACCACCAGATCAATTGGCAGCATCATGATAGATGGAGAAAAGACTGAGGTTGTTAACAATTTCAGCTTGCTTGGATTCACAATCAACACTCTCGGCACCAGCATTTGGAATATCAAAAGGTAGTTGCTTCAAGAAAGTTTGCTGTCAGAGACCTCTCCAGAGTGCTAAGGAGCAACAATGTCAGTCTAGAGACTGAGGTGCACCTGATTCAAGCCACAGTCTTCTCAATTACTTGTGAATAATTCACCAGAAAGCTGAACAATGACTAAGGATGAGGGAAGAAAAACTGACGCCTCTGAGTTGTGGTACTGGAGAAGAGTACTGGACATACCACTGACTGCCAAGAGAACAAACAGATCTGTCCTGGAAAGGGTGAAACCAGAGTGCTCCTTGGATGTAAGGATTGTGGAACTCTGTCTTACATGCTTTAGGCATGATTCCAGGAGTCCTTGGAGCAGGACATCATGCGTGGAAAGGTGAAGGTTCAGCACAGGAGAGGCAGATCCTAGATGAGATGGATTGACATAGGGACTGTGGCAACGGGGGTAAGTGTCAGGGACATTGAGATTGGCTCAAGGCAGGACAGGGTTCAGAACTATTGTTCCTAAGGTCACTATGAGTGGTAGTCGACAGAACACACCAACAATGGTGACACACTGAAATTGAGTTGTTTTCAATTCATAGCAACCAAAACTTTAGTGTTAAAAGAACTGCCCCATTGGCTTTCCAAGCCTCCAAATCTTTATGAAAACAGACTGCCACATTGTGGTTCCCCCCCCCCGCACCCCGCACTGAACATTTAGTGCTTTGAACCAGAGACTTATTGGTCAGCAGACAAGTACTTCACCACTGTGCAACCAGGGCTTCTAACTAATGATTAGGGCATTCTTACTAATTCTAAATGTATTGCTGTTCTAAATGGATTATCTCATTAATTCTCATGCTCATTTAATCCCATGCTGATGTGGGAACTGAGAGAGAAGAATTTGAATGTTCAAGGTCACGAAGGTGGTAAGAGGACAGCAGGAGTTTACACCCAGTAGGCCTGGCTTCAAAGACCACATTCAAATAAGACTTCTGAAAACATAGTTGGGTCAGAATTTTCCCCATCTGAGTGTGCCTCAAATTTAACTCATAATCAAGGATACAAATTCAACTGCAGTAACCTCTTAAACACACCACTTGCCCTCCAACAGTGAACAGGCAAAAGCTATCTTCAGATGTCTTGAAAGCCCTTCAGGGAAAGATCAACATATTTCTCACCCAAAAAGCATACTTCCATCTCAGAAGGTGCATCTGACACATTTTAAGTGTAGCCATTCATCAGGAGTTGTTTGGTGTTTTTTTTTTCTCTTAAAAAAAAAAAAAAGATAAAAAACATGATGAGTGGAAAAATACTGAACTTTAGACTAAGACGTTTTAAAAATGGTAAAAATGTTTTTAGGCCAATGTAATCCAAACAGGTGAGCTTTGAAATGCTGCCCATGAGTCAAAGGAACCTGCCGCCAGCACCTGTCAGAGAGGAGGTGCGCTGCAAGGCACACGCTTCGAATCCACCTGCTGCTCTGTGGGAGAAGGACGGGCACTCTCCTCTCGTGGGGTTTACTGCCTCTGAAAACCTGCTGAAGAATCAGCTAAGTTGTTGTTGTTGTTGTTATTGTTCTTGTTGTTGTGGACTGTAGAGTTGGAACGAACCGACCCCTAGCTGACCCTCCGGTGGGTTTTCAGAGGCAGTTAATCGCACAGGAGGAGATTGCTCACCTTTCTCCCACAGAGCAGCTGGCGGCCTTGAACTGCATGCTCTGGGGATTGCAGTGCAGCTTCTTGCCACGAAGCCAACAGAGAGCCAGTTCCAAATTGACTGTGCATAACAAGACGTTCCTGCCAAGAAGCTCTGGCAGCGCGTCATGCCATTAACCCAAAAGCAGCACATCGTCAGTGGTTCGAATTCACCAGTGACTCTGTGAAAGCAAGATGGGCAGTCTCCCCACACTGCAATCCACAGCCCTGGAAACCTACTGGAAGTTGCTGTGATTCTGAACTCAGTGGGCAGTGAACTTTGGCGATTTTATTGTCTCTTTGAATAGTATTATCCTAGTCCTTCATCCTGACTCACATTCGTATATTTTTCCTGGAGTGTAGTTTAGAGGTCTCCCTGGAGGCCTGAGTGGGCACTGTACTTTACCTAGAAGGTTCCTTTCCTTGGCCATTTGCTGAAAATGGATTCATCCTGATTTGACTTCTAGTGTCACTTCTTCCCTGAAACTTTTTCTTAACCACTTCTCATCTCCCACTGTTGTTGGGTGCTGTGGAGTCAGAACTGACTTGAACTTCTAGCAGGTTTTCAGAGGCAGTCAATCACCTGGGTGTTGACTGCCCATCTTTCTCCAGTGCAACAGATGGTATTTGAACCACGTGCTGTTGGGTTAACAGCCCAGTTCCTTACCACTAGGCCACCAGAGCTCACTCTTATCTTCCGTAAGTGTTCCTTTTTTTATATTTGGCAGCACAGCATACTTTAGGGATATGTTTAATTGCCTTTTTATTCTAGTAAGTCCACTTAACTGAGCCCACTAAAGAAGTAGACTGGGACTTTAAAATGTTTCTGGAGGAAGTCCTGTGTAGTAGTTAAGAGCTCAAGATTAGACAGACTCAGGCTTGAGTCAAAAGGAGGTCATGTGGACACTCTGTAGCTGTGTGACACTGGGAAGTAATGTCACAACCTCAACCTCTCTGAACCTCAATTTCCTCACTGGTAATATGAGGACAGTGATAGGGCTCCCTCACAAGGTCCCTGTGATGTCTGAGGAATTATGACACATGCTAACTGACTACAACCTATTATACACTTAACAACAATATCCTATTCCTAAGACATTACAATTCTAAAGCATCTACAGATGAGTCATGTATTTTGTAGGTATCATATTTTATGGAGCTCTGGTGGCCTACTGGCAAGGAGCTGCACTATCATCCCAAAGGCACACAGTTCGAGGTCAACAGCTGCTCCACAGGAGAAGGATGGGCAATCTCCTCCTGTACAATTAACCGCTTCTAAAAACTCACTGGAGGGTCAACTATGGGTCAGTTCTGACTCTATGGTTCACAACAACAACAACAATAATCTTTTCGTGGAACCAACTCATAGCTGACCTTCCAGAAAGTTTTCAGAGGCAGTAAAAAGCAGATGAGGAAAATGGCCTGGAGTAGCTGCTCGATTCGAACTGCATACCTTTGGGTCGGCAGCACAGTTACTTACCACTAAGCCACCAGGAACTGTCTTAACTCTTGGTGCATATTATGCAATGCAACGTTAAAAACTTTACAAATGGGTTCATGCCCATTCTATAGATGAGAAAACAGATCAACAGAGTAAGCAATGTGCCTGAGCTCACACTCCTAAAGGCAGCATCTGCATCAGGCTTTGTCCTTTTCTAGCGCCCATGCAGGGAGCCTGGTGACATAACGGTTAAGTACTTGGTGCCAGGATGCTCTGGTGTGTTAGGTGTAAGGAGTTGTGCAGCCAACTAAAAGCCACTTGGTTCGAATCCACCAGCTGTTCTACAGGAGAAATATGGGCAATCTCCTCCCACCTGATTTACTGCCTCTGAAACAGGTATGAGTTGGTTCCAGCTCCTTGGCACAGTAACAGCAACAACTTGGTTGCTGACCAAAAGGTCAGTGATTTTAATTCAACAGCCACCCCATTAAGAAAACGAGGCCATCTGCTCCCATAAAGATTCACAGCTTTGGAGACCCTATGGAACCATTCTTATCTCTCCAATGGCGTCACTATGAGTTAGACCTGATTTACCGGCACATAGTTTGATTTTCTGCCCGTGCTTTTCTCTGACGCCTCTCTACATCACCTCTCTCTGAGATGCAGAAATCCACTGCTCAGAAAATACAGTGCAGTAAATATTATTTATCCCCTCTTTCTCAGTCTTCCCTCAGCTCCGATGTCAGTCCCGTTTTACAACAGTGGCCCTATGCAATATTTGTCCTTTTGTGACTGAGATATTTCACTCAGCATAATGTCCTCCAGGGTCACACATTTTGTGTAACATTTCATACATTGAAACAGATGAGGGAGAAAACTGTTTAAAAGGGATATATGATTAAGTATTATTGTCATGACAAGAGTCCAGAATGAAGGCTGCATAATGCAGTTGACTTGGGGGGAGGGATTGTATAACAATGAAAGAATTTTACTTTTCAGGGAGAGGAGCGAATTGGAGGGGCGGGGGTGGATAGGGAGAAAAGTACAACAATGAATGAAGGGAAAACCCTAAGTCTCTGTAAACGTTCATTAAAATTATTTTTTTTAAGAAAGAAAATACAGTATATTCAATTCTCTAAGAACACACAGTTCTGAGCCATCTACTTCAACTGCATGAGGAAACAAAGACTGGTCTCAACTGTCCTCAAGCACAGCATCTCTTTGCACCTTAAGTCCTCTTATCTAATTAAAAGCCATTCCCAGTATCAATGAGTTGCTTCAGACTCAACCCCCTTCCCCAGGCATTTGAGCTGTAAATCTTTATGGGGGATCCACCGATCATTCTCTCAGGGTTGTTGTTATGTACCATTGAGTCAGAACCCACCGATAGTTGACCCTCCAGCATCTCCTAAGACTGAGGAAATAAGGGGTGGGGGCTGCCAGGGCAGGCAGGGGTTGACGGGCTAAGACACCAGAAAAAAAAATGTATAAAGCAAAGCAGTAAGCTTGATCCCTCACTACCAATAGCCATCAAACCAATTTCATTCTTTATCTACTTGCAGCTAATCAAGATTGGCAATCTGCTATTTCCTTTCCTCCTGACTGAGATAATCGGATGAAGTCAAAGGGACTGAGAAGTTAGTCTATAAGTATGGAATGTACAAAATGGTTTGCTCACTAGCCATAAATGCATCATGGATATTTCTTTATGACAATTGGTTTGGAACAAACTCATCCTTTTAAAACTGCACACAGTTCCACAGAATGGATGGATTATTATTGTTTTCTCAACCACTCACTGCTCTGTCATTAAGGATTCAGGATACTAGCCTTTTTTTGACACCACCACCAACAATGAGGCCATAATTACAGGTTCTCCCTGAGTTCTCAGAATTCCCTGATCAGAATCTAGAAGAATCAGGAATCTCACACACCAGAGCTGAAGTTCTAAGTCATTCTTCTGGCTCAAATAACATTCCTATAGCTTACAATCTTCCTTTGGAGACCGTTTTATTGGAACAGGATGTTTTTAACAGATTTGTTGTTCATAGGGTCACTATGAGGCTTGCTTGACTCGATGGCATATAATAACAATGATGAAGACTTAGATATGAACCCAACAAGGAATCCAACTTATGTGGCTCTGGTTTTCTGTTTTCTTTTGTTTTAAAATGTTATTTTATACATGGCTCTGTTATTGCTGCTGTTGTGTGCCATCAAGTTGGAACCAACCTGTAGGTGACCCTGCAGCAGGTTTTCAGGGGCATTAAAATGCATGAGAGGAGACTGCCCATCTTTGTCTTGGGGAGTAGCTGGTGGATTTGAACAGCATACCTTTGGGTTGGCGATGCAATTCTTTCTGATTAAGCCACCAAAGCTCCCCTATATGATTGTAGTGACTTTAATTAAGGGAAGAAGTACTTAACAAATGTGAGGACAGAGTTAAAGGAATCAGTGACTCTGCTTACAGCACCCAAAGTGAAAGACACCAAGACACTATTGTAACTCCACAACCTGAAGGGGCAAAGGGGAGGAAATGTTTAATGAGAGCCCCATGAAATCAGAAGCTGTGGAGGAGGAGGCCCTGACAAGAGCTACTAGTTGGCACATAACCCCAATCAAAGGACGAAAAAAAACGCCATTCTTTCTCTGCCCCTATGCTACTAACTCCTGCTATTGACTCTTGTGCATGAACTCATCCAACAACTAGACAGCAAATATCCAAGTGATGCATTCCAAAGGGGCCTGCCTCCAGATGCACAAAGAGCACAGAGTGGGTGGGGGTAAGGGATGCAGTCAGTAAATAAACAGATAGCAGGTAAGTGAGTATGAGTATTACTTTACAAGAAAAGAGCATCCTTTCAGGGCTGGATGAGCAGTTGTCCTTGTGTCTGCAAAAGTGGCAAAGAGAATGAAGGATGGGGAATCTGTGGTAGCAGAGAGAGCTCACCCAAGGCTACACAATGGGCTCTTGGCTTTCAGTGGGCCCTCCAGCCAGCTGCTCAACCTCTCTGATATTCAGCTTCTTTGCTATAAAATATGAGACTAAGTGGGATCACTTCCTGCTTAGGCACCCCTCTTAATGTAGGAGAAACTGAAACGCCAGTTAAAGTCTATTTCTCCAATCCTTGCATCTGGGCTTGGTCATATGATTTCCTTCAGCCAATGGGATACAGAGTCCTGAAAAGTTTGCAAATTGGAGTGTGACTTGAATCTACTTGAATGGCCCTTGGCGGCTGCCCCAAGAAGCCTATAGTCACAAAGTATGAACAAATCAGGACTTGCCTACTTGATGGTAAGAAACATAAAGCCAAGTCTTCCATGGAGTCAACCACCCAGTCCCAGCCACGCCAAACCAGATCAGAGGAATCTTCCAGCAGACTCAAGGAATTGGGGAAAAGAATGTTTAGTGGTGTAAGTCACAACAACACCTAGGGTCATTTGTTAGGCAGCAAAGGCTGACGGGTCCAAGTGGTCATGAGATGCCGGTAATGCACTGCCTCACCAGAAGCAACACAGCCATAGATGTGATACAAGAGGTAGAAGCCAGGAGGCCGCATTCAGATGCCACTCCTGTCACCTGTCCCAGGAGCTCCTCCAGTGAGTCACCTCAACAGTGCAGGTGATTCCAAAGTTCAGTAAGAATGAGAAAAAGAACAGAGAAGGGAGGAAAAGAGGGAAGGAAAGGAGAGAAAAAGAGAGGGAGGAGAAGAGAAGAGAAGAGAAGAGAAGAGAAGGAGAGGGAGAGAGAGAGAAAGGGGGAGAGAGAGAGAAGGGAGGGGGGGAGAGAGACAAGAAACCACTTAAATGTCTGGCTTGCTTTCCCCATCTAAACCTCTTTCTTTTCTTTTCTAACAAATTGTTCAATGTACAAAAGTTCTCCTCATGCCCCCAAGGAAGCTATTTCCTTTTTATGGGCTCCTTTTGGGAAATAAAAATCAATTTTAGAGGGCCAGTGATACATTTTAATCTCCTAATAATGAAAGCTAGAAAATTAAAGGCCCCAAGGAACAACCTCTCTGAACTAAATGATGAAGTGATGGAGAGAATGCAGTGTAAATGTTTTTATGGGAACGTTTTCTAAAACATGACCACTGTTTGCTGATGAAAGCTTGGAAATAGCTCAGGGAAGACAGCAGGCTAACAATGGCTAGCGAAGATCTTCTATTGGCTGGACTGGAAAAGTTCCCACACTTCAGAAGGAAACCATCACATCATCTTTTGTTCACAAGTCATTCACCTGGTCCACAAATACTTAACGGGCACATGCTTAGACGTGAGGTTACAGTAATAAACTAGGCACAATAATAAACCAAATAGTGCCTTCTGAAGCATTGTCGTCCAGTAAAAAGATACAGACATTAAACAAGGTGTCTCAAGATAAGTTTTCTAAAAAAAGACCCTAACTTCTGTGCTGGAAGCTCAGTGGGGAATGCCTTTGGAGCAAAAAGGAAGCAGGATACAACATGGGGAGAAGGTGTACTAGGCTGAAGTTTCAACAGAGATCTCACCCGTTCTACAGGGAGCTCTGTAACTGGGTTGGGTGTCTATCAGTAGTGCAAGTGGCTAATGTATTAAGATGCTAACTAAAAGGACAGAGATTCGAGTCCACCCAGAAACTATGTAGTAGAAAGGTCTCATGCTAGCCTTACCCCTAAAAATATCAGTCATCGAAAACTATGAAGCCCAGATCTGCTCTTACATCAGATTACTATAAGTTGTGGTTGATTCCCTAGAAGTAGGCTCGTTCTGCAGAAGCAGGCAATAGGTAATAAGGAGTTACTAGCTGTTTGAGCTTGGGTAAGTCCCGTAACCTTTCTGAGCTTCATCGTCCTCTATAAAATGTGGGCTATTATCACAGTTAGCTCTGTAAAATAAGCTCTCCGGTGACCTCATCCATAGGGAATTGTACTGCTTACCTGAAAGTGCTGCCACTCTGGAAGTTAGAATCCACCAGTGGCTTCATGGGAGAAAAATGTGATTTCTAGCCTCAGAAAACCCACTAGAGGGGCATCTATGAGTCAGTCCTGACTCAAAGGCAACACATTTGAGTTGGTTCCCTTTTTGTTTTTTAATTACAGCTAAGAACTGTCCTAGTGTTTGAAAGACTGTCAGTTCAAACACACTCACAGTGGTCCAGGGGCTGGGCCTCTCCTCCACCATCCATAAATCACTGAGTGTAGCCTGCACTGCAGTACAGCTATGTCCCTGACAATTTCTAGAGGACTCAGCTGTGCCTTCTAGCAGCCAACATCCCCCATAGCTTGGGGCAGGGTGTTCCAGTCCTGAAGAGGATACTATATGATTTCAGATGGTATACCACATATCTACTAAGCAAAGAAAAATATAGTTACAGACAGGTGGGCTTTAGAGCAGGAAGTACTACTTTTAGGGTATAGGTTAACACACATTAACACACATCATCAGGTTTTTTAATCTCTGGTAGCCCAGTGGTAAGGATGTGCGCTGCCAACCCAAAGGTATGTGGTTTGAATCCGCCAATCACTCTATGGGAAAAAGATGGGCAATCATTTCTCATGTGATTTACTGCCTCTGAACACTCAATAGAGGTCAGCTGTGAGATGGTTCCAACTCAAAGGTACCAAACAACCAATGACAACTTAGCTCCTTCTCTCGTTTCCTTAGCACCTAGAATCCTAGTCTTTATACTTAAGGTCCAAATCCAATGACTTTTAATTCTTAGCCTGTTCTGTTCATTCTCACGTATACATACAAATAACCTGAGGACCTATATGACTCACTTGGGATCTTGTTAGAATGTAAATTTGTATTCAATGAATCTGGTGCGGAAATGCAAATTCTCAGCAGGGGATCAAACCTGAATAAACCAGTTCAAGCCCTGGTTCTCTCATGACCAGTGGGCAGCATCTAACTTACTGGCTAGATCTGCTCTCTTGAACTCTCTCTCCCCTGCTGACACCTGTGACCCTCAACATTTCTAGTTCCCCTTCTTTCCCTAAAAGCATTTTTTTTCCTCCTTCACAGGCTCCTCTTCCCCAACTAGTCCCTAAATGACTATTTCCCAGGGTCGCAACCGCACTCTTCTGATAACTCTCCATTCTCTGCTACCTCACAGTGTGGCTCAGCTCTCTCTGTGATCTCCCTAATCTATAATTCTCACCTCTAATGCCCCAGCTGAACCTCCAGCCCTACAGATCCAAACACACACTGAACAAAGTTAACCATGTAAATCAAGATCCTTGTAGACTTAACCTCTATATGAATAAGACCATTTTTTTCACGCCAAGTGAGTTTCCCTGACTTCTAACCCTGATTGGTTCAAGCCTACTCTGCTCATTCTCTATACATTTCCCTGAGCCCCAATCTGAGTTAATCCTCAGATCCACCCCCCGTCCTTGGACCTCCTTCAGGAAAGAAATCACTTCTCCGAGCTACATTATCATCTTCTGTAAAGTTGGAACACTAGAGGGTCTGAGATAAGAACTGTCTCATCAGGTTGGCGCATTGATTGGGCAGGAAGCAGCAGTTCTTGGGAAAAGACACCATGCTTGGGAAAACAGAAGATCATGGAAAGAGAGGAAGACCGACCCTTAGTAGGACGGACTGGCACAGTGTCTGCAGCCACGGACTTGAACGTGGTGGAAGATAGCACAGGATAAGGCCAAGTGCTGATCTGTCATTTATAGGGTGGCTACAAGTCAGAATTGGCTCAACAGCACCTAACGACAACATCAGCTTGACATGAAGATCAAATGATACCAAAGCGCACTGCTGTTCTTTCTCTTCCCAAAGCCTGCTCATTATTGAATAGCAGCATCAGCAAACTCCTCCCCCAATATAGACCCAAACCCTGGGAGGATTAATGAGAACACTGTCTTCTTTGTTTCCTTCCCTCCACCGCCCCCCACTCTGCCAAATAAACATTTGCTGAGTGCTGCCCATGAGCTAGAATTACAAAGATCATCCCCTTTTCTCTGCCATTAATGCTGCAGTAAGATCCAGCAGATGTGCTCATGGGCTAAGGGCCTGCTGTGGCCCCTACCAACATGCCAAGGCCCCAAAGCTCATGAATAGAAAGGCCAAGGAAACAAGTAGTTTATATTCATTTTCGGACTCCTAGCCTGAACCAATGGGACCCTCCCTGGGACCCAGAGGCACTTGGAGGAAAGGTTTAGAGATCTACTTTTCAATAAAGTATCTTTTTGAAATATCTAACTGCCTTCCAGAGTGTTTGTACCATTTTACAATCTCACCACAGTGTCTGAGAGTTCCCACCTCTCCATGTCCTTTTCAACATTATTGCTTACTGCCCTGCTAAACTTTGCTGCTGCTACTGGGGTGAGATGGTATCTCATTGTGGTTTTGACTTGCAGCTCTCTTATTTCCAGTTATTTTGAGCATTTCTTCATGTGTCTGTTGGCCATTCGAATGTCTTTCTCTGTAAAAAAAAAAGTCTTTCCATGTCTTTTGCCTATTTTGTAATTGAATTATCAGTCTTTTTCTTCTGGAGGTCCAGGAAACTTTTGATATGAGACCTTTGTCTGAAATGGTAGTGCCAAATGTTTTTTCTAGTCAGTAGGGGTTTTTTTCACCTTATTAGAAAAAGTTTTTAATATGCAGAGAGATTTAATCTTTAGAAGGTCTCATTCATCAATTTTATCCTCTCCAGATTGTGCATTTCTGGCTGTATGTGGCAGCCTCTTTATACCATAGGCTAAACCTTCTAAGCTTGATCTCTGTCTATATTTTATGAGCCTCATGGTTTTGGGCTTTACGCTCAGGTCTCTTGAGTTGATTTTTGTGAATGGTGTGAGATTTGGATCCTGTTTCAGCTTTCTGTAGGTGGAAGTCCAGTTTTACCAGCACCATTTTGTTTAAGAGGTTATCATTTTCCCATTTGATAAACTTTGTTTCCTTGTCTAATATTAGTTGACCATAAACAGATGGGTCCATTTCTGGGTTCTCTATTCTGTTCCATTGGTCTATGTGCCTGTCATTGTACCAGTACCATGCTATTTTGGTTATTATAGTTGTGTAGTAAGTACATTGCTTTGGGTAGAATTGTAATTTTCACTATTTTGAGTCTTCCTATGTATGAACAGGGAACATTTTTCCATTTATTTAGGTCTTTTATTGTTTCTTGCAGAAGTATTTTATCGTTTTCTTTGTAAAAGTCTTTTGTATCTCTAGTTAAGTTCATTCCCAAGTATCTTAATGTGTGGTTGGCTATTGTAAATGGTATTGCTTTCTTGGTTTCCTTCTCTGAGCTCTTTGTTACTGTAAAGGAATCCTACTGACTTTTGTATCTTAATCTTGTATCCTGCCACTCAATTAATTTGGTCCACTAGCTCTAAAAGGGTTTTTTTTTGTGTTGTGTTTTGTTGTGCTTTTTTTTAATGAGTCTTGGGTTTTTCTGTGTACACTATCATATACTCCCTAAGAGAGCTCTGGTGGACTAGTGGCAAGAAGCTACACTGCAATCCTGAATGCTTGTTGTTCTTATCTACTAGATGCTTCCCTGGAGAAGGCGGTGTAACCTTCTTCAGTGTCAGTCAGATTCAATTTGACAGTACACAACAAGAAAAAAGAGAAAGAAAGAAACTCCATAGACGCAGCTATTCCACTACTAGGAATATACTAACATATTAAACTGAAACACAAATGGAGATTTGTACACCCATGGTCATAGCAGTGCTATTTACCATCATAAGAACATGGAAACAGCCAAAATGTCCAACTACAAGTGAATGGATTGAGAAAGTGTAGCACATTCATGGAATACTATGTAGCACTCAGGAGCAACAATTTTGAAAAGTGCTACATAACATGGGAGAGACCGAAGAGCATTATACTGAATGAACTCAATCTCATAAGAACAAGTACTGCCTAAGACTATTTTTGTAAAAATGCAAGGATAACTAGTAAAACATGTACAGGGGTTCACAGGGGGAAAGGGTGGAGCAGAGAGGTAGGGGGTAAGTCACAGGGTCGCACAATTTAATAGGTAGAAGGAGGTGGTAAAGGAAATGAAAAAGATGCAGCAGGAACCTGAAAAGATAGGGAAATGGTGGGCATAGGCTAATGGTGATTAATTTTCTAAAATACAATGTATAAGAATGGCTGTATGAAACATAATGTCACTGAAGGAAAGTGTGGTGGGGGAAAAATCGGCATTAAAATATAAACTTTTCTTTTTTAAAAAAAAAGAACCACTTGGGGGGTTGGGGAAGAGCCGATGGTTTTTCCACTGGTCCCCTTCCACTCTGCCTGGGGGAGAGAGGCAGACAATTACAGTTAGTTACCAAGCAGTCTCCCACCTTCTCAGAGCGCAGCAGGTAACTGATGGTAACGCAGGGGCAGCTGACAGCACATCTGAAGCTCTTGGCCTGGTCTCCCCAGTATCCAATCACCAGTTGTCTGAAGGGGTTACAGGAGCAGTCAGCAGCTGCCCTCATTAAGAGCCCTTTGGCGGGCAGCAAGGATGATTGAAAAAGCATCTGTCAGGCTCATCAGCCATCTGAAAAGGGGGAATGCAGAAGCCTCCAGAGCTCTGCCCTGCTGACCCATGCAGTGGGCACCCTCATTTGCATTTCATTTGCATTGCACACTTAAGAGGATTCCAGCTTGGATGTAGGGGTAATCATTTTACCCTGTGCTGCAGAGAGACTCTGACAAGGAGTCTGTGCAAATGATCCCTCAGAAGGGAGCTGACACAGCAAGTCCACACAACAGCCTCTGCCTTCCAGGAAAAAACAAAAACAAAAAATCTCCACCGGATCGCTGTGAGGTGGACAGATGCAAATCATACTATTCCAGGATGGACAGCTAGCTGAAGGAAGCTGTGGCTGAATCCTGCGCAGAGAGAAGGCCAGACAGAGGGAAAATTCCCAGTGTTCCAAAGACTGTCAGATCCGGTCGGGCTAATTGCATGCAAGACTTGTTCTGAGAATGCCAAACTGCATTAGCATCACATAAAAGAGCTGTCAGCGGCTTGGTCAAAGTGCTCACAGAAAAGAAACTTTCCTCTTCTCAGAAGACCCAGTTTGTTTGGTTAATGCACATTATCCTTCCTTGGCAAAGGATTTTCAATTTTCTTATCTTGTATTCCTGTAGGATTATAGTGTTGTCCCTCTTCTAATGTGGCTGCTAAGATCTCTATGGGCTTTGAACCGGTTCAGTCCCATCTGGCAAAGCAAAAGCAGAACAGATTCGAATTTTTAAAAACTGGAGTGATCTCTTAGGTTAGCCAGTAAAGGGAAAATTACAGGACTGAAGCCTGGAAGGGGAGATGTGGCAGAGACATAGGGAGTCCTCTTGGGAGCTTGATGCACAACACAGGATGAGTCTGATGCCGGGACATAGGCAAAGCAGTGCTGTTTGGCTGCAATGCCATTTCTGGATGGGCCACCACTATTTTGACTCTTCCTGTCAAGAGCGTGGTTGCTATGCAACAAGCACGTTGCCTTTGTTTTCGAAGATTATTAACTTGGCCCTTTGCAGTTAGTGTTCTGGTTTACCAACATTCTTAAACATTTCTACTCTCTTCTGGTATCCCTTCTTTGGTTAGAAATGAACTGGACTGAAACAATTTGAAGCCCTAGTTAAGACAGACCTGGGTTCAAGTTCCAGCTCCACCTCTACGACTTTCTGAGCTTCATTTTTCTCCTGGACAGAAAGCAAACCCAAAAAAATCCTAACCAAGTTGCTGTTGTCAATTCATTTCAGACTTAAGCTCACCATCCATTTCCGAGATTGTAAATCCTTACAGGCAGAGACTTTCCAGATTCCCCCCTCAGAGCAGTTGCTGGATTTGAACCGCCCACCTTTCATTCAGCACCTGAACACATCACACACGAAGCCACATAAGTATGAGATAAACATTACCCCACCAAAATTAAGGCTTCTTCCTCTATACAAAAGGGGGTTGTTGTTGTTGTTGTCATTGCTGTTAGGTGCTGATGAGTATGACTCATAACAACTTCTATGAATAACTGACCTGAACAGTGTCCTATCATGTACCATCCTCACAATCTCCGGAACACTCAAGCCACGGTCACCATGTCAACCGATGTGATTGTGGGTCTTCCTCTCTTTTGCCATCTCTCCACCTTCCCAAGCTGATGTCCCTCTCCTAGCAACATGCCTAAAGTATGTGAGACGAAGCTTCAACATCTTTGCCTCAAAGGACCAGTCTGGCTGCACCTTCTCTAAGACCTACTTGTTCGTTCTTTTGGTAATACATGGGATCTTCAGCATTCTTCTCCAATACCACAGTTCAAAGGAATCGAAGATTCTCGCTTCTGGGTTGATTTGCAGCATCATAATAGATGGAGAAGAGACTGAGGTTGTTAATAGCTTCAGTTTGCTTGGCTCTACAAGCAACACTCTTAGTACCAACAGCCATGAAATCAAAAGATTAGTTGCACTGGGGAAATCTGCTGTCAGGGATCTCTCCATAGTACTGAAGAGCAATGATGTCAGTCTGGAGACTAAGGTGCACCTGATCCAGGTCATAGTTTTGGCAATTACTTGCTATGCAGTAGAAAGCTGGGCAATGACTAGGGATGACAGAAGGAGAATTGATGTCTTTGAGCTGTGGTGCTAGAGAAAACTATTGAATATATCATGGGTTGTCAGGGGAACAAACAGATTTGTCCTAGAGACGGTGAGACCAGGCTGCTCCTTGGAGGCAAGGATTCTGAAGCTTCATTTGACATACTTTAGGCATGTTGCAAGGAGGAACCAGTCCTTGGAGAGGGACACCATGCTTGGGAGGGTGGAGGGACAACACAGGAGAGAAAGACTCTTGATGAGATGAATTGACTACAGTAGGTGTGTCAGAGGCAATAATGCTGGCACAGGATAGAGCAAGGTTCAGAGCTGTTGTACACAAAGTCACTGCGAACTCAATGGCACATAGCAACAACAACGGGAAAATGTTTATTTGCTTATTCCTCAAAGGGACCATGGAGCAAGATGCTTCCATCCAGATCACACCACTGGGATCTGCAGGGTTTCCATGTTTTCTAAAGCTTTCCTGTGTGTGTGTGTGTGTGTGTGTGTGTGTGTGTGTGTGTGTAGGTTGCCAGACCTCTCCTCCTGGTCGTAGTCTGGAAGTGTCACTGAAACCTATTCAGTGTCAGAGCAACACAGAAGATGGGTGGTGGCAGCTCACACGGTGCACCGGCTAGGTAACTGGACTCAGGTCCCTCAAATGGGAGGCAAGAACTCATCATTGAACCAAAAACACCCACATGGCAGTCCAGTCTCAAGTCCACTGCTGTTGAGGCAACTGCAACGCCAAACAACCCACTGGACAGAATAGAAATCAGAGTAGAACTGCTCCAAACGGTGATCAAAGCTGTAATCTTTATGGAAACAGACGAACATCTTTTTCCTGCAGAGTGGCTAGTGGGTTTGAACCACTGACCTTTCAGTTAGTAGCCACGTACTCTAACCACTGGAACACCTAGTGTCTTGTTGGCCTGCAATTGTCTAGCTCTTGGAAATCAAATAGAGAAAACAAAATAGGTAAATAAAGCAAGCACACAAAACCAGGCCAGAAGCTAGCGACTGGAGAGCTGACACATCTTCCTCTGGGTGAGTGATGGGGGAAGCAGAGGACGGGCTCTGAGTCAGCTCCAGGTATGGCTCGAGCCATGACTCACAGGTCAGGGCGCCTATGAAAGAGGATTCTGGACTTGGAAGTACTGGCGCTAAAGTTTCACCAGGCTGGGAGCTATTTGAAGCGAAAGTCTGCCACCTGGTGGGAGAAATGGGTGCCCTCATATTTTTCTCTTTACATGTATACTTTTAACAGAGTTGCCAAGTGTTCAGGTCTTTCATTCACAGGGTCTCTACGAGCTGTCTATGACTCCATGGCACTTAACAACAACAACAACAATAACAAACAACGTTTAATAGAGTTGCTTTGCATTTTAAGTATATTTTACTTACCAACTAGTTTCAATTAGTTTGCATTCAATGGTGATTCATTTTATAAAATGCAATGTATAGGAATGATGGTATGAAACATAAAGTCAATGAAGAAAAGTTAGTGATACAGTGTATGTAGTTGCTACTGTTGTTACATGCCATTCAGTTGCTTGCAACTCACAGCGACCCTATGTACAATAGCCCTGAAACCTGCTCTATCCTGTGCCAACTTTACTGTCTCTGACACACCTACCCTCATTACCCCAGTCACTGAATCAATCCATCTCATCGAGGATCTTCCTCTCCAGAGCTGTCCCTCCAGCCTTCCAAATGTGACGTCCCTGTCCAAGGAATGGTCCCTGCCTTGCAACATGTCCAAAGTATGTCAGACTTCAGAATCCTTGCCTCCTGGCAGTCCATGGTGTACTCAATACTCTTCTCTAGCACCACAGTTCAAAGGAATCCATTCTCTTTCTATCATTTACAGTCATTGTCCACTTTCTGATGCATAGCAAGTAATTACGAAGACTATGGCCTGGATCAAGCACACCTTAGTCTCCAGACAGACGTCACTGCTCTTCAGTACTGTGGAGACGTCCCTGACAGCACACTTTCCCAGTGCAATTCATCTTTTGATCTCCTGGCTGCTGGTACCAAGAGTGTTTATTGTGGAGCCAAGCAAACTAACACAAACAACACAGTGTATAAGATTTTTTTTTAAACACTGGGGAGGGAAAACCCGAACAATTACATAAATAATGTAATTATAAAAAAGGTGCCTCCTTTATATGGGGATTGTTGGCAATGGGACTTGTGAAATTTAAAGCTTATGCAAATCACCTGGGAATTGTGTTAAATGCAGCCTCCGGGCTCAGCAGGCCAGGTGTGGATGCAGAGAGTCTGCACCCCAGCAAAGCCCCAGGGGACACTGATGCCTTTTCTAAAGCATGAGCCTCCCCAACTGAGATTCTGGCCTTAACCAAGAAAGGAGCCCGGGGGAGGTTAGTGAGGGTCGGCCAGGCAGCAAGGAGAGAGAGAGACAGAGACAGAGACAGAGAGAGAGAGAGAGAGAGAGAGAGAGAGAGAGAGAGAGAGAGAGAGAGAGAGATGCTGGTTCCCCAGGGACAGGTGACATTGAAGGAACAGTCAGTACCACGGGCTGTCAGATAGCAGAAAATGACAGACACCATGAAGTTCCCAGAGGAGGTCCAGCTCACACCACAGTTCCTCACTCAATTCTGACTGGTGAACTCAACTATGCTAAGACTGTCTAATTGCTAGAACCAACTCAGAGGTGATACTCTGGGGAGATTTCAGGGGCTGCAAATTGCCTGAGAGGAGACGGCCCTTCTTTTCCTGCAGAGAAACTGGTGGATTTGAACCATTTGCCTTTGGGTTAAAATGGCAACTACCCACCCAGTAGACCACCAGAGCTCCTTGTTGTTGTTGTTGTTGTTGTTGTTATTGTTGTTATGTGCCATCGAGTCACCTGCGACTCATAGCGACCCTACAACAGCCTTAAACCCTGCTCTGTCCTGTACCAACCTCACTGTCTCCGAAACAGCTACCTCCATTACTCTGGTCACTGAATCAATCTACCTCATCAAGGGTCTTCCTCTCCTGCACTGACCCTCCACCCTCCCACGCAGGACGTCCCTCTCCAAGGACTGGTTCCTCCTTGCAACATGCCCAAAGTATGTCAGACGAAGCCTCAGAATCCTTACCTCCAAGGAGCAGCCTGGTCTCACCCTCTCCAGAAAGAACCTGTTTGTTCTCTTAGCTGTCTATGGTATATTCAATACTTTCTTCAACACCACAGCTCAAAGGTATCAATTCTCCTTCTATCCTACCTAGTCATTGTTCAGCTCTCTGATGCTAGCAAGTGTGAACAACCCTTTTTATAACTTTTTAGAACAACTCTTTTTTTATAAGTTATAAAAACTGGAACAACTATTCCGAACCTTCACCTAAAATGTTTACAACCTGGTTTCTAACTTCTTACATCTTTCTTCTGTCTAAAAGTCCAAATCGCAAGTGCGTATAAGCCAAAGAAGCCTGAGAGCGGGGTCTCAATGCCATCCAGACATGAGTGTAAGGGTCCAAGTTGAATTTTAAAACTGCCTTTTCCTGACAGCAGCTGCTCTGACCTTTGTGGTGGCCTAATCATCCACACTACAGGCACTTTTTTTTTCTCTCAGAGGATTGACAGGTGCAGATATGACAGCTGAGACCCAAAGGGCAGAATGGCAGATAAATGTGCTTTGTAACGGACCCCTAGGGTGAAATATGCTTGAGAGAGTAATTTTAATAGCTGGCTCCCAGAAAACTTGCCCGGCTATGCTCCTGCGGCTCTCCTGGAACTAAAGAGTATGTGTATTTGTAAGTATGTGCCCTTTAGCCCATAACTGCACCTAGATGCCAGTCATCAATCCCGCTAAGCTCCCAGAGCCTTGTTCTCAGGGATCGTCCCACTCATTGTATTTCAACCAATCATGATGATGACGCTTTACTTCCGGTTTGTTTCCCATCCCCAGGGCTCTGGTCAATAAGGAGCTGTGTTGTTGACCCAAAGGTGGCAGCTCGCCAGCGATTCGAATCCACCAGCTACTCTGCAGGAGAAAGAGGGACAATCTCCCCTCATGTGATTCATAACCTCCAAAATCCCACTGGGGGGCAGGTATGAGTTGACTCTGATTTGACAGCAATGAGTTTCCAAGTTCTCTCATCATTTTTCCGGGTTTGGGCTGTCCCTGGATTTTCAATAAAAAGTTTTATGTTACAAGCTTGAGTCTTCACTCTAGGACACTTCGTACCCTTGTAAAAATATACAAATAGAATTTCACACAGAGGAAGTGTTCGCTGCTTGTTGCTTTTCTTTTTTTTTTCCAAAGTAGGACCATACTAAATATACACTTTATGTAACCTGCTCTTCTCACTTAAAGCATCACAGAGAGTCCAGGCATGCCTATGTCTAACGGAAACATACAGGGTTCCAAGGATTTTGCCAGATCATTTTCCCCAAAGGTGGTATGCAAAGCCACAAGCCTGCAGCAGGCCCCGGCCGCGCCCCATCCAGAACCTGCAGCTGATATTTTGAGAGAATGGTCAGTCTCTTCCCAGGCAAGTTAGAGCCTAGGAAAACCTGCTGAAGAGTTAGTTATTAGTTGGTTACTACTCAATGGCACACAGCAACAACTCCAGTCAACAGAGAAGTCTAGCGGTCGAGATGGAGTTGTGCTGTTAACACAAAGATCCTGCCTCTCCGGGTGGCTGGAATCTGCCACAAATCCAGCAAGTCCGTGAGGTTTGGGAGCCTTGGACATGGACAATTCCCACGGGGTTTAAACACACAGGGTCAAAGCTGCACGCCTTGACCTGCTCTCCAGCTCCTCAAGTCCAACATCTTACATGTCCAGGATACCCGCCCACCAATGCAAGTCAGCAGGCTTAGAGAGAGGCAAGGAAGCGAGCTCCCCTGGACAAATGGGGCAGCCAGGCAACTACTTATAACACCAGGAGGGAAGTCAGCCGGTCACTCGTCCAGAGACCAAACTATGGTTTAATGCAACTTCATCTCAACACTTCAGAGAAGCAAAGTCAGATGGTATCCTGCAGGATTCAAGGGATTTCCTCTCTGAGAAGCATGCAGTGAAGGCTCTTCAACAAACACGCCCCACTGAATTCTAAGTTCTCAAACAAACAAAACCAGCAGCTCTTAAACATGATACAAATGAGAGATGATGGCAAATTAGCCAAAGATCTTGGGCTTAGCCTCCAGTTCCTGAGCAAAACCTCAAAGACCTGGAACGTGGCTGCTGTGTTTCTGTGGAGAATGACAAATAGTTAGATTAACCCAAGAGGAAGGGATTTGAGTCTTTGTACTTCCCCCCCCCCCTCTCTTTTATTACCATTGACTTGCAACTGATTCACAGCTGACCCTCCAGTGTCTGTCTGGAGGCTGTAAACGACACGAGAAGAGTCATCCATGGCTCCTGGAGGGAGCTGGTGGCCACATCCTCAAGACCCGCCTCATGTCAGATCGACAGGGTTCAGCTCGAGGCAACTCTCCAGCAGGTTTTCAAGGCTTAAATCTTTCGTTGAGGAGACTTGCCAGTTTTCTCTTGCAGAATGCCTGGTGGATTTGAACTGCCAACCCTTGGGTTAAGAGCTGAACACATAATCACTACACCACTGGGGCTCTCTCGTGTGTGTGTGTGTGTGTGTGTGTGTGTGTGTGTGTGTGTGTTTACGTATCTATATATGGTCTGTGCGGAGTTGCACTGCTACACTAAAAGCAATTGGGTTAAACCTCACAGGTGAGTCAAATCGATCAGCAGCTCTGTGGGAAAGAGACTGGTAATCTCTCCTGTGTGATTTACAGCTTCCATAAATTCACTGGAAGGTCAGCTATCAATCAGCTGCAACTGTAGTGAGAGGGAGAAATAAAAAAACACAGTAACTCTAATTTAGTGCCTCAGAGTTAAAACTGGCCCAGCTGATCACCCAGCAGGTCCCTGAGGCTGTCAAGTTGTACTGGAAGGAGACTGCCCATCTTGTTCACAGAGAAATACACACACCCACACACACACACCCCCTACACACACCTGTCTCTCTCTCTTCCCTCCTGCCCTCCCTGGTTCTGTCCACTTCACTTTAAGACAGTACTTCTCTGGGGACGGACACACACACACGTCTCTCTCTCTCTTCCCTCCTGCCCTCCCTGGTTCTGTCCACTTCACTTTAAGACAGTACTTCTCTGGGGACGGACACACACACACGTCTCTCTCTCTCTTCCCTCCTGCCCTCCCTGGTTCTCTCTGCTTCACTCTAAGACAATACTTCTCCACATCTTGGACTCCACCCAGCCATGGCTCCCTCCAGGAAGCTCCAGGTGGCCCTGCGCATGCTCCTTCAGCACCATCATACGACTCGCTACATTGCAATGCAATTATTATCTGTGTCTGTCTCACCTACTAGACCTGAGATCCTTGATGGCGGAAACGGGAGCTCACCCATCACTGGATCCAGCCTGGTTCATGGGCCCTTCTTTCCCGAATAAATGGGTAGCTGGCTCCCATCCAAACTTCCCACCCTCCAATGTATGTGCCTCCTTCCTCAGGCTGTGAGCACCTCATCACACAGCATCACCCCACCTCGTGCTTCTGCTTCAGTACACGGCTGGGTCTGCCCCCTGCCCTTGCTCCACCACGTCGGCCTCAGTAGGAAGACACTCTGTTGCTGACGGGCCCTCACAGGTTTTCTCATATTCTTGTCCCCATTGTTAGAGTCACTACGATAGCCACTCACTACATTATAACACTTGCGTCTGTTCAATCTTCTCTGCTTTTCTATCTTCTCTGCTTTGCGACAGCTCCTCTGTGTCATTTGCTTTGTAAAACCTCTCCTGCAATCCTGTGTATAATGTGACGTGACCCTCAAATTCTCTGAATAGGATGTCAAGGATTTCTTTCTCTTTGGGATTCTTCTTTTCACACATGGAGGTCTGATCTTGCGGGGATCAATGATCGGGTTGTACAATTTGATGGGTTGGGAAGGTGAAGAAAATTGAACGAATTTGTTCAAATTTGTATTCAAATTTTGTAAATTAATTAGTAGAGAAAAAAATGATAAAGTGAAAGGAATGTGGTTAAAATGAAAAAACCAAAAAGTTCTAGGGGAACTTCAATCAGCTGGGGAGATGGTTCCATTTTAAGAGAAGTCTGCAGAGCAAACCTCAGTGGTAAGAGACATGGATGGGAGTCCCAAAGACAACTATCTGCTCCAACTTCTGAGAGACGGTCATGAATATGGATATGGTTAAGAACTGAAACTTGGCCATAGATGTACATGGAACGTATACAGCGGTATATCAGTTGTTATGGGGATAAGAGCAAGCTGAGTTGAAAGTCAGTTAAGATACTATTAGAAGGTGTCAGCATTTGCAACCTTTGATATGGGCTTCTGACCCTGAACTTCCTGCTGCTTTGAATCTAATGGGAATTGGGATGTCCACCCAGCTTCCTGTCATTCTGTAACTCCCACTGTCTCTGGTTCTACATTGTCCAGGGGCAGGGGTGGCTGGGGCTCCAAAGACAGGGTCACAGCCCTACGATTATCTTGCTGTTGACCTCAGTCCTGGTCCTTCAGATTACCTATGAGGAAATACCAGGTGACACGGATGCCTCGGGAGGACATGATGTTGAGGGAAATCAGTTTGTTGCAAAAGGACATTATCTTGTATATGACCACTATTAGAAAAAGGGAAAGGGGTTTACAGAATTGCCTTTGGATTGTGACCAAGGTTTGGAAGGGAGAGTGAAGGGATTAAAAATTAATACACAGATAATGGACACTCCTCGGTGGCTCAGTGGATAGAGATTTGACACTCAGAGGTGAGTTTTGTAAATTTCACCAGCAGTTCTAAAAGAGAAAGATGGGCAATCCCATCCTGTGCGGTTTACAGTCTCTGAAACCTCACTGGGGCTATAATGTGGTTCCAACTTGACACTGAGCTTGAATTTGAGTCTTTGTATTAAGTTGGGCAAAGACAATATAGAAGTGAATGCTCAGATACTGTGGGGATTGCAACTAATGTTATAAAATAAAATGTGTATCAAATGTCTAAATGGAAAACTAATACGCTTTGTAAACAGTCTCTCAAATTTTATCACAATGGAAAGTGTTTAATGAAAAAAGTATTTCTGTGTGGTCTCCTTGCTATAAGTGTAAAGATGTGACTAGAATGATCTATTGAACTGCAATATATTTCAAAGGCATTTATCTGGGGGCTGCTCTTTGGAGGCTTTTTTATTCATCAGGATCCTCTACTAGAATTTTATTGACATAAGCATCCATCAATTTCTTCAAATAGTTAGTGACACCTACGCAGAAAAAGAATTTATGTATTTGAGCTGTGGGGCTGGGGAAGAGTACTGATTATCTGGACTGTCAACAGAAGAAGCGGATATGGTTTGCAGAAAAGTGCAGCCAGAGGCGGAGACAGAGTTGACAAAGCTCCATCTCACATACTTTGGCATGTTGTTAAGAGAGGCTGCCCCTTGGAGAAGGACGTCATGCTTGGAAAAGAGGAGGACTGGAAAAACAGGAAGAGCCTCAACCAGAAGGATTGACAGAGGCGGCTGCAATGGGCTCAAGTGTGTCAGAGATGATGTGGATGGCACAGGACAGGACAGGGCTCAGATCTATTCTTTACAGGGTCACTATGAGTCGTACTCAACTTAAAAGCACCTAACAACCACAGTAACAACAACATTTTAAAATATACAACAGACTTGTTGTTGTTGTTGCTGTTGTTGTTGTTGTTATGTGCTGTCGAGTCATTTGCAAGTCATAGCGACCCTATATGTACAACAGCCCTAAAACCTGCTCTATCCTGTGCCAATCACATGGCCTCTGACACACCCATTCCAATTAACTCAGTCACTGAAATTCACCTCATAGAGGGTCTTCCCCTCCTGCGCTGTCCCTCCCTCCCAAACATGATGTCCCTCTCCAAGGACCATACAACATGTCCAAAGTATGTCAGACAAAGCCCCAGAATCCTTGCCTCCAAGGAGTAGCCTGGTTTAACCCTCTCTAGGATGAATCTGTTTGTTTTCTTGGCAGTCCATGGAACATTCAACACTCTTCTCCAGCACCACAGCTCAAAGGCATCAATTCTCCTTCTGTCCTCCCTAGTCATTGTCCAACTCTCTGATGAATAACAAGTGATTGCAAAGACCATGGCCTGTATCAGGCACACCTTAGTCTCCAGAGAGACACCGTTGCTCTTCAGTACTTTAGAGAAGTCCCTAACAGCAGACTTTCCCATTGCGTATGTTTTTTTATTTCCTGGCTGCTGGTGCCAAGCGTGTTGACTGTGGAGCCGAGCAAACTGAAGCTGTGAACAATCTCAATCTCTTCATTCATCCATCCTGACGCTGCCAATTGGTCCAGTGGTGAGAATCTTTGTCTTCTTGACATTGAGCCTCAGTCCATACTGAAGGCTGCAGTCCTTGACCCTCTGTAGCAAGTGCCTGAGGTCCTCCTCAGTTAATGTGAGATATAAGAGACTACAAAAGAATAAACAGATATGTCTTAGAGAAGTTGCAGCCCGAGTGCTCCTTGGAGGCAAAGATGGTGAAGCTTCATTTTAAATACTTAGAGCATCTGCTTAGGAAAGGCTATTTCTTGGGAAGGGAAAACATGCTTGGATAGGTGGAGGGTCAACAAAAGAGAAGACGGCCTTCAATGGGGTGGATTGATGCAGTGACTGCAGCAATGGGCTCATGTGTGTCAGAGATGAGGAGGACGGCACAGGACAGGACAGGGCTCAGATCTTTTTTCACACGGTGGCTGTGAGTGGTAGTCATCTCCATGGCACACAACCCCACCCCACGACCCTTTCTGACAGCTCTGGTGACCTTGTAGGTTAGGAGTCACGCTGCCAACCAAAAGGCACACAGTTCAAATCCACAAGCTGCTCCACAGAAGAAAAACAGACAACCTCCTCTCATGGAATTTACAGCAAACCTGCCTGAGGGTCAGCGAGGAGTCTGTTCTGTCTAAACTTCATATAACGCCACCACCATTTCTACATTCTGGAAAAATCGTGACGGGCCAAACACAGTCCCCATGGGGGCTGGCGTGTCCTTTCAGTCCCCTATCAACAAGTTCACACAGAGTCCTGATTGACACTGGCATGGACAAAGGGCACCAGAAGCACACCACAGCTGGCACAGTACCACCAGGCCCGGATGCTCAGGCCAGTGGAGACGGGACAAGATGCTTGGCCTCACTAAGTCTTACCACTCTTCCATAAGACGGCAGCAGCAATAAATGTACATTCTTCTGGGTGCCTGTGGTATTCATGCTTCCAGAGGGCCCTGTGGCTACAAATAATGAAAACATTTGGCTTCTGACTTACAGGGTGAGGGTTCAGGCCAATCCAAGGGACTGTGGGAGAAAGATCTAGGGAGACACTTTCAAAACCTCGATCACTCCACCAGCTGCCCTGCCAGACAAGGACAGCAAGCTCCTCCCGTGAGATTAAGCGCCTCTGAAGGGTCAGCTATGGGTCGGTTCCGACTCGGTGACACAAATCAGCTACAATACCACAAGAGGACAGCTTCTGCATAATGGAGAGGACTGGGGGGGCAGGAGGAATTTTATAACAATGAAAGAATTTTTTTTCTTTTTTTACTTATCAAAGAGAAAAACAAACTGGGGCAGGGAGGAAAGGGTGCAACAATAAATGAATGGAAATTAAAACAATACTTTAAAAAAAAAAGAGGGCAGCTTTGTTGAACAAAACTTGAGTCACTGAGAACTTTAGGGAGCACAGCTGTGACACACAGGAAGTTGTCACAAGCTGAGAGCAGCTTGAGGTGACAAACGGTTTGCTTTTAAAGCCCTATTGTTGTTGCACATTGTTGAGTCCATCCCAACTCTTAGCAATCCTATAGGACGGGATGGCTGCCCTCTTTCCGAAGGAGGGAGGGGTGTGGTCTTTCCTCCTGAGAAGAAGCTGGTAGGTTTGAACCACCTACTTTTCGATTCACCCAACTTTCAACTAAAACAAGAGAACCTACCCTCCAGAATCCAACTGATTCACACATGAGCCTTCAAACTGGAAACTTAGTCAGAGACCAACCTACCTTTTTTAAATACTGGTTTACATACAAAGTTCATAAAATTTGTATACATTGTTTTTCACACTGATCTTTCCCCTTTCATTTACCGATCCTTCCCACCACCCATCAAATTGTGTGACCCTATGATTAAGCACCTCCCCTCCTTGGATCCTCCTACTAGCTCCACCATAATGGTTTTATACAATATTTGTCCTTGTGGGACTGAGTTAGTTCACTCAGCATAATGCTCTCCAGTCCCTCCCAAATTAGGCAGTAATTTACAAAATGATTGCTCCTGAGTGCTGCATAGTATTCCATTGTATGATGTACCAGAACTTCTCAATCCATTCAATTGTGATTGGACATCTAGACTGTTTCCATGCTCTTGTGATGGTGAATAATGCTGCTGTGAACATTGGGGTACAAGACTCTGTGCCTCAAATCTCATTTTCTCAGGGTATATTCCAAGCAGTGGAATAGCTGGGTCACATAGAATTTCTATGTTCAGCTTTTTGAGGAAGCGCCAAGCTGCCTTCCAGAGTGGTTGTACCGTTTTATAATCTCACCAACAACTGACTTTTAAATACAAAGGGCCACCCACAAGGTCCTGATTGACTTAAGAGGTTTCCAGCCCACAGCTGATTGGTAGCTAAACCCGGTAAATCCAGGCACCAATCAGCTCACATATAGTTATGATTGAAATAAAAACAAACCAAACATTTTACACCTGACTTTTAACTACAACAAGAGAACCTACCCTCCAGAATCTCACTGCTTCACACATGAGCCTCCGAACTGGAGATTTAGTCAGGGCCCAATCGACTTTTAACTACAAAGATCCACCCACCAGGTCCTGGCTGACTTACAGCAGCTGAGCATTTAACCAATGTTCCACCGAGGCTCCTGGCAAAGTCCTCTTTTTCTTGTTATCAATGTCATCAGACTCATAATTAAGCATGCAAATATTCTAAGCTAACTTTCAGGTTACTCCAGACACCCTCCTTCCCCTTCTATTCACAGCTGGATAGTTCACAACTATTCATAGCAGTTTGCAATGAAGATGGTCAAGGGCTCAACTGTATCTATGATCAAGGGATAAGACCTTGACCTTGGATATGAAGGAATCTTATATCCTACTTTGCAGAAACATAAACTCCTTACGGAATGTTCACAGAAGTTCTCTCCTTAAATCACAGGGGGTAATAAATAAAAGTGGGAGAAATGAAGCAAAAATGAAAATTAACTAAGAAAGTACTTAAGAGTCCCTGGAGGACATTATGTTGAGTGAAATATCTCGGTCACAAAAGGATAAATATTGCATAGGGCCACTGTTGTAAAATGGGACTGACATCGGGGTTGAGGGAAGACAGAAAAGGAAGGGATGAATGATGTATATACTGCATTGAAATAGATGAGGGAGAGAGCTATTTAAAAGGGATATATGATTAGGTATTATTGTCATAACCAGAGTCCAGAATGAAGGCTGTACAGTGGAATGGACTTCCGGGGGAGGAACTGTATAACAATGAAAGAGTTTTTCTTTACTTTTCAAGGAGAAGCGTTAATTGGGGGAGGAGCGGGGGGGGGGGGGCAGGGAGAAAAGTGCTACAATGAATGACTGGAAACCCTAAGTCTCTGTTAACTTTCAGTAAAATTAATACAAAAAAAAGAAGGGGGGGGGGAAGAAAGAAAGTACTTAAGGGTCAAGCAGATGGAAGTGACCAAATGTGTGGCTCTCTAAGACCAGTTCCTGATGGGTGAACCAGGTGCTGTCAAGCCAGTCACAACTCACGATGATGGCCTGTGTTTGCTGGAGCAGAATGGGGCTCTTTGGGGTTCAAAGTGGTGAACTGTCCCTCAGCAGATATCCAGATCTTTCTAGACCACACTGGGTGTTGACCATGTACGCCACCCGGGGACTTCTTTCCTGAAAGGGTCACTCACTCACTGCTGTCAAGTCAGAACCCTCTCTGTTGGGTTTCCATGGCTGTGAATCACTCAGAAGGGGACTGTCCATCTTCCCGCTCCCCCAACAGCTCCCCAACAACCAGCACTGCACATTCAGGGGATACAAATGGCCAGAGAGGCTCCCCCTTAGTCCTAGCAGCGTAACTGTCTATGGACCTTGTGAATGATTCTAACGCTCAAGTGCATGTGAGCTGTTGAAAACTGTCAACAGACGCATGCCTGTAATGACCGGCACGTTAAATAAAAGGGAGCGACCGTTCGCTAAGTGCTTGAGAGGGATTAGTACCCCATGGATGTTCAAAAGAACAAACAGATCTTTCTCAGAAGACGTGCAGTCAGAATGCTCATTGGAAGCAAGGAGCTGAGGCTGTCTCCCAGCCTTTGGGCATGTTATCAGGAAGAATCAGTCCCTAGAAAATGACATTATGCTGGCAAAAGTCGAGGGACAGTGACAGAGAGGAAGTGGAAGGACAGAGGCTGGAACAAAGGGCTCAAAGCCAGCAAACCGGGTGAAGACAGAGCAGGATTGGGCAAGATTTGTTCATGAGTCAGAGCCCAATGGTGAGAGCTTATGGAGGTGCCTTAACTCCTCAGAGCCCCAGTCTGCACACAGATGAGGATGAGACTGTTGTTGTTGTGTGCCGTCGAGTCACCTGTGACTCATAGCAACACTATGCACAACAGCCCTAAACCCTGCTCTGTCCCGTGCCAATCTCACTGTCTCTGACACACCTACCCCCATTACCCCAGTCACTGAATCAATCCATCTCACAGAGGGTCTTTCTCTCTTACGTTGTGTCTCCACCCTCCCGTGCATGATGTCCCTCCCCAAGGACTGGTCCTTCCTTGCAACATGTCCAAAGTATGTCAGACGAAGCTTCAGAATCCTTGCCGCCTCTGGTTTAACCCTCTCTAGGATGAACGTGTTCGTTTTCTTAGCAGTCCATGGTATATTCAAATCTCCAACACCACAGCTCAGGGGCATAGTTTCTCCTTCTATCCTCTTTAGTCATTGTCCAGCTCTCTGACACATAGTAAGTGATTGCAAAGACAATGGCCCACATCAGGCACACCTTCGTCTCCAGAGAATGAGACTAGATATTGTATAAGAGTCATGAAAACTGGAAGAAAGAACACTTGAGGTTTTGAGCACCAACGAATTCCACAAACATTAAACTGGTGTAGTTCCTCAAGCAGGGCGCTAGAGGGCAGAGAAGCATCATGTTTTGCTCCTACAGCATTAGGACGTTTCAACCAAGCAGAAAGTTAACAAGAGACTGTAGGCAGCTCCAGTGGCTTAGTGCAGTTGCACTGCCAACCCAAAGGCATGTGATAGTGATTCACCAGATGCTCCGCAGAAGAAAGATGGGCAATCTCCTTCCATATGTGCCCAGTTCTGAGTTGGTTCCGACTTGAGGGGGCACAAAAACCAGCAAAGACTGTGTGGCACAGCCCCCTAGGAAGCTGGGCTGCCACCCTAAAGGCAGAGCCTCCCTCACGGTTTAAATCCACAAACTCCTCTAGAGAAAGATGGGCAGTTCCTTCCAGTGCAATCGTTAGTCTCTGAAAATCCACTGGAAGGGTCAACTAAGAGGTTTTGAACAGTGTCCGTTCATTCCTCCCACAGACCGGGCAGCTCCCGCTGGGAGAGCCAGCATTCGCCTTCCTCTGGAAAGAACAATGCAATGGGAAGCACTCTGGGCCTCCAGAAGCTGTTTAAAACGGAATTTATCTTTTACAGGAATAGACTGCAACTTTGCTTATGTTGTGGATCAAGACCCTCACAGCCCATTCCAGCTTGCTGAACCTCTCTAATCCCCAGAAAACAAGCATTTCTCCTTCCCCTAGAAAAATCTAACCCCTCCTTGATAAAGATCCTAAATTTGCCCATCTGTACAACCTTGTTTCCATGATTCTGTTATCACGTCAAACGCAGTTAGTGTCCTATCCCGGGGAGGGCGGATTCCTTCCACATTCTCATTTGCTCCCCCTGGGGCTTTATCGCTGCATACTTACCAGTCCAACGCCACTGGGGTTCACTTTTACATGAGCTTCGCAGAAAAGTGGGAGTCACACACCCCATCTGCTCCCCTAGTTCCAGTGCCCTCTCTACCCGCCTATGGAGCTCTGGTGCCCTAGTCCACCAACTGGTCCACAGGCAGAAGCGGGACAATCTCCTCCCAGACCATTTACAGCTTCTAAACACCCGCTGGAGGGTCAGCTATGAGTTTCCAACTCCATGGTCCTCAACAACAACAACAACAACCCCGTCATACCGCCCCTCTTATTAGAATGACACGTTTCAGATATGCAAATAGTGTCATGATAAGGATCAGTTCAACTGCCATCAGGTTAAGGAAAGACCTTCAAAGCCCATCATCGTAGAGACAGATAACTAGTAAAACATGTATGGTTTGTAGAAACATAACTAGTAAAACGTGTATGAGGATCTAAGGGGGGAAGGAGGGGTGCAGGGCGGAGAGAAGGGGGTAATCATAGGGTCATGCAATTTGATAGTTGGAGGGAGGGCTGGGTTAAAGAAATTGCAAAGATTTGGTGTAAAAAATAACGTACACAAACTTTGTAAGTAAAGCAGTATAAAATATCTTGTTTAAAAAGAAAATCAAAAACAATGGAGAACTGGGCTTCCCTGGGTAGCACGCCCTCTGCTGTCCAGTCCCCCTTCCTTCCTCTCCTCTCCATTTCCCATATCCACCATTTATCTTTAACACATTCCCCATGGAAACCAGTGAAAGAAGCCTCTCTCTTTATAAAGGAAATTGGACTGCAAACTCCCCAAGTACTGTGTGAAAGAGTGGGGAGTGAGCGGAAAGAGAGGAGAAGCAGAAGGTTGTGGAAGCAGAAGATCCATGCCCTACTCCAAGCTGAGGGCAGCGCTCGGTGGTGAGAAGGGCTGTAAAGAAGAGGTTGAAGGCTCTGTGTATGTGTGTGTGTCTCCAACACCCCCAGGGCCCCTTGCGACCACCAGTCTGGGCAACCTTTCCATCTTCCAGCAGCCAGGCCCTCCTCGTACAGCCAGGTGGGGAGCAGGCTCCGGAACCCGGGTACCTACCGACGACAATGAGGATTTCCCTCTCGATGTGGGCTTGGATGTAGATGCGTCCGCGGCGCTCCGTGTGGTCGGTGCCACAGAGGCTGGGGACGTTCATCACGCAGCGCTTGTGCACGTTCATCATGCAGGCTGCAAGGAGAGAGAGGCAGGTGGGGCGGGCTGGTGCAGCAGCATCCACACCCACCCAGGGTCTCAATGGACCCTTGCGGTTCCCCAGGGCAAGAGCAAGGCTGGCTGAGGTGGACTGGCCATGCCAGGCTCTCCCCACCAAACCCTGGTAGGCAAAAGAGACAGTCTGTCCTCAGAGGCAGCTAAGGGTGTAGTCTAATGCGGTCACTCATCCTCAATGCTCAGAAACCAGAATCACCCCCTCAACACCCTGTTAGCTGAGGGGCAGGTCCAGCTCTGGTCAAAGGTGCTGAGGTTTCTGTGTTTCAAGGCGAGCAAGAAACAGATGTTTGTGGTGACATCTTCTGATGTTTTAAATACTCACAGCTACTTTAGTTGGTTTCCTGGGTTTCCTGGGAAGTGGACTCTGGGAAGGGAAGTAGAAGATTTATAGGGTAGCTTCCGGAAGCTACTCACGAAGGCAGTGAGGGAGGGAGGGAAAGAGTATTGGACAGGGGTAGACCTTGGCCCCACCTGCAGCGGCAACTGAATTTGCCTGAAACTGGGGTTCCCATTGGTACGATCCTCCAGAGTTGCCCCAAATGGAGACAAAGGCTGGGCCTCTGCTCCATGCACTGGTCAGTCATTGACTATGAGACACTCCTTGGGTGAGGCAGTTTTCTATTGTTAAGGTCAAGTTCAAAGGAGAGGCATAGATGGAACTCAACAGAAGCTGGGAAATAGAACGTGGGGATCTGAGTGGGACACTGCAGTATCCACCACAAATGTTTCTACATCAATTAAAAAATTAAACGCAATACAGACTAAATATAATTTGCCCCAATCTACCAGTTTTGAGGGTTTTTTCACTTTGTACACTCTTCTGCAAGGTTTTCAGTATTCTTCACTGACACAATTCAAAACCTTCTCTGGTCTTCCTTGCTCATGATCCAACTTTCATGTGCACATGAAGCAACTGAAATACCATGGCTTGGTGCAGGTGTACCTTAGTCTTTTAAGTGACATCTTTGCTCCCTAGTGCTTTACCATATAGAATATCCCATGGTCTGCCAGGGGAACAAACAAAGCTGTCTTGGAAACCATGTAGCCAGAGTGTGCCTTTAAAGCAAGGATGATGACACTTTGTCTCACATACTATCGGCCTTTTATCAGGAGGCACCAAAGCATGGAGAGAAAGACATCATGCCAGGAAAAGTAGAGAATCAGCAAAAAGGAGATGAACTGGCACAGTGATTGCAACAACAGACGTAAGTGCAGGAGAGAGTGTGAGGCTACACAGGGTGGCCATGAGTTAGAGCTCTCATAGCACCTAACAATAACAGCAGTGTATCTGTGTTTGTTCAGCTGATTTTTCCCAAGCTCGCCAGAAAGGCACCGGCTCCAGGAGAACGTGAATTCCTCCAGAGCTCTCGCTCCACTGGCATTTCAGGGCATTTCTCAGGAACTGGGGGCCTGGCTTCCCCAGCACAGGGGCTGTTGAGGGAGCTCCTTCTCAGCCATTCAAGCAGAAGCAGAAGGAAACGTCACAATTCAGGTGAATTGGGGAAACTTGACAGGGAGAGGATGATGGTGAGAGTGGAAGAGCACACCCCCCATCCCCGGGGCCCTGGCACCCCCTGCAGCCTGCCCTGGTTTTGAGGCTTGGGCATCACCCTGCTTTCAGGCACCTGTGTAGCGGGAGACACCAGCACCCTGCAGGTAAAAGCTCCGGCGTGTCTCCTTTACCCGCCTGCATCCTAGGCGGCTGCCTGTGCTGCCCCACGGCCTCCTGCACGTGTCCCTGTGGCCCTCTCTCCGGGTCAGTGGGCCTGTCTGCCTCTCTGCTGCATCTCTGCTCCCTGTGTGGCTCACAGCCTTGGCTTTAACTGTTACCAGATTGGCTCATTCTCTGTCCTCACTCTTGTTCCTGTCACTTTGTCTTTCTCTCACTGTCTCTCTGTGTGCCTCGCCCAAGCTCTGGTCCTCTCAGTCTTGGTCTCTAGCTCTCAGACTCAAGTCTGTGTCTCTGTCTCTCTGGGCCTCTGCAATGTCCTGTCTCAGTCTCTCTGTACTCACTTTCTCTGACCTCTCTCCATCTCTATAGCCCTGCATGTGCCTGGATGGACATTTCTCCCTGTGTCACTTTCATTCCCAATGTCTGTCTCTTGATATCTGTGCCCGTTTGTCTGTCTGTCTCCCTGCGCCTGTCCTTATTCGTGCGTCAGGACTGAGTTTGAGTCTCTCTATTCTCTCTTCCAGCCCAGTCCACACTCCCTCTTTGCTCTGTCTTCTCTGCTCTCCATGGTCTCTCCCTCCATCCTCTAAGCCTCCACTTGCTTGAGGATAACAGGCCTCTGGAAGCACCAGTACATGAACCAGTATACCTGTGCCTTTACAGCCATCTGTCCTGCCCTGGAGCTCATTCACTCCTTTGTTTAATAAGACTCAGGAGTTTTCCCCTGCTTGCCTTTCCCTACCCAGCACTGGCCAGGGAATTCTTCTCCCATCACCTAGCACAGACTTCCAAGCACTGGAGGGAGGTGGCCATTGTCCACACAAACAATGTCTCTGTCCCGCACACTAGTGTTTACACTAACTGAGGGGATTTTTCCTGTATTCACACTTGTGTGCATCCCCTCCTACATGGACTGTGACTCTCTCCATGTGGCGTGCTGTGGTCAGTGGAACAGGAGCAACTGTGGCCCCTGAAAAGTGCTTGGCATGGGCTGTGTCCTCTTAACGCAACTGGAACCCTGCTTGCTCCATGGGAGACCGTCCAAGCCAGCCTGCTGCAGATGAAGGACACATGGCCCAATCATGTCCATCACAGCTGGCAGCCGGCCATCCTCCAGGTGCATGAAGAGAGGTCAGCCACACCCCGGCCAACACAGTAACCCATCACACACATACAAGAGCCAAGCCCAGCCCCGGGCAGCTGAGCTCAGCCCAAGGACTGCCTTCCAGAAGCGTGGGCTACGTTAACGGGGAGAGTTTAAAGCCACTGCATTTAGAAGTGGAAGCATAGACTTTTAATTAATAGAACCAGAAGTAATAATAGAACTAATTAATTTCTAGAACTTGGGGAATTTGTGCACACTTGGACCCCAAACTGTAAAGTGGCCTAAGACCAAATGTACTTACTGTCGCATTTCATCCCCTGGTGGATGAGTCCGTACAGCAGGGACCCACAGTGGTCGCAAAACGTGGGGCTGGAGTAGGTGTGGATCTTAAACTTGTGTTTGCTTCGGGGGTCCTAGAGCCGAGAGAGAGAGAGAAGAGACCAGGGTTGGTGATGTGGACCAAGGGTCACGCTGCCTTGAGTGTCCCTGGAGAATGTCTTGTGAACTGAGGCTCTCAGCATCAATGCTGCCCTCACTGGCACCGGAGTCCTGCACCCAGACACGGTGCTCGAGACCTAGGCACTGAAGGATTGAACGACCAAGAGAGCTGACTGATTCCATCCTCTTTGTTGTTGTTGTTCTATTTTATTATTATTAGTTTTAATAAAAATTTACAGAGATTTTGCATTTCCATTCATTCATCATTGCCCTTTCCTCCCTGTCCACCCCTCCCCTCCAGTTAAGACTGCTTCCATTCTAACTCCAGGACACACATGGGCACATGGCCACATCCAGCTGCAAGGGAGCCTGGGGAAAATGGTCTCTAGCCGAGCAGAAATCTTCTCTGCTGAAACCTCAAGGGCTATTAATTAACAGTTTGCGCTACAACTTACTTCCATCTGAACCACCTGAGAATTCAACCTACCGTCTCCTGCAAAGATTCCAGAAACAGCAAAACAAAATACTGAGGAAAAGCTATTAACCAACCTCCCTTGCTCCCACTTCTCTCACACTCATCCACTCCGCAAGTTTCCTGGGTGATATAAACCCAAACCTCAGCACGACATATCCATGGTCAAGGGCACCTGCCAGTTATTCATCACCTACAGAACGAAGTTCAATATCTCTTGGCTGTAAGCTGTGTCACAGTCAGTAGTTGTCTATCATTATCTGTTTTTGTTATTGTTGTTCTGCGGTGCCACTGAGTCAAGTACAACTTATAGCGACCCTGTGAACAAAAGATCTGAGTCTGGAAGCAGAGGGATGTGGATGTGCAGGGGGAGGAGGGATAAATCAATGGGTGAAATACAATTTGATGGGGGGAGTGAAGGAAACTGAAAGAATTTGTTCAAATTTGTATTTGAGTTTTTTAAATAAACCGGAGGGATGGGAGGAGGAGATCTGAACCCTGCTCTATCCTGCGCCATCCTCACACTTCCTGACACACAAGAGCCCATTGCAGCAGTCACTGTGTCAGTCCACCTGGTTGAGGGTCTTCCTCTCCTGCTAGTTCTTTTTGTTAAAAGACCCTTGCATTTCTGCAGTGAGCATCACCACCTACCTAGAGACCACATTTACCAGCCTCCCTTGCAGCTTGGCATGGTCACGTGATTGGGTCTGGCCAATGAGCTCCCTCACTTTTCACTATGTTCCCATGGGCTAGAAGGTGGCAAGAACTGGAGCACAGCCTGAGAATCAAGATGCAGGTAGGAGGCCAATCCACTCTGTCACCTTTTGCAACAGCACAAATGCCATCACAGTATGACCAGTGGCTAGACAAATGGTGAGTGACGTGATTATCGTGAAATTATAATGCATTGAACATACACACGTGCATTAAGCATGCAGTATCGAGTCCCTTGTGAAGTAATCCACATAATGTAGCTAAATCCTCATGAGAGCTCAACGAGGCAACTCAACCAAGATCCCGGAGCAAGTAAGTAGGCGAGTCAGGGTTGAAATCCCACTTAGTCCAATCCCTGAAGCTGACAGGGAACACATGAGCAACACCTGATGCCTCCTGGTTGGTCCTCAGCATTCCTGGAGGGTCTCCCATCAGAACTGGGGTTGTTGGTGGTAACACCCTTCCTCTCTGTGCGACCAGAAGGACCACACAGGATAAGAACAAGAGACCGATCATCATCCTTTAAACCAGAGTCCTTGCCAGAGATACCTAAACCCCAGAACATCAAGGGCCAGACAGACCCCAGCTTAGCAATCATGTCACCTGATTCCACACACAAGCAACTAAGGAGGAAGGAACCACCAATCAAAAGCCAAAAAGAAACACCAATCCACTAAAAAAAATTTTTTAAGTGCCCAAGTCAAAACCCTCGAAAGCCTCTCTCAGTCTTGACAGGTTGTGTGGCTTTGTTCACAGAGGGGTTAAAATCCAATTGAGCCAAGGCAGAGATGCAAGAAGAAGCAGAATTGAAGCACCAAGGTAAAAAAAGGGAAGTCAAAGGAGGAAGGAAAAACAGACAGCTGATCTGAGGCCGTGCCATCGCTGGGAGTTCACAGGCCCTACAAGGCTCTCACTCTGTTTTCTCCAGGGAAAGTTAAAGAAGAGGTCCCGTGGGAAACAGTCTCAGCACCGAGGAGAGGGGAGGGCATGGGGACAATATTAAAGAGAGAAACCAGTCGGAAATACTCTCAGAGCCAATGGGATGTGGATAAAATGTATTCAGCAATTCACTCACGGCCTCACTTTAACACAAACTGCAATTAGTTTATAGCCCAGATTTCACAGCATCTACAGTCCCTTACTTGTAAAACAGTGACGGTAACTGTACCAGCATCAGAGATGCATTGTGATGGCAAATCACTCAGCACGTGAGAAGAAAAAGTTCTTGAGTTCAATATTCCAAAGAGAACAAAACAGTGAGGGCGATGCCCCCCAAAGTTGAGACGAGTCTTCTTCATAAATTTTCATATCTACGTACCACCTCTACCACCCACTGGTGTGTCCTACTGTGGTGGCCTGACTGTTGCTGTGAAGTTAGAAGCTATGCCTCTGGTATTAGAAGCAGGCTCACCCCTGGTGGACAGGTTTCAGCAGAGCTTACAGACTAAGAAGCAGGACTGGTTATCCACTTCTGAAATAATGGGTCCTAGAAAGCCCTATGAATAACATTGTCCAATACAGTGCCAGAGATGAGCAGGAACAAGAAAACCCTATGGACCAGAGTGGACCATCGTCTGATGAAGTGTCAGAGATGCACCTTCAGGTTGGAAGGCATTCAGTTAGGGAAGAGTTGCCTCTTCCAAGTTTCCCTTAATAATATGGATGGAGAAAAGCTTTCCTCCAATGAAATATATTCCTTGTGGATGTGACAACACAAAACGAGGGAAGACTACTGCAGACGTCCATTCTCGGAAAGGTGGAAGGTCAGATAAGGAGGGGAAGATCCTTAAGAGGCAGGGCTAACACAGGGACTGAGACAATGGGCTTGCATATGGCAGAGATGGGGAAGATGTGAGAGGATCAGGCAAGGTGTCACCCGTCCAAGTGGACCCCACAGCACTTAACAACAATAACAACAATGTATCACTTACACTGTTATTTACTTGGCATCTTTATTTAACTCATGCTGTTTTTACTTAAATAAACCTATTTCAACATGAAACAAAGTATGACCTGTGAGTCTGTGGAAATAAAGCGTAAATTATGTTTTTATTCTAATACATTTTAGATGGAAGACAAAAAACCTTTAACATGGCATTTTAAAATGTTCATCCCAACAGCTTCTGTTGAGAGTCTACAAAGACACAGATATTTAAGCCATTCCTGCAAATGGGCCAGTTGCAGAGGAGGGGCGGAGGGGGCATAATCTGGCACTTCCAATGAAAAAGACAGTGTTGTCCGTTTGAAGACTAAGGTGCACCTGAGCCAAGGCATGATCTTTTCAACCACTTGCTGCGCTAAGAATAAGGACAGAGGAAGAAGTGGTGGTGGTGTTGTGCAAGAGTGCCACATATCTCGTGGAATGCCAAAAGGACAAGCAAGGAAGTCTTGGGGAAAGCGCAGACAGGGTACTTCCTGGTGGCAAGGATAGTGAAATTTCACCTCAAATTCTTTGCGCATGTTGTTAGGACCGGCGAGCCCTTGGAAAAGGACATCATGCTTGGAAAGGAAGAGGGTCAGTGTAGGAGCTGAAGATCCTCAATGAGATGGGTTGACATCGTGACTGTAACGGCGGGCTTGAGTGTGTCAGAGATGTTAAGGATGGCACAGGATAGGGAAGGGTTCAGAGCCATTGCTCATTGGGTTGCTGTGAGCTCTAGTTGATTCAACAACACTTAACAACAGGCAAACGACAAATGTTATCTGTTGACCCAGCCATTACCTTTCAGGGAATACGCATACTGTCATTCACTGAAGCACTTCTTACAAGAGCAGAAGGCAGAGAATCAAGTAGGTGCCCAAACCAAACCCACCTCCACTGAGTCAGTTCTGACGCCTAGTGACCCGCTATCAGGTTTCTGAGGCTGTGAATCTTTACAGAACACTACTCATCTCTCACCTGCAGACCAGCTGGTGGGTTTGAACTAATGACCTCCAGGTAACAGTTCAACTTATGACAGGCTACACGACCAGGGCTGCTTAGTCAAGTGTCATCAGCTTTTAATAAACTATGTATATAATAAATATATATTTACTAACTGAGGAGGACCTCATGCACTTGCTGCGAAGGGTCAAGGACTACAGCCTTCAGTATGGACTGAGGCTCAATGTCAAGAAGACAAAGATTCTCACCACTGGACCAATTGGCAGCATCAGGATGGATGACGAAGAGATTGAGATTGTTCACAGCTTCAGTTTGCTCGGCTCCACAGTCAACACTCTTGGCACCAGCAGTCAGGAAATCAAAAAACGTATCGCGATGGGAAAGTCTGCTGTTAGGGACCTCTCTAAAGTACTCAGGAGCAACAGTGTCTCTCTGGAGACTAAGGTGCGCCTGATACAGGCCATGGTATTTGCAATCGCTTGTTATGCACCAGAGAGTTGGACAATGACTAGGGAGGACAGAAGGAGAGTGGATGCTTTTGAGCTATGGTGCTGGAGAAGGATACTGAATGTACCCTGGACTGCCAGGAAAACAAACAGATTTATCTTGGAGAGGATTAAACCAAGCTACTCCTTGGAGGCAAGGATTCTGGGGCTTTGTCTGACATACTTCGGACATGTTGCCAGGAGGGACGGGTCCTTGGAGAGGGACATCATGCTTGGGAGGGTTGAGGGACAACGCAGGAGGGGAAGACCCTCTATGAGATGGATTGATTCGGTGACTGGGGTACTCGGGATGGGTGTGTCAGAGGCGGTGCATTTGGTGCAGGACAGAGCAGGGTTTAAGGCTGTTGTGCATAGGGTTGCTATGAGTCGGAAACGACTCGATGGCACATAACAACAACAACAACAACATCTATGATATATAGTAATTACATCCTTGGAGGCCAGGATTTAGAGGCATCTGACATACTTTTGGTATGTTGCAAGGAGGGACCAGTCCTTGGAGAAAGACGTCATGCTTGAGGAAGACCCTCGAGGCGATGGATTGATTCAGGGGGGTAGATGTGTCAGAGACAATAAGGTTGACACAGGATAGAGCAGGGTTTAGGGTCGTTGTACGAAGGGTCACTATGAGTCACTGGCACATAACACCACCACCAACATATAAATATTTCATATAATATGATTCAATATTGGAAGTAGGAGTGGCATCCACTTCCTAAACAACATGCCTTTGGACACTCTATGAACTGATAAATGTTGATAGTTATAGAGGGGCTTCAGGTCTTTTGTTCATAGGGTCATTATGAGTCGTGCTTGACTCTAAGGCAATCAACAACAATATTCAATAATTAAATTTAATAAATAAATTTCTTAAATAAATGGATTTAATAATATCCATAACACTAAATAGTTAATAATTTAAATAGTTTTAACAAACTGACATATAATAATCATATAGGTATTATATAAGAGATAATAATAAATATATAAATGAGCATTTGTTGTTGTTGTTGTTGTTATGTGCCATTGAGTCACCTGTGATCCATCGCATACAGCATCTCTGTAACCTGCCCTATCCTGAGCCAGTCTCACTGACTCTGACACACCTACCCCATCGCTCCAGTTACTGTATCAATCCATCTCATCTGAGGTCTTCTCTCTTGTGCTATCCCTCCACCCTTCCAAGCATGATGTCCTTCTCCAAGGACATACCTAAACTATGTGAGGCGGAGCTTCAAAACCTTAGCTTCCAAGGAGAAACTTGGTTTCACCCTCTCCAAAACAAACCCATATGTTTTCTTGGTCGTCCATGGTATGTTCAAGAATCTGCTCCAGCACCACAACTCAAAGGCATTGATTCTTCTTCTGTCATCCTTAGTCCTTGTCCAACTCTTCGATGCATAGTAAGTAATTACAAAGACCATGGCCTGAATCAGAAGCACCTTGCTTCTCAATACTCTGGAGAGGGCCTTGAAAGCAGATTTTCCCAGTGCAATTTGTATATATGATAACTATTTAATATCACCATATCAACATGATAAGCAAATACTCTGAGAAGCTGGACTATATGCAGAAGAATGTATCAGGATTGGAGGAAGACTTAAGATGAACTTGAGACATGCAGATGGCACAAGCTTGCTGAAAGTGAAGAGGGCTTGAAGTATTTACCGATGAAGACCAAAGACTGCAGCCTTCATTGTGGATTGTTTTTACTGCTGTTATGTGTCGTCAAGTCACTTGCGACATAGCGACCCTGTGTACAACAGCTCTGAACCCTTCTCTAGGTAACACAGGTTGATGATGAGTCTTCCTCCAATCTTGATGCCACATGCCTCCTCATAGAGCCTCACTGTGGATTACAAGTCAAACAAAATAATAATCCTCCCAACTAGACCAATGAACAACATTATGATAAATGGAGAAAAGATTGAAGCTGTCAAGGATTTCATTATACCCCAAAATCAATGTGCATGTGCATGAAGGCAACAATCAAATCAAATCATGCATTGTTGTTGTTGTTATGTGCTGTCGAGTTGCTTGAGACTTATAGCGACCCTATATATAATAGCTCTAAACTCTGCTCTGTCCTGTGCCAATCTCACTGTCTCTGACACACTCATCCCGACTGCCCCAGTCACCGAATCAATCCACCTCCCAGAGGGCCTTCCCCTCCTGCACCTGCAATCATGCATTACACTCAGTAAATGTGCTGCCAAGATCACTTTAATGGGTTAAAGAGCAATGTTTTCACTGTGAAGATTAAGGTGCATCTGACCTAAATCACAGCATATCCAATTGTCAATGTTAGACAGTGAATGAGGTCAACCAGAGAGGAATTTGTGGCTTTCAATGAGGTATTAGTGGAAAACACTGAATCTCCCTTGGAAGCAGTGCAGCTAAAATGCTACTTAGAAGTAAGGTTAGCAAGACTTCATCTTGTATCCTTTAGACATGTTATTTGTAAAGACTAATCTCTAGAGAATGTGATCATGCTCGGTGAAGCAGTAATGAGAAGGGTTGACACAGTGGTACCTCCCAAGTGAGTTACAGCCTCTAAAAATATCCTGGGGGGTCCACTATGAGCTGAATCCTACTTAATAGCAACAAGTAGCAGCAGTGGTATGAGAATCAGGTCTGAGGATCAGGGAGCTTTGAACTCTATATATGGTTACAATGAGTCAGATCACATTCCAACATCAAGAAAACAAAGTTGTTCACCACTGGACCAATAGACAACACCATGGCAGATGGAAAAAAGACTGAAGTTGGCAATGATTTCATTTTGCTTGGATCCTCAAACGACACTTATACAGATAATCAAGGAATCAAAAGATATGTTGCACTGGGAAAACCTGCTGTCAAAGACTTCCCCTAAAGAATAAAGAGTAAGGATATCAGTTTAAAGACTAAGGTTTGCTTGCTCTAGGCCATGGTATTTTCAATTGTTTCCTATGCACCTGGAAACCAGGCAATGAATAAGGAAGATGAAGAAGGAGCAATGCCTTCAAATGGTGGTGCTGGCGAAGAGTATTGAATATACCAAGGACTGCCAAAAGAATGAACAAATCTCTCTTGGAGGAAGTACAATTAGGGTTAGAGGCAAGGATGAAGTCTTGCTAACCTTGCTTCTAAGTAGCATTTTAGCTGCACTGCTTCCAAGGGAGATTTGTTCAGTGTTTTCCACTAATACCTCACTGAAAGCCACAAATTCCTCTCTGGTTGACCTCATTCACTGTCTAACTTTGACATATATATATAAGACGATTGGAAATGCTGTGATTTGGGTCAGACACACCTTAATCTTCACAGTGAAAACATTTCTCTTTAACCCTTTAAAGTGATCTTTTACAGCATATTGGGGTATGTTGTCAGGAGGGTTGAGCACTTGGAAAAAGATAGCATGCTGCGAAAGATAGTCAGCAAAACAGAGGAAGACCCACCACAAGGTGGACTGGCACAGTGAGGGCTGCCGATGGTCTCCGTCAAGGCAGAGGTCATGAGGATGCTGCAGGATAGGTCAAGGTTCAGACCTGCTGTTCTAAGGATGATAGTCATATGTTGACTCGACAGCACCCAAAACCAGTAGCAACAACACGAGTTGGAGTCAACTTGGAAACACCTGAAATAATAATAGTGTGCATCTCTTGACAGTTTTTGTGTGGAGGGAGATTGAATGTTTATCGTAATACAAAAAAAAAAAAGTCATTCCACAGCTTGTACTGTCACGCTGGGTAGTACAACACACCACCATACCCACCATTGCAAACAAACACCAGAAATTCCGCAGAGACAAAGAAGCAGGGAATCCTTAATTGAGACTGTGCAGACTGAAATGTGTATAATGTTAGAAGCTGTAATTACGCACGCACACCACAGCAGAAAGGGGAAGCCATAATTTGGTGAAGATTTTTTTTTCCTCCCCCTGAGCAAAGAGTGGATAGCACTGAAACACTGCAAATGTTCAGCCGCCCAATAATCGTTGGCCGATTAACAGTTTGGTATGTTATGCACTGTGTGCCTTTAGCTAATCTTTTTGGCAAATAAGCAATTGCTCAATTTGGAAGCACACTTGCTGGTGGCCTAGAGGTAAGGAGTTGTTGTGCTGTCAACCCAAAGGCAAGCTGTTCAAATTCACCAGCTGCTCCAAGGGAGAAATATGGGTCCTCTCTTCCTGTACAATTTACAGCCTCTGAAAACTGACTATAGGCTCAGCTAAGAGTCAGTTCTGACTCGACAGTAAATAAAAGAAACAGGAACAATCTGGAAGTACAAGCTATTAGTGTACAAAACTTCTCATATTTTAAAATATGATTTCCTAGTTAAATCTTGAACAAGAATAGATGTCAAAAAGAGTGGCTAATTATTAGACTTGTCTGAACTTAACACTTGGCTCACATATCTATTAGATTTTGACTCTTGTTGTTATGTGCCATCGAATGAACTAAGACTCATATTGACCCTATGAACAATGGTTCTGAACTTTGCCCTGTCCTGAGCCAACTTCACTGTTTCTGACACCCCTGAACCCATTTTTCCAGTCACAGTGTCAATCCACCTCATCCAGAGTTTTCCTCTTCTGTGCTGGCTGCTTACACTTTCAAGCATGATGGCCTTCTCCAAGGACTGGTCCCTTCTGGTAACACATTCAAAGTATGCCAGATGGAATTTCAAAATCCTTGCTTCCAAGGAGCAAACTGGTTCCACCCTCTCTAGTACAAATCTATTTATTCCTTTGGAAGTCCATGTTACATTTAATATTCATTCCAGTGTCACAATTCAAAAGGTATCATTTCTTCTATTATCCTTAGTCATTGCTCAACTCTTATATGCATAGCAAGCAACTGAGAAGACCATGGCCTGGATCAGGTATGCCTTAGTCTCTAGACTGACATCCTTGGCAAGTTATTTAATCCTTTTCAATTTTCACTTCCTTATCTTAAGAAATCAAGATATTAAGAACCTGAACAGAAGACTTCAAAGGGCAGTGTGGGAAGACAAAGTATTACAATGAAATGTGCAAAGAGCTGTAGTCAGAAAATCAAAGGGGCCAAACTCACTTGGCGTTTCTTAAACTGAAGAACAAATTCAAAACTCAAGTTGCAATATTTAAGGATGCCTTGAGCAGAATATTAAATGATCCCAGAAGCATTAAAAGAAGAAGGAAAGAGTATACAGAGTCATTGTACCAAAAGGGATTGCCAGATACAAGTAGAATTTCATGAAACAACCTATGAGCAAGAGCCTGTGGGATGAAGGAAGAAGCTCAAGTTGCTCTGAAGGAATTAGCAAAAAAATAAGGCCCCAGGAATTGATGGCATACTGATTGACATATTTCAACAAACAGACACTGCCCTGGAGGCACTCACAAAGATGTGCCAAGAAATCTGGAGGACAACCACCTGGCCAACTGATTGGAAGAGATCTTTATTTGTTCCCATTCCAAGGAAAGGTGACCCAACGAAGTGCGGAAATTATGGAACAGTATCATTGCTATCACATGTAAGCAAGATTCTACTGAAGATAATCCAAAAATGACTGGAACATCAACAGAGAATTGACTGAAGTGCAGGCTGGGTTTAGAAAAGGCCGTGGTACTAGGGATATTATACCTAATGTTAGGTGGATCTTGGCTGAAAGCAGGGAATACCTGTGTTTCGTGTCTGTGTTTCATTGACTATGCAAAGACATTTGACTGTGTGGATCACTACAAACTGTGGCTGACTCCAAGAAGAATAGGAATCCCAGAACACTTGATTGTGCTTATGTGAAACCTATACTTGGATCAGGGGGCAGTCATCAGAATAGAGCAAGGAAACCCTACAGGGTTCAAAATTGGGAAGGGTGTATTCCAAGGATTTGTCCTATGTCCATACCTTTTCAAACTATATGCAGAAAAGATTATCTGGGAGTCTGGGCTCTATGAGGAGACATGAGGCATCAGGATTGGATGAAGATGCATCAACAACCTGCGTTATGCAGATGACACAACCCTGCTTGCTGAAACTGAGGAGGACCTGAAACGCTTGCTGCAGAAGGTCAAGGACTGCAGCCTCCTTTATGGATTGAAGCTCAACATCAAGGAAACAAAGA
>NW_006400111.1:309951-340089 GCF_000299155.1 Elephantulus edwardii | reverse complement strand
CAGATGACACAACCCTGCTTGCTGAAACTGAGGAGGACCTGAAACGCTTGCTGCAGAAGGTCAAGGACTGCAGCCTTCAATATGGATTGAAGCTCAACATCAAGAAAACAAAGACCCTCACCACTGGGCCCATTGGCAACATCATGATAGATGGTGAAGAGATTGAGATTGTTAACAGCTTCAGTTTGCTTGACTCCACAATAACATGCTTGGTATCAGCAGCCAGGAAATTAAAAGATGAACTGTATTGGGAAAGTCTGGTGCCAGACACCTCTCCAAAATACTGAAGAGCAATAATGTCAGTCTGGAGACTAAGGTGAGCATTATCCAGGCCATAGTCTTTGCAATTACTTGCTATGCATCAGAAAGCTGGACAATGACTAAGGATGATAGGAGAACTGATGCCTTTGAGCTGTGGTGCTGGAGAAGAGTATTGAATATACTATGGACTGCTAGAAGAAAGGTTCGTCCGGGAGAGGGTGAGACCAGGCTGCTCCTTGGAGGCAAGGATTCTGAGGCTTCGTCTGACATACTTTGGACATGTTGCAAGGCGGGACTAGTCCTTGGAGAGGGGCATCATGCTTGAGAGGGTGGAGGGACAGAGCAAGAGAGGACCCTCAATGAAATGGATTGATTCAGTGACTGGATTAATGGGGGTAGATGTTTCGGAGACAGTAAGATTGGCATAGGATAGAGCAGGGTTTGGGCTGCTGCACATAGAGTCACTATGAGTCTCAGGTGACTCAACAGCATATAACAACAACAACATCTGAAAATGGAATAATCGCAATACCTAATCCCTGGGCTGATGACAGTTTTCCACAAGACAGCACATGGGCACTGTCTAACAGACCCCAGTGGATAACAGACATTAACAAAAGTCTGTTGTTATGAATTTTCCATCCATGTCCTGTCCAAATGCATTTCTTTACAAATAACTCATGACAAATTTTTCCATTTATTAAGGAATTTACTCTTTCCTCTATTTCATTTGGTAAATGCTTTCCCCAATATTTCATTTGCCTTTTTCGTTTTGCTGAGGTTCCTCTTTACCATAGAATGCCGTGCCACGCCTGTGTAAGGGCACACACATGTGCTTGAGAAGGACCACATTCTCTCCTCTTCCCTCACAGTCTCTCTCTCTCTAGTGTCATATATTTAGGAAGCTCTTTCTAAAAAAAAAAAAATAGAAAGCCCTTTCTAAATAATTTCTGCTAGTATCATTAGGGTTTTATTTGTACATTAAAATCCTTATTTCCATTGGAACTATTTTTAGAGGGAATATAGGAAAGACTTCTTGTTCCCTTAATGCTTGCTTCGTCAGTCGTAACCAACCTATGAAATATTATCTTTTCCTGCTAATTTGAAATGCCTCTTTGATCTTAATTTCCCATGTATCCTTAGTTCATTATGCATTCCTCTCACAAGCCACTGAAGTATCTATTCCTGTTTGAATACCATCCTATTTTAATGATCATGTTATTATTGTTAGGCGCCATCAAGCCAACTCCTCAGAGTGACCCTATGAGGAGCAGATCTGAACCCTGTCCTATCAATGCCATCCTCACAATCCCTGACAAACTCAAGTCCACCGCCACAGTCATTCCATCTGACGGAGCATCATCTTCTTTTTCACTGACCTTCCACCTTTCCAAGCATGATGTCCCTGTCTGAGGAACAGCCTCTCCTAGCAACATGCCTGAAGTATATGAGATCTTCGAAACATTTTCATCTCTGCCTCCAAGGAGCATGCTGGCTACACCTTCTCCAAAACATATGTTTGTTCTTTTGACTGTCATAGTTGACTGTCATATTTTGACAGGGATATTCAGCACTCTTCACCAACACCATAGCTCAAAGGTATCAATTCTTCTTCTCTCATCCTAATTCATTGTCCAGCTCTCAGATGAATAGCAAGTGACTGAAAAGACCATGGTCTGAATCAGGAGCACCGTGGTCACCAATTGACATCACTGCTCCTCAATAAGTTAGAGAGGTCCCTGGCTGAAGACATTCCCAATGCAATACATCTCCTTAGCCCTTGACTGCTGGGACCAAGGGTGTTGATTATGGATCCAAGTAAGATGAAGCTGTTGAGAGTGTCAATCTTTCCTCCATCTATCACAATGTCATCTATTGGTTCGCTGCTAAGAATTTTTGTTTTCTGGGTGTTGAGATGCAATATGTATTGCTGTCTTCTTTCATCTTCTGCTCCTCAAGTCCTCCTCATTCAAGAAACGTTGTGTCTTCTACATAATGCAGGCTCTTGACGAGGCTTTCTCCAATTCTGATGCCACATTTCTCTTTATAGAGTCAAGCTTCTCTAATAATTTACTCAGCATATAGGTGGAATAGGTACGGAGAGAGAATACAACCCTGACACACACCTTTTTAAATTTTAAACCATGTAGGGTTCCCTTGCTGTGTACACAGAGCAGCCTCTTGGTCTAGGTATATGTTTCACATGAGCATAATTACGTTATCATGCTGTTGTTATGTGTCATCAAGTAGTTTGTGACACATAGCGACCCTAAGTACAACAGCTCTGAACCCTGCTCTATCCTGTGCCAACCTTATTGTCTCTGAAAAACCTACCACCATTATCCTAGTCACTGATCCAATCCAGCTCACTGAGGGTCTTCCTTTCTTGCACTGTCCCTCCAACCTCCCAAGAATGAGGACTGGTCGCTCCTTGCAACATGCCCAGAGTATATCAGATGTAGCTTTGGAACGTTGCCTCCAAAGAGCAGTCTGATTTCACCTTCTCTAGGACAGAACCTATTTGTTCTTCTAGCAATGCACAGTATATTCAATACTCTTCTCTAGCTCAAAAGCATCAATTCTTCTTCTAACATCCCTATTTCTGATACATAACCAGTAACTGTGAAGACCATGGCCTGGATCAGGCACACCTTAATCTCCAAACTGACATCATTGCTCTTTAGTACTCTGGAGAGGTCACTGATAGCAGGCTTTTCCAATGCAACTCATCTTTTGATTTCCTGGCTGCTGGTACCAAGAGTGTTGATTGTGGAACCAAGCAAATTGAAGCTGTTAACAATCTCAATCTCTTCACCATCTATCATGATGCTGCCAATTGGCCCAGGGATGAGAAACTTTGTTTTATTGATGTTAAGCTTCAATCCATATTTAAGGCCGCAGTCCTTGACCTTCTGCAGCAAGTGTGTCAGGCCCCCCTCCATTTCAGCAGGCAAGATTGCATCATCTGCATAATACAGGTTGTTGATGAATCTTCCTCCAATCCTGATGCCACACAGCCCAGACTCCCAGATGATCTATTCCACAGCTAGACTGAAAAGGTATGGACAAAGGGCACATCCTTGGCATACACCCTTCCCAATTTAGAACCATGCAGTGTTTCCTTGCTCTGTTCTGATGACTCCCTCCTGGTCTAAGTATAGGTTTTGCATAAGCACAATCTTATAATTTTATTAATTTTATAAGCTTGTTAATAATATTAACAATAAAATAATGATAAATTAAGTTATCATAGGTTTATCATTATTATATTGTTACTTATCATAGATTTTAAAACAAATTTTGGATCTGTAAACACATATATTACACGCAAATATCCAAGCCTTAGTAGCTGTTGCTATGGGCTGTTGAGTTGGAATTGACTCATACCTGACCTCCCAATTGAAAATAAATCCCAAGAGAGGATACTGACCATCACAGAGCTACTGGTGGATTCAAGCTGCGTGTCTTTGAGTTGGTAGTGCAGCTCCTTACCCACTAGGCCACCAAAGCACTGCTATAGCCTTTCACGTTTTCTCAGTTTTCATACCCACATACTCTTCTGAAATTCCTTGTAAGTGCCAATCTTTGCCTTCCCTATTCATTGTCTCTTCTACAAAATCCAGCTCAGTGGTTAGGACAGAATCTGACTTCATACCTCCAGTCCATGCTGAGAGTGAAACGGGGGTGGAGGGAGGGAATATCAATCTCTGGTGAGGTTAGCTTCCTATGAGTTCTACCCTCCCTCAAAAGGAAGAGGTAAGCAAATGAGAGTTTAAAATGGGGAACTGGGCGGTGCAGGGTGCCACAGCTAAAAGACTGGATGTAGATTTAGAAGACAGAGAAGGGGTGAGGGAGAAAGAATGAGAGCCAATTCACGTATCATTCAAGCCTTCTTTGTCTTACATTTTGTTTTTGTTGTTGCCCTTGGGTACATCAGGTTCATTACAACTCATAGGGACCCTGTGAACATCCGATCAAAACCTTGCCCTATCCTGTGTCATCCTCACAATCTCGGCCATGTTCAAGTCCATTATTACAGCCACTGTGGTGTCAAAGCATCTTCTTGAGGATGTTTTGCTCATTAGCTGGTCTTCTATCTTCCAAGTATTTTTTTTCTCGAGGACTTCCTTCACCTTTTCCCAAAGACTGTTCCCTCTTGACAACTTAATCAAAGTAAGTGAGACAAAGTTTTGCCAACCTTGGCTGAACTCATATCCTGGTTGTTCCTCCCCCTAGACAGACTTGTTTTGTTTTTAGGAGCCCACTTATAGTGACCCTATGGGCAATTGGCCCAAACCTTGCCCTATCCTGAACCGTGCTCACAAGCTCTGATATACCTGAGCCATTGCTTTCGTTACTGCGTCCATCCATCTAGTTGAGGGTCTTCATCTCTTCTGCCCACCCTCCACCTTCCCTAGCATGATGGATTTTTCCATGGACTGGCCCCCCTCCTGACAATAGACCCAAAGCGTGTGAGGAAAATTTTCACCGTCCTTGCCTCTAAACAACACCCCTGTTGCATTTCCTCTGTAGACTTTGTCCATGCAATATTCAGTACTCTTTTCCAACATCACAGTTCAAAGGCATTGACTCTTTTTCTGTCATCTTTATTCAATTGTTCAACTTTTCGATGCAGTGAAAGTAACTGAAAAGACCATAGCTTGAATCAGGTGAACCTTAGTCTTTAAAATGACATCCTTGCTCTTGAGCATTTTGGAGTGGTCTTGACAGCAGATTTTTCCTAGTGTATGTCTTTTGATTTCTTGATTGCTAGTGCCAAACGTGTTGACTGTGGATCCAAGTGAAATAAAGTTCTTGACAACCACAATCTTTTCTCCAAGTAGTGTAATGTTGCCTATTGGTCCAGTAATGAGGATTTTTGTTTTCTTGACATTGAAATGCAATCCATATTGAAGATTGTAGTCTCTGATTTTTCACAGAAAATGTTACATGTCTTCACTTTCAGCAAGCACAGTTGTACATCTGCATTACTGGTTGTTGACGAGTCTTCTTCTGATCCTGATGCCACATTCTTCTTCATATAGTCCAGCTTCTCAAATTATTTGCTCAGTATATAGACTGAATAGGTATGGAGAGAGGACACAACGCTGACACACAACTTTCCTAATTTTAAACTATGCAGGGTTCCCTTGTTCTGTTCAGACAACAGCTTCTTAGCTAGAGATAGACTTCATGTGAACACAATTAAAGGTTCTGAGATTCTCATTCTTCTCACTGGCATCCATAACTTGCAATGATCTACAGAGTAAAATGCCACTTCACAGTCAATAAAACAAAGACAAACATCTTTTTGGTATTCTCTACTTTCAGCCAGGTTTCATCTGGAATCAGTAATGGCATCCCTGTGCCACAGCCTCTTCTGAATCTAGCTTGAATTTATAAATGTTCTGTCAATGTACTGTTTCAATCATTTTATAGTCTAGTCAATGCTCTTTGCCAACACCACAATTCAAAGGCATCAATTCTTCAACTTTTATTCTTTGTTTATCTTTCACATGTACATGAAGCAACTGCAAACATCATGCATGACTTGGGTCAGGTGCCCCTTCATCTTAAAATGACTATGTGTCTTGTGGAAAAGTATTGGGTTGCTTTTTGGTTTTTTGTATTTTCTTCTCCATGTTGTTACACACCATCAGGTTGCCCATGACTCATAGCCACTCTATGTATAATAGCTCTGAACCACACCCTCTCCTGAGTCAGTCTCATTGACTCCAACATACCTCACTCCATTGCCCCAGTTACCATGTCAACCCACCTCATCAGGGGTTTTCCTTTACTGGGCTGTCCCTCCTCTCTTCCAAGTGTGATGTCCTTCTTCAAGGACTGATCCCTCCTGGCCACATGCCCAAAGTATGCAAGATAGAGTTTAAATCCTTTGCCTCTAAGGAGAAACTTGGTTTCACCCTCTCTAAGACAGACCTGTTTGTTCTCTTGGTGGTCCATGGTATGTTCTAGATTCTTCTCCAGCACCACAACTCAAAGGCATCGATTCTTTTTCTGCCATCCTTAGTCACTGTCCAACTCTCTGATGCATAGCAAGTGACACAGATTTCTTAACTTATTCCTAGGCATTTTACCTTTTTTCACTGATATTTTGAAATGAGGAATCTTTCACTTTGTTTTTCAGCTTTTATTGATGAAATATAGAAAAGCTATCCCTCGTTACATGTTTATTTTGTAATTGTTTATTAGTTTGAAAGTCTGGGGAGGAGTATTAGATTATTTTCTTGAGTTTTCCTGGTTCACAATCATGTCAACTGCCATTAAGATTAAGCTATTCTTTCCTTTGTTAGGCCTTACGTCTTTTATTTAATTGAGCTCAATTCATTCAATATGCCCATGCTTCTAAACCTGGTCATGCCATCGTCTGTGGCAAATGCAAAAACTCTCTCCCTGGAAACAACCCAAGTGCCCCTCAACAAACAAATTGATAGAGAAGCTGTAGTATATTCACACAATGGAATACTACATTGCATTGAAAAACAAGGAACTCATGCAATATTATTCAAAATGGGTGACCCTGGAGGACATTATGCTGAGTGAAATATCTCAGTCACAAAAGGACAAATATTGCATAGGGCCACCGTTGTAAAACAGGACTGACATCAGGTTGAGGAAAGACCGAAAAAGAGGGGATAAATAATGTATGCTGTATTGAAACAGATGAGAGAACTGTTTAAAAGGGATATATGATTAGGTATTGTTGTCATAACAGGAGTCCAGAACGAAAGCTGCACAGTGGAGTGGACTTGGGGGGAGGGACTGTACAACAATGAAAGAATTTTTCTTTTCCTTTTCAAAGAAAAGAACAAATTGGAGGGGTGGTGGTGGGCAGGGAGAAAAGTGCAACAATGGATGAATGGAAACCTAAGTCTCTGTAAACTTTCATTAAAATTAATTAAAAAAAAAAATCTCTCCCAGGGATGGACTAGTTTCCAGCCCAGCACTACCCAGGCCTACGGCTGGGACTCACAGCTGTGATGAGCCACCATTTGGATGACAGCGTTGTACCCTCAGACCTGAAGAGAATATTGGATAAGAACTCAGAAGAACTGTGTACATAGGACAGATCTCCTGGGTGGCAGACACTTAATGGAGCTGAGACATGGTCACATCCTTTAGATGAGACATACACACTCCAGCTCACCACTGCCCCCACGTGCTAATGGCTGGTCATGGCAGGCATTCAAGTCTGTGCAAGTGCAAACTAACCCCTGCTTGCCCTCAGTGGCTTCAAAGCATTGAGCAAAGGACAGACCTAACTCCAATTTTGTACTGGAGCAAGCCAAAGTCAAAGAATGCAAAATCAACCGAGTGACTGGAGTATGTTTTGGAAAAAGTGCACCAATGCATTGGAACAGATGAGGGGAAGAACTGTCTGGAAGGAATAAATAATTAGGCATTATATGTATGACAACAATCTGTAACAAGAGGTGCATTGCAAAATGTACTGGGGGGGGTTGGAGAAGGGGAAGAAAGAAAATGTACAATAAATGATTTTTTAAAATCTATTGTTGTTTTAGTGTGCCACTGAGTAACTTGTGACTCACAGCGACCCCATGCACAACAGCTCTTAATCCTGCTCTATCCTGTACCAACTTTGTTGTATCTGACATACATATACCCATTACCCCAGTCACTGAATCAATCCATCTCACTGAGGGTCTTCCTTTCTTATGGTGTCCCTCCACCTTCCCAAGCATGATGTCCCTCTCCAAGAGAACTGGACTTCACTTAAAAAAAAAGACTGCTCCTTGTTTGCAAAGATGATGAAGCTTTGTCTTTCATACACTGGACTTGTGGCTAGGTGAGATTCTTCCTCGGAAAGGGACATCATACTTGGAAAAATGGAAGGTCAGTGAAGGAGAGTAAGCCTTCCAATGAGATGGACTGACATGGTGATTTCAGCAATGGGCTCTAGTGTGTCTGAGATGATGAGGATGGCACAGGATAGGTCAAGGCTTAGGTCAGCTGATCACAGAATTGCTATGAGTTGTACTTGAATCAGCGGCATCCAACAACAACTGATGAGGTGGTCTTCAACTGGTAACGAATTCTGCGCCCCATGAAGAAGTGGTTTAGTATGGTATTTAAAAGGTAGGGCTCTATCCAAGACACAACAGTTGGTCTCTATTCACCTGGAGTAACAGGGAAAGGAGAGTCAGGAATAGAAGAAAGAAACAGGATCCCTCCACAGACAACTGCCTCCTTTGTCATGAGACCCAAAGAAACAGATGGTGCCCAACTACCATTTCTGACACCTTTTATGTATGATTCCATAGAGGAATCCTGATCAAAAGGAGGAAATGTAAAACAATTAAAAATTCTAATGGAATATAAAATTTCTAGAAAAGGATGCTGGGTGAATTCCAGAAACTATTGCCCTGAAATATTATGTAAGCCTGCAGCCAAAAACTATCTCCTGGAGGCTTCTTACAGTAATAGTTTAGTTGGTAATTTTTATTTTCTTTTTTTAATCTGCCTTGAATATTATGTTCCTTTAAAATCTGGGTTCAAAACGGTACTAGCAATTCAAGATTATAGAGGAATTGGGGGGGGGGAATGAGTGAATATTAATGAAGAAGGAACCACCAGAAAAGAGCTACACAACTCGAAGAACGTAATCAGTGTCAATGGATTGTGTTGTGGTGTACATTCTAAGCAACAACATTAATTAATTACATTCTGAGAGAGAGAGAGAGAGAGAGAGATGTTCTAGTCAGCTGACCTGATTTAAAACTCCAGCTCTGTCACTTGCTAGCTTTGTGCCTTGACCCTCCAGCTTAACCCCTCTGGGTTTCTGATCTAATGAACACTTAATTAGAGATCATATTTAATCCATTCATTAGGGATAATGGTATTTACTTTGTAAGACTACTTTGGAGAGTAAATTACCTAAACCTCTCAACGGAGCCGGCACACAATAAATACCAGCTATTATATTATTACTTATTTCTTCCCAGGGTATCCCCAAGTCAGTCTACCAAATTATAGCTTGTCCCAATTAACTCCACACACATTCCCATTCTTTTGGACTCCAGTATTATTTCTTGCATCAGCTTCCTCCATGAAAGCGATGAGCCAGCCATTCCCTCATCCACTGACCCGCTCAGTATTTGCTGAGCATCTTGCCTGTCTGTGTCAGGTGCTGGATGGCGAAGTCTGGCACAAGGTCTATGCTCACGGCTTCCCGTCTCTCTGGGGAGACAGAAGAAAATCACCAACAAATGTACACTTACACCTACTCTCATGTGTGGGTCCGAGCAGAGCTGCACTCACACGACTGTCACTGGCAGTGATCCTGGAAGTGACGACTGTGCTGAGACCTGACGGATGGCAGGGCGAAACTGGGGCAAAGACACCTGCTGGGGCTCAGTACAGGGAGCACCTGTCGGACTGTGTTTGAGAGCTGCTGCAGTGCAGGTAACCCTGGCAGATGTAACCCACTGTCATCACCTTCCTGGCTACAAACTCTGCCTCAGGCTCCATGACTTGTACCGCGATTGGAGGTGTTGGACATTGACCCCATCCTCTTAGTGAGTTTAGCATGGAGGTCATAGGTCAGATCTCAAACACCTTGACCGCCCCAGTCAAGAGATCTTGGCCAAGTTATTAACCTAGATATGACTTGTCTCTGCCTTACCTGTAAAACAGAGACAGTAGCTGGTTATGTGGTGAGACAGGATAACACAGGAGCACACACTGCAAGGGTTTGAATCCCAATGCAACAGCTTCTTGTGTGACTTCAGGGAGGTTACTCAACTGATCTGTGCTTCCAGTGTCTTTAAATTGGGTGTTGTTGTTGTGTACCTGTGACTTATAGTGACCCTAAGTTAAACAGCTCTGCACCCTGCTCTATCCTGAGCCAACCTCATTGTCTCTGACACACCTACCCCTCTTACCCCAGTCACTGAGTCAGTCCATCTCATCCAGGATCTTCCTCTCTTGTTCTATCCCTCCGTTCTCCCAAACATGATGTCCCTCTCCAAGGACTGGTCCCACCTTGCAACATGTCCAAAGGGTTTCACACGGAGTTTTAGAATCCTTGCCTCCAAGGAACAGCCTGGTTTCGCTCCCTCCAAGATAAACCTGTTTGCTCTCCTAGCAGTCCATGGTAGAATAGCAAAAACGCCTATATCTTTGTGTTGTTGTTTTGTACTGTCAAGTAGGCACTGTCTCATAGCTGGTCCACCAGTAGGTTTTTAGAAACTGTTAAGCACAGGAAGAGCTTGCCCATAGTTCTCCCATGAAACAGCTGGTGGATTTGGGTTTTATATACAACTTGTAACCCACTGTTGTTGTTTGTTGTTCTGTGCTGTCGAGTTGCCTGCGACTCATAGCGACCCTATGTAAAACAGCCCTAAATCCTGCTCTATCCTGTGTCAATCTCACTGCCTCCGATAGCCCTACGCCCATTACTCCAGTCACTGAATCAATCCATCTCATAGAAAGTCTTCCTCTCTTGCACTGTCCCTCCACCCTCCCAAGCATAACATCTCTCTCCAAGGACTGGTCCCTCCTTGCAACATGTCCAAAGTATGTCAGACGAAGCTTCTGAATCCTTGCCTCCAAGAAGCCACCTCTCCAAGATGAACCTGTTCATTTTCTTAGCAGTCCATGGTATATTCAATACTCTACTCCAACACCACAGCTCAAAGGCATCAATTCTCCTTCTACCCTTCCTAAGCACTGTCCAACTCTCTGATGCATAACAAGTGATTTCAAAGACCCTGGCCTATATCAGGTGCACCTTCGCCTCCAGAGTGACACCACTGCTCTTCAGTACTTTGGAAAGGTCCCTAAAAGCAGACTTTCCCATCACAATACGTCTTTTAATTTCCTGGCTGCTGGTGCCAAGAGTGTTGACCGTGGAGCCAAGCAAACTAAAACTGTGAACAATCTCAATCTCTTCACCATCCATTCTGATGTTGCCAATTGGTCCAGTGGTGAGAATCTTTGTCTTCTTGATATTGAGCCTCAGTCCATATTGGAGGCTGCAGTCCTTGACCTGCAGCAAGTGCTTCAGGTCCTCCTCAGTTTCAGCAAGCAAGATTATGTCATCTGCATAACACAGATTGTGGATGAATCTTCAACCAATCCTGATGCCACACTTCTCCTCATAGAGCCCAATCTCCTGGTTGTAAACCACTAGACTGCTCAAAACTCAAATTCATTGCCATCAAATCAGAACTAATTCATAGGTGACCCTCCAATGGGCTTTCAGAGGCTGTAAATCACATGGGAAGAGATTGCCCCTCTTCCTCTTATGCACTGCCAGAGAGGTACCACCTTTGAGTTAACAGTGCAAGTCCCCACAGACTACACCACCAGAATTTCCTAGTGAAGATTTAACAAGCTAATATTTGTAAAGGGCTCAAGGAAGTTCATGATCTATGTTGTTGTTGAACAGAATAAAATGGCACATGACTGCTTTTGAGATGTGGGGTGTGGTTAGCCCAGTGACTGGTATCCTGTCATCCCGCGAAGCATGCTAGTTGAAAATAAAAGCTACATCTGTGACCTTGGGTAAGTCACTTCCGCGTTCTGGTCTCAGTTCCCCCTTCAGAAAGCAAAGGGGTTAAGTTGGGTCTTCCCCATGCGTCTTCAAGGCCTGGCAGCCCAGGTGTTCTCGTCTGTTCTGAGTCGGCAAGCCTCTTCCCGTGGAGACTCTGCTGCTGATCTGGCCGTTCCCACAGTACACGGGCCCTTTCAGGGAACAGTCACACTGTCACAGATCACACCCTCACATTATAAATAATTCCTCCATCACCCGCACCACGCACACGCTCTCCCCTTTCCCGCCCCACCTCCCCCAGGGCACCACGGCCAAAGGGAAGATGAAGCATTACTCTTCCTCTCTCCCCGAAATGAGGTGTTTGCCCCAATCCAGGGCCATGACTCCACTTGCCAAGAAGCTGTCAGCCTGATTTCCAGCTCCCTGATACAGTGCCCTCCTCCCAACAAGTCCTGTCAACTTGATTCCCAGTTATAGAAGCCCCAGGCACATCCAGGTCTGCATCTGAGAGGGGCAGGATGTACACAGAAGGACATGGAGCCTTCTTGTCAATGCAAAGAGCACTGCTGAAGCAAATGCCTGCTGGGTCCACCACTGCTGCCTAAGATGCTGGACCCAACAGGTATATCCAGGTCCAAATCACAACATGAAAACAATGAGATTAAACCAGTAGGTCCATGTAGACAAGGAATCTCTTGGTGACACAAGCAGTTAAGTATGTGACAACTAGCTGAAAGGCTGGCAGTTCGAATTAACCTAGAAGCATCTTAAGAGTCAGGCCTGAGTGCAACAATCAATGAATGGAAATCCAAAGTCTCTGTAAATCTTCATTAAAATTAATAATAAAATAAAACAAAATGGAGAAGCAAGAACATAATAAAAACATAAAGGGATAAACAAACAAAAAAAGAGTCAGGCCCGGAGATATGCTTCCGAAAGGTCTTCAAAAGGAGACCTTCATCGTGCAGGAGTTCTCCTGGACTTGCCATGCCGTCGTCAGGTCTACTTGATCATGATTCACAAGGACCCTGTGAACAATAGATGGACGCTTGCCGTGTCCTGAATCACCTTCACAGTCTCCACCTGTTCAAGGCCACCGTGGACAGTCACTGCGTCAACCCTTCTCGTGGAGCATCTTCCTCCCTTTCTCTGAACCTCTACTTTTCCGAGCATGATGTCTTTTTCCAAGGACCAGAAGCTCCCAACAACATCCCCAAAGTATACAACAACCTTCTCAAAGTACACAAGGGAAAGGTTCGCCATCCTTGCCTCCGAGAAGAATTCTGGTCACCATGAGGAAGAATCAACTCTACAGCAACGGACCACAGACAAGGGGCCTAACTACGGAAGATGAGACATGAGGATGCTTACTCAGGCATTCACTATCTTTTCACAAGCCCTGACCCCACCCTTCACTATAGACCAAAAGCATCATCAGCATCTCTCTCTTCAACAAACAGTTACTGTGTGGGTACACGCTGGATGCAGAACAAGCTGAGAGAGCAGACCCTGAATGCACATCCAGGGTTTTATTAGTTCTAAGGGGGAAATATTAGTATAGTAGCACATTGGTTCTCACCGTATTCCAGGTGCTTTAAACACATACACATAGATATAAGCACATATCATAAACTCATTCAATACACAAAACAATGACTCATAATAGGCTTATCATCACCACCCATTCTACAAGGGAGGAAATCAAGGCCCTGAGAAGCTAAGCGACTTGAGTCAGACCACCTACATGAATTCTCTGACATTGTGTGAAGTCATTTCTGTGACATGTGACAGCAATGGGGAAGTATGTGGTGCTTTAACAAATCTGGAGGACAGCTGTCTGGCCAACTGACTAGAAGAGATTCCTATTTATTCCCATTCCAAAAAGAGCTGACTCAAGAGAGTGTGGGAATTTATTGAAAAACATCACTGATACCACATATAAGCAATATCTTGGTGAAGATTATCCAAAAATAGCTGGAACAATACACTGGCAGAGAACTACCAGAAATACAAACTGGGTTTAGAAGAGGCCATGGCACTTGGGGCGGCACAGCCAATCGATTTTATGAGGAGGAATGTGGCATCAGAATTGGAGGAAGACTCATCAACAACCTGTGTTGTGCATAAAGTCTAGCCTCTTGAATGATCTGTTCCACATATAGATTGAGGAAGAATGGAGAAAGGCTGCCTCCCTAATGCACTCCTTTCTTAATTTTGAACTGTGCAGTATTTCCCTGCTCTATCCAAATGACTGCTTCTTGGTTTAAGTACAAATTTCACAGGAGCACAATTGGGGTCTCTGGGATTCCCATTCTTCTCAATATTAGCCAGAGTTTGTCGTGATCCACACAGTCAAGGGTCCTCGCAGTGTCAATAAAGCCCACTCTCTTGTAATATTTTTCTTTCCCTTTATTATATCTTCAATATTGTTGTTGTTATGTGCCATCGAGTCGCTTTCAATTCATAGTGACCCTATATACAACAGCCCTAAACTCTACCCTATCCTGTGCCAATCTCACTATCTCTGACACACCTACCCCATTACCCTAGTCACTGAATCAATCCATATCATCAAGGGCTTTCCTCTCCTGTGCTGGCCCTCCACCCTCCCAAGCATGATGTTCCTCTCCAAGGACCTGTCCCTCCTTGCAACATGCCCAAAATATGTTAGATGAAGTTTCAGAGTCCTTGTCTCCAAGGAGCAGCCTGGTTTCACCCTCTCCAGGGAAAACCTGTTCATTTTCTTAGCAGTCCATGGTAAATACAATACTCTTCTCCAACACCACAGCTCAAAGTCATTAATTTTCCTTCTATCACCCTAGTTATTTACCAGCTCTCTGATGCATAGCTAGTGATTGCAAAGACCATGGCATATATCAGGTGCACCTTAGTCTTCAGACTGACATCATTGCACTTTAGTACTTTATCTTCAATGGAAAAGATACAGTTTATCTTTTCAAATAAAAAAAGATAAAATAAAAGTAAGTAAAGTAAAAAGTAAGGCTTGATGGAGGAGGAAAAAACCCCAAAGAGGACACACTCAACATCAGTGCAACATCAGGCCTGGGTGGGTGAACTAGGAGTCATCAGCATGGTACTGGAACTAACAATGGCTTCTCTACATACCTTGATGCTGTTGTTATTGCTGTTAGATGTCAGTAAGTCAACTCTGACTCACAGAGATCCTATAGATAACAAATGGCAATCATGCCCCACACTGTGGCACCCTCATAATTTCTACTGTTTCAGCCCATTGTTGCAGTTCTTGGGACAGTCCATCTTCCTCTCCTTCTCTGACCCTCCACTTTCCCAACGATGATGTCCTTTCTCAAGGACTGCCCCTCACTCTCCCCCTCCCCACCGGAAAATATGCCCAGAGTATGTGAGACGAAGTCTCCCCACTGCTGCCTCTAAGAAGCATCTGTCTACCCTTCTTCACTTTGACTGTATGTGAGAAGAAACCATTTTTTAAAGTAAAATTTTACAAAAAGTTTCCTTCTACCAACCAGGAAAGAACTGCTTTGTGCTTTTGTGGTGCCTGGCACAGACTCCCCACAGAAGCAACTGCATTAGTTATTATTCCTGGCAGGTCAGAGAGCAAGCTACATCTTTTTTTTTTAAGTGATAGAGGCTCTTCCAAGTATTGATAATACTTTTTGGAAAAACATTTCTTGAATGCCTTCTTCGTGCCTGACACATTTCTGAGTGTGGTTCAAACAGTCTCTCTTGAGAATACACAAGAAAAAAAATCTACAACTTAGGTATTATCATCTAAAGTTCTACTCACAACACAGAAGCATTTGACTTGTGTGGATCATAAAAAAAAGTATAGATAACAATGAGAAGAATGGGGATCCCAGAACACTTAATTATGCTCACGCAGAACCTGTAAAGAGACCAAAAGGCAGTGATCGGAGCAGTAAAAAATAGTGATATTAGGATTGGAAGATGACTCCTTAACAACCTGAAATATGCGGATGACAAACCTTCCTGAAAACTATGAGAGCACTTACCGATGAAACGAAAAAAACTAGCCTTCGGTGCAGATTACAACTCAACAGAAAGAAAAATCTTCACAGCTGGCCAAGAAATGGCATACTAACATCATGATAAATGGAGGAAATATTGAAACTGCCAAAGATTTCACTGCACTTGGGTTCACAGTCAATGCCCACAACACCAGCACTGAAGAAATCAAATAGCATACTGCATTGGACTTATGTGCTGCACTCTTCTCCGACACTACATCTCAAAGGCATCAGTTCTTCTTCTGTCATCCTTAGTCATTGTCCAGCTCTTACCTGCATAGCAAGAGACTGAAAAGACCAGGGACTGACTCAGGCCCACCTTAGTCCTTAAAGTGCTATCATTGCTCTTCAATAATTTGAAGAGGTCCCTGACTACAAGACTTTCCAAGTGTAATACATCTCCTGACCTCCTGATTACCGGCACCACCTGTACTGATTGTGGATCCAAGTCAGATGAAATCACACTCCATCTTCATCTTACCTAAATGTATCAAGGGCTTATTCCATCACAGGTACTGTGCTACACACACCCATTTAATAGATTTTAAATCCTTTTGCTGCTAATCTTTTTTACTTTTTTTTGTTAACTCCTTGACATTTAAATTTGTTTAGACATCATCACAACACACTTAAAGAGCTGATAACATACTCATTTCATAGATAAGTAAATGGAGACCCAGAGAGACAAAAGGATCTATCAAAGGTCTTGTAGTGAGGCCCTAAACTCTTAACTATCATTGTCCATATTTTTAATCACCATTAACTTTCTGCCATACTACCTCTTTGGAGTTGGGGGCCTCCAAAGCATCTAGGGGGCCTGAGGTGGAAAGTCAATGAGATGAGAGCATCTACGAGTCTCTGAAGCTCATGAAACCCTGCAGATCAATCATGATGCATAGCGTGATAGTCTCCACCATGATGACTCTGCTCTGCGGAGTCTCTTGGAACAACAGGACCTGCAGAAATTTGCAACATGAGGCACACATTCTCCCCACCCATAGAGCAATGGAATCTATTTCTCTATCCCTTGCATCTGGGTGTGGCTATGAGAATAGCTTTTGTCCAGTGAAAGATCAACACACATGCTGTAAGGTTTTAACAGCATGTACACTTTGGGGCTTGCGTCTTTGCTATGCTTGAAACCCTGAAACCACCACGTGAATGACACAGAATCAGACAGCAGGAGGATGAGAAGGAACACAAAGAAGAGCCAATGCATCCAGCCTGACCCACACTACTCACGGGACTGAATCATCTTCGATCGTCCAACCGCCAGCTATCCACATCCAGCAACTATCCACAGACACAGCCAAGACCTTTCTGTAACTTGTACCTGATGCCTTACTTATTTGACTCTAGTCCCAATTTTCAGAGAAACTTTTTTTCCCTTTGCTGAAAAAATATCCATTGGGAGACTGTGTATACAGTATTCTGAACGATGAGTAATTTCTGACTCTCTTATGTAATGCTTATGGTGGTATCAGATTTCTTGATTTCTCTAAAATGTCCCACAGAAAAGTCCTGGTAAGGTCAGGCCAGCAAACAAGGCAGATCTTTGCTTCAAGTTCAAGGTCTGGCCAGAGGTAGGAGCAGACAAAAAGCCCCCTACATTTGCCAATGAGGCCATATATATTCCGTGCACACCACACCACTGAGAAAACGCCTTTTCATTAAATCAGACTCATCCTCTTTTATGTAACTGCTTCTAATCCTCCATGATTAACATCATAGAGGTTAGGATATACAACACATGTTGTTGTTGTTGTCATTGTTGTTGATGTATACCATGGAGTCAGAACCAACCCAAAGCTGACCCTACGACAGGTTTTCAGAGACAATTAATCACATGAGAGGAGATTACCCATGCTTCTCCCAAAAAGCAGCTGGTGGCCGTGAACCACGTGCCTGGGGGATTTTAGTATAGTTTCTTGCCACTAGGCCACCAGAGCTTGCATACAACACACAGGATAGTTACATTATACTGATGCTATGGCCTCTTAACACACAATACTAGCCATCGCAGTTCCTACTGGTATTGAATAACTGGGTTTATAGTTGGGTCTACTGGGAAGTGTTCAGTTTTCTCAATCAGTCCAACATGATTCAATGGATACCAATTTACAGAATGATGCTTACCACACAGAGTTCCACTAATATTCCATACTGATCTGTACCAACTACACAGAGTTCTACTAATCTCCTATACAAATCTGTACCAACCACACAGACTTACACTAATATCCAGAGCAGTTACTAGTTCTGATGGGCTTTGGAACAAGAAACAGTAAAGGAGGAAACCTACCATGGTTTTTCATCATCCCCAGAAGCTCTGTTTTCCTACTCCATGAACTTGCTGCACACCAGCTCCGTCAAGGTCACAGAGGAGAAGGCCAGCCCCCATACCTGCATGAGCCTCAGGGCCGTCAAAAGAGAGCCTGGACAGGTTGAGGAGCAGGTGTGGCCAAGTCTTTAATCATGTCGCTAACCACAGGTAGAAAAAGGTCAATGAATCGAATTAAGCCAGGTCAGCAGTTTGGGTCAATTCATCATCCTTGTGCCAAACAGCCTTCTTGGAACAGTGTCCAGCAACAGAAGCATTCCAGCTAAGCTGCCAAATTCTATGCATGTTGGCTGTAGACCTCTTTCCTGCGATACCTCTCCCGAAGGTAATGAATTACTGCAACAAGAAAGAAGTCCCAATCCTCTCATGAAATCTACAAACTCCTAGGAAGAACCCCCAGAGGTCAGGCAAATAAAGCATTCATTCTTCAGACTTCCTCCACATCCATTCTTCCTGTCTCACTACCATGCATTCTCATCATCACCACTTGGAGTTATTTATGTATTTGATCTTCATAAAACCTCAATGAGGTAGAGACTATTACTATATTATCTTTTTCAGTGGAGGAATTAAAGACACTATGATTTCAGTAACTTACCCAGGGTCACACAGATTTGAAGCCAGAAGTCCCGGCTCCATCATCTGTGATTTTAACCACTACACAATAATTTTAACCAAGTTTCTCTTTGGAGGCTAGAATTTTGAAGCTCTGTCTCACATACTTTGGGCACATGGCCAGGAGAGACCAGTCCTTGGAGAAGGACATCATGCTCAGAAGGGTGGAGGGACAGCTCAGGAGAGGACGACCCAGATGAGATGGATTGATTCAGTAACTGGAGCAATGGGGGTTGGTGTGTCAGGTTTAGTGAGACTGGCTCAGGACAGAGAAGGGCTGTAGTACATAGGGTTGCTTTGTGTCACAGGCGACTCAATGGCACATAATGACGACAACAACAAAAAATTATAAATCGTATAATGTTTGGTTGATTATTTTTTATTTAAGCCTCTTGTTTAGAGTCAACAGGACCTGGTGGAGGGCCTTTGTTGGTTGGTGTTATATTTTGGAGGAACATTCTTCTAAGTGGTACAGCACTCGTCTATCAATTCACTATACAGCGGTACCCTGGGATTGCTGTGATGCTGAACCCTGTGCCACTGGGGTGTCAAATGTCACAATGGTTACCCATGATGGACAGTGTTTGGTGGAGCTCCCAGGTTAAGACAGGTTAGGAAGCAGGAGTGGCATCCATTTCCTAAACAACATGCCTTTGGAAACTATGAACTTAGAGAAACTATTGATAGTTATAAAACAAGGTTCAGGTCTTTTGTTCATACAGTCACTAAGAGTCGTGCTCAACTCAACAGCAATGAGCAACAACAACATATAATAATTGCTCCTCTAGTCTTCCTCTGGAGCTCTGGTGACCGAGTGGCAAGAAGCTGCGCTACAATTTCCAAGGCATGTTGTTCGAGGCCACTGGCTGCTCCATGGGAGAAAAATGGGGCATCTCCTCCTGTGCTATTAACTGCCTCTGGAAACCCTTCCAGAGGGTCAGTTAAGGGTTGATTGCAGCTGAATAGTACACAACAACAGTCTTCCTCTGGGGACCACTTCTGCGTTCAAACCATAGGGTAGGCAGGCATGTAGGTCCTTATCTCCAGAAGCAGCAGACTTGGAGATGAGAAGGCACGTGGAATGATCAGCACAGCCTGCCCTTCTGGCAACATTCGACCCATGAGCCACTGACACTCTAGACCTTTCACTGGGGTTGTGACAGCGATTATCCTGCTACAGAAGAACAACAGCCCATCTGAAAACAAAACAGAGACAGATAAAGGCTGGCTCGAGTAATGCAATTCCTGAGGGCCTCTTTCAGGCACCTTGATTTACTATGTCTGGAGTGAGGTCTTCCCTTGGGCTTTTCATTTCAGGGAACAAAATGTTCCCTTTTCACATAAGCCAGTTCTGTTTTACACACAGAAAGAGACGGCAGATACAGAAAAAATATGGGGAACACTTTTTTTTTGGCTGCATGTACTGAGCATCAAATCTTAGTTTGCATAAGCATTTAAGGCTACATAATAGGGCTGGATAGTCCCACCCAAACTTCTCTATTTTCCTGGAGATAGGAGAAGGAATGGCATTAAAAGAGCCAGGGAGTTTAGTCTGGGTGCACATGACAGAGCATCCCACCCTCATCCCTGCAGCCAAGCCAACAAGAACTTTGGTTCTTCCTTCAAGCTTGGAGTTCTTCACCCCAAACACCACATCTTTCAAAACAAAGTCACTGCAGCAGAAGCTTTAGAGTGTTCATGTTGCCATAGCAAAAGGTATGTCCTTGATCTGTGGCAAAAGGACAGTTGATCACTTGAAGAAAGTCAACAGAGGGTGGGCACCACTTGCTTCAAAGAAGTTCCACGCAAGGTCAGGCCTTAAAAGTCAAGTTCAAAATCTACAATGGCTGAGATCAGCTGTCAAGTCTAAGTGGCTGAAAACAGGACTGGAAATGGGGACAAGTCCAGTGGGGAAGATTCCAGAAAGGTAAACCAGGAACAAAATTAGAGAACTAAGGATGATGGGTAGGACTGCAGGTAAGGTTGGCTAAATGCATCTTGACTGAGCAACTGAAGGGTGTACAGGGCAGAAAGTGGTGGATCCAGATGATCAGAACAACACATGAAAGAACACACAGACACACACACACACACACACACACACACACACACACACACACACTAACACTCGATCATGATGAACGGATTTCCTTCCCCTTCTCGAGACAGAATGACTCAGAGCTGGCTCAGCAGCTCATCAGTGTCATCAATGACTCAGGGTCCGGCAACTCTTCTAACTATTGTGACAAGATGCCAGCAGGACTTCCCTCGTTGACACAGAGAGGCTGCCACAATGCCAGGCATTGTTTCCTCACACAAAGACACCCCAAACGATATAAAGGTAGTGATGCCTCCCACTTATGAAAAAGGAAGTCTCTCTCTCCTAGGTGCCCTACCAATCTTAGACCGCATGAATAAGACTGTTCACATGCCTGGTCACCAGCTTCTAGGGAACCATGGAAAAGCAGTTATCAGGTATTTTCAGTCTCTATAATGAGAGAGCTCTGGTGGCTGAGTGGTGAGGTGTTGCACTGCCAACCCCAAAAAGATGCAGTTTGAACTCATCAGCTGCTCCTTGGGAGAAAAACGGGCAATTTCCTGCCTTGTGATGTACTACCTCTGGAAACCCGAGATGCTGTCAGTGGTACCTAACAACACAGTGAGAGAGAGGAGGCTTGGATGTCATAGTCCTGAAGGGGTGGAGCTGCTAACCAAAAGCTCGAGCCTGGCTGACAGTTCGAATCCACCAGCTACTCCATGGGACAAAGAAGGGCAATCCCTCTCCCGTGCAATTTACAGTCTGGGAAACCCAGTGAAGGGGCAGCTCTGATTCACAGGCAATGAGATAACGAGAGATCTAATCTCCAGAAAGGAAAAAGAAGCTACACGTGGCAGACAAGAATGCACTCCAAACTTCAGACAGATACACACCAAGATTTCTGCCATTTGTTTTATCACTCAACATTTTCTTTAAATCAGTTTATTCTTTTTTAACCTAAGTAATTTTACTTAGATAGGAAATTTCTATTATCATAAATGCAAGATCATTTGAAAAGATATTTCCTAACAGAACTAGACAAGGAAGGATAACAAGGAAAAAGACTGATGTCTTTGAACTGTGGGACTGGAGAAGAGTACTGGATATCCCATGGACGGCCAAAAGAACAAACAGGTATGTCTCGAAGAAGGTGCAGCCAGAGTGCTCCTTGAAGACAAAGATGATGAAATTGCATCTCACATACTCTGAGTATGTTGCTAGGAGATGCTATTCATTGGACATCAGGCATGGAAAGGTGGGGGGACATCAGGCTTGGAAAGACAGCGATGGAGAGGAAGACCCTCAACTAGGTGGACTGACGACACAGTGACTGTCAGAATAGGTTTGTTTGAGTGTCTCAGAGATGTGAGGCTGACACAAGATAGGACAGGGTTCAGATTGCTTGTTCATAGGATTGATATCAATCGTGCTCAACTCAATGATACCTAACAATAACAACAATCTAAATTCAAAGTAATTCATAATGACTGAAATAAAAATTATTTGTGTTATTTGTAAGCCTCTTCTATTCAACCAGCAGTACTTTAGACTTTGGAGGGAGTGTAGTAGAATTAAGTCTTTTGTTCCTATTTCTTGGACCTCAATATTAAGTATAAGGTTAAAACCAGAGAAATTGCATTTTGCTGACCGGATTCTACCCAAATATGTCCCTATATCAACCAACTAAAGGACACTTAACAACAACTCTTCATGCCCAAGCTGTAAAGTCAAGACACTTAGTGAAGTCGTGTGTGTGTGTGTGTGTGTGTGTGTGTGTGTGTGTGTTGACTGTCTTCAAGTCGAGCACGACTCATAGTGACCTTATGAACAAAAGGTCTGAAGCCCCTCTACAACTATCGACATTTATCAAAGTTCATAGAAAACAGCAAACAGGCACTAAATGGTTTCCTATCCAGTCACAGTCCCTCTCAAAACATTCTTTGTTCTCATTAAAATGGAAACTGTCTCAGAGGCCACAGGAAATACCACCTGGGCATGCCGAGGTATGAGAACACTGTAGCGTATCTGTCTCAGCTGGACTCACGTACCCAACCTCAAAAAGATGCATCTGCTGTGATCAAAGATAGGTGAGCAAGGTTGTTACTTACATCTGAGGCTGGACCCTTGTCAGCTCCAGGACAGGAAAAGGTGACAAATTCATGGCACCGCTTGTGCACCACGAAGCAGCAGACTACAAGAGAGGGAAGAAGAGAGACACAATGAGAGAGCTCATTAGACCAAGATTTCAGAGGCAAACAAAGATTATACTAAAAACAATGACTTTAGTAGCAACACCTTCCCTTTTAGTAAAACCAGACGCTTAGGTAAAACTCATAGACATGTTACATTCTGGCATTAACTAGGGTGTTCACAAGATCTCACACGTTCAAAACAAAAATCCTTAAAGATCCAGTGAACTGCTGGGTCTTCTAGTGGTCTGGGTCCAGAAGGCAGGACACACACTCAGAAGTTGTTGTTTTGTTGTTATGTGCCGTCGAGTCGCTTGTGACTCATAGCGACCCTATGTACAACAGCCCTAAACTCTGCTCTGTCCTGTGCCAATCGCACTGTCTCTGACACTACCATCCCAATTATCCCAGTCACTGAATCAGTCCACCTCATATAGGGTCTTCCTCTCCTGCGCTGTCCCTCCACCCTCCCAAGCATGATGTCCTTCTCCAAGGACCAGTCTCTCCTCACAACATGTCCAAAGTATGTTAGACGGAGCCTCAGAATCCTTGCCCCCAAGGAGCTACCCGGTTTAACCCTTTCCAGGACAAATCTGTTTGTTTTCCTAGCATTCCATGGTATTCTCAATACTCTTCTCCAGCACCACAGCTCAAAGGCATCAATTCTCCTTCTATCCTCCTTGGTCATTGTCCAACTCTCTGATGCATAACAAGTGATTGCGAAGACCATGGCCTGTATCAGACGCACCTTAACCTCCAGAGAGACACCATTGCTCTTCAGCACTTTGGAGAGGTCCCTAACAGCAATGGCAATGTGCCTTTTAATTTCCTGGCTGCAGGTGCCAAGACTGTTGACTGTGGAGCCAAGCAAACTAAAGCTGTGTGCAATCTCAATCTCTTCACCATCCATCCTGATGCTGCCAACTGGTCCAGTGGTGAGAATCTTTGTCTTCTTGACATTGAGCCTCAATCCATATTGGAGGCTGCAGTCCTTGACCTTCTGCAGCAGGTGCTTCAGTCCTCTTCAGTTTCAGCAAGCAGGGTTGTGTCATCTGCATATCGCAGATTGTTGATAAATCGTCCACCAATCTTGACCCCACATTTCTCCTCATAGAGCCCAGCCTCCCGGATAATCTGTTCTGCATATAGGTTGAAAAGGTATGGAAATAGGATGCATCCCTGGCGTACGCCCTTCCCAATTTTGAACCATGCAGTGTTCCCTTGCTCTGTTCTGATGACTGCCTCCTGGTCCAAGTACAGGTTTCACATTAGAACGATCAAGTGTTCGGGGATTCCCATTCTTCTCAGAGTCAGCCATAGTTTGTTAGGATCCACACAGTCAAATGCCTTTGCATAGTCAATGAAAACACCGACAGACATTCCTCTGGTATTCCCTGCTTTCAGCTAAGATCCATCTAACATCAGCTACAATATCCCTAGTACCACTCAGAAGAGATGTCGGTAAAGTGTGGGAAGTGTGAAACCTGGAAGTGAGCGGGAATCAGGAGGCGGCAGAGTCTCTCATCCCTCCCAAGTTCAATGCTCACCAAGTGGACACACATGCAATGTTTACACGGTTGCTTTAGTACTCTGTAATCAAGTAAGTACATCTGCCTTTGAGTGCAATTCAGTGCACCTGTGGAGTTCCTGGATGGCACAGGCAATTACAGGCTCAGCTACTAACTGAGAAATGAATGGCTTCAATCCACCCAGAAGTGATCTTTTTCTGGAAGGTCAGAGCCACTGAAAACCTTTGGGAGCACAGTTCTCCTCTGACAAAACCCGGAAACTGCCATAAACTTGGAGCTCTGTGTAAGGAGATCTGCTGCCCACCAACAGGCATGCAGTTTGAATCTACCAGGTGCTCCCCAAGAGGAAGATGGGTAATACCCTCCCATGTGATTTACTGCTTCTGAAAACCCACTGGAGGGTCAGCTAGGAGTCAGTTCCGCCTTGGCACATAACAACAATGGACCAAAAACTGCAGAATGTGGAAAAACTCTAAAACAACCTGTATAGAGGCGGGAGGGCAGGGACAGAGGAGAAACTGAAGGGAGTAAATTTGGACTCTCATTCGGATAAATCATTATTTTTTTTATTCTGTTATTTGATGTCAGACATTAAATCATTATTTTTTTTTAAAAAAAAAAACTTAAATAATACAGGGAGCTCGGGTGGCCTAGTGACAAGAAACTGCACTGCAATCCCAGAGGTGTACAGTTTGTATCCACCACCAGATGCTCTGCTGGAAAAGGAGGGGCAATCTCCTCCTGTACGAGTCAGATCCGATTTGACAGTACACACACACAAAATAATAAAATAAAATTGGGGGGAAAAAGCCTTAAATAATCAGGAAAATTGATTTACCCTTTGGCTTTTTGATGGTTTAAGATAATTACTGGTAATTGGTATTGTTGTTGCTTTTAGGTATCATCAAGTCTGAACCCTGCTCTATCCTGTACCATCCTCACGCTTCCTGACACACAAAAGCCTACTGCAGTAGTCATTGCATCAATCCACCCAGTTGAGGGTCTTCCTCTACTCTGCTGACCCTCCATCCTTCTCAGCATGACCTTTCTCCAAAGAATAAGCCCCTCCTAGCAACATGCCCACAGAGCACTCGGGCTGCATCCTCTCCAGGATATATTTGGGTTTTTTTGCCATCCATGGGATATTCAGTGCACCACAGCTCAAAGGTGTCAATTCTTCCATCATCCTTATTTATTGTCCAGCTCTCAGATGCATAGCAAGTGTCTGGAAAGACTATGGCCTGAATCAGACACACATTAGTCCTCAAACTGACATAATTACTTCTCAACAGTTTGGAGAGGTCCTTAACTGCAGATTTTCCCAGTGCAAAGTGTCTCCTTATTTTCCTGACTTCTGGGCTTGAAGTAAATAGTATTTAAGAAATTATAATTTTGGCATGAAATGGCATTGTGATTATGTGTTTTGTTTTTCCAAGACTTTTTAAACTTTTGGGGATAGAATTCAATGTTTTTATAGATAAAATTAATTCAGCATTATTATGGAGGATTAAAAAAAATCTTAGCTATAAATTTGTCATTACCGAAATTGGGTCATAAACACAGGAAATTTCATTACACCAATATGTCTACTTTTATATTAATGCAAAAATTTCCACAATATAAAAAAGTGACAAAAAATCCTCTTGGCCAGGAAAGAAGGAAAAAAATGTGTTTTTTTTCTTTTCTTTTTCTATTTTAGTATTTACGTTGTTGTTGTTGTTGTTAAGTGCCGTCGAGTCGTGGGCGACTCATAGCTACCCTATTCCAGAGGCAAGTTATTATGGAAGTGGATGCCACTCCTGTTTCCAAGCTTGTTTTAATCGGAGTGCTCCACCAAACACTGTCCACCATGGATGAACATTCTCGCATTTGACACATCAATGTCACAGTATTTACTAGGTAGTTTATAAATAATGTATCCATTGTGTAAAGCTGCTTGTTTCAGAGAGAGAAAGAGACAGTGTGTGTGTGTGTGTGTGTGTGTGTGTGTGAGAGAGAGAGAGAGAGAGAGAGAGTTCCTCTCTATGTATTAAGCCTATGACGGTGGAAAGAAACATATAAGCAGTGATCAAAGAATGCTCTTGATGGTTCTCTCTAGGCTGCAGGACTACAGATTCTTTTCAAGTTGCATTTTCTGCATATCTTGAATTATATACAATGAAATCTATTAGTTATATAATCAAGAGTAAGCAACACTACTTCCACTTTGAATATCCCTCTTCCTCACTGCCATCAAGTGGCAAGCAACTCCTAACTGTCCTTCTAACAGGTTTTGAGAGATTATAAACTATCCGGGAGAAGACTGTCCATCTTCCTCCATGGAGCTGCCGACGGATTATAATTGTCAACTAGGCATCTTTTGTGGGTTAACAGCCCAATTCCCTATGATGTGTGTGTATATTATAACCCACGTTGTTGTTGTGGTTGTTGATTGCCTTCGAGTCGAGCATGACTCATAACGACCCTATGAACAAGTCTTACAGCCCCTCTACAACTATCGACATTTATCAAAATTCATAGTTTCCAGAGGCATGTTGTTTAGGAAGTGGACGCCACTCCTGCTTATTACATGCTTATTGCTGTTTTGTTGAGTCAGAACCAATTCACAGTTGACCTTTCAGTGAGCGTTCAGAGGCATCAATCACAAGGGAGGAGAGTGCCCAGCCTTCTCTAGTGAAGCAGCTGGCAGATTCAAACCACGTGCCCTGAGACTGCAATGTCCCATCTTCCCACCAGACCTTCAGGATCCCATAGATATAGATACAGTTTTTGTTGTGTCATCAAGTCAGAAGCGACCCATAGCTGACTCTCCTGTGGGTTTTTCAGAGGCAGAAAATCACACAGGAGAGTCTCCATCCTTCTACACCACAGGCGAAAAGTCAATAGTAGTATAACAGATCCCACTGGAGAAAATTAGGATAAAATAATAAGGAAAGGAGAAATTAGCAACATCAAAGTTCAGATTAAGACCTTTTCCTAGAATTAATTCCACAAATAAATGAATGAAAGTAATACTGTGAAACACATTGGCGGTGTTACTGTTAGGTGCTATCGAGTCAAATACGACTCATAACGACCCGGTGAACAGCAGATCTGAACCCTGTCCTGTCCTGTGCCGGCTTCACCATCTCTGACACACTGGAGCCCACTGCTGCAGTCACTATCAATCTAGCTTGCTGAGGGTCCTCCTCTCTTAGATAAAAAGATATAAAAAAAAGATTCTAAAAGAAATTCAGGAAGAACAAAGAGGGCGGTGGGGGCATATAATCAAAAAACCAGAAGAAAATTCCCCCTAAAGATTAGAAGCCTATCAAATGTCAAGAAATATGAATTTTTTAAAAAATAGACCCACGGTTTTGAGATAATTTTGTCCAAAAGGAATAAGGAGTGGGAAGGGGACGCTTGATAACAAAGGAATAAAACTTATTTTAACATCCCACTTCTCATTAGCAATTCTGAATTCTTGAATGGAATGAAGTAGTAACTTCAAGGTCTTAGGAAAATTCATTTTGAACCTAAAACTGCCTATCTAACCAAACCAGCATTTAAGAAAAAGGATAAAATAAATACAAGTGCAGAACAAGAACTCGAAAAGATCACTTCCCACAAAAGAAGTGCTAGAGAGTACACACTTCATTGGAAAGAGAGAAAGACAGGGAAAGGAAGAAGGAGGGAGGGAGGGAAGGACAGAGAGACAGAGATGACCTGATTCTTAAGGAGAGGTGGGAGGAAAGTGAGAATGTGAAAATGTGCTGAGTCTTATTCTTCAAGAGATCAGATATAATGAAAAACTGCATATAATTATAAGACATTACAAGTTTAAATATGTATGTGGCAATTAAGGATAAAATAAGAACAGATATACTATGTATGTCTTAACATATATTACATGTGTCTTAACCGATATATTATGTGTGTGTTATATAGGCAACAAAATGTAGGATGGGTGGGTGGGGTGTTTATCATAGGTTTGCACAATTCGATGGTGGCGGGGGTGAAAGAAATGGGAAAAACCTTTTGTGAAAAACAATATATTCAAACCTTGTAAATAAATCAGCATAATTTTTTAAAAAGAAATCATATCGATACGTAACTCATGCAGTAAGTTCACCTAAGCATTGGATGGTTTTTATTTTATAAACACACATATGAATACATATATGAGATCATGATAAAAAAGTATTTTTTTACTGAGTTACAGTTACTATTCTCTGAAAAAATATTGCTTAAGAAAGGAATCTTGACAAACACTACTTTAGAAGAAAATCTAAAATACCACAAAAATACATTTCTTCACAAATATGTTTATCAGAATAAAACCTACTCAAACTTTAAAAAAAAATGTAATCGAGCTACACTTCCAAAGGCCTTCTTCATGCTCCAGGTTTATATAAATATTATCCTACGTTGTATTTTTATTCTATTTTCTTTTCTGTTGTTGTTTTCTTTTAAATGGCATCATTTGCACTTTCAACTGTAATCTAGTTGTAATTTCTTAGTATATGATGTGAAACAGAAATTTAACTTGGCATTTATTTTTCCAAAATCGGTAACCAATTATCCCAGAATCCTTTATCGAATCAATAATTCATCCTTTCACCACAGGTTCCAAATGCCACAGGCATCCCAATTAGTTGTATGTAATGCTTCTGTTTTACCTCCTATTTTATTGTGTTGTGCCCTGGGGTCTGAAAACCTTGCTCAAGGACATCAAAGTAAAACAATGGGTCATTATTCACTTGGAGTAACAGAACAAGAAGCTCTGGTGGCTTAGGGGTAAGACACTGAGCTGGCAACCGAAAGGCATGTGGTTTGAATCCACCAGTTTCTCCTCGGGAGAAAGATGACCAATCTCCTCCCAGTTAATGAAACTGCCTCTGGAAACCCGCAGGAGGATAGGTTATGGATGGGTTTCCACTCCATGGTACACAACAACAACAGAGCAAGAAGGAGAGTCTGGGATAGGAGATGGAAATATTGAAATATGTGCCTTAGGTTGATATTTTCATTGGTGTTCTTGTTGTTGTCATTTGCCATCAAATTGGAACCAACTCATGGCTGACCCCTCAGTGTGTTTGTAGAGGCTTTAAATTGCCTAGGAATAAATTGCCCATCTGTCTCCTGTGTAACTGTTAGTGGATCCAAACCACCTGTGTTGGGTTGTTACCCACCAGGCCATCAGACATCCCTATGTGATTTATAGCTCCCATAAACTACTACCTTCTTTGTCAGACAAATTAGATGATGCCTGGCTACCATTACCAAATGTGTTGATCAAAGAATATATGGGGCGGGGGGGAACCTTCTACAGATCAAAAGGGGGGGGGAATGCAGAGCAGAATTTTTAAAATATCTTATAGACTCCATGCCTTCTAGAGTTATGCAGTTTAGATGAACTACAACAATGAATGAATAAAAATCCAAAGCCTCTGTAAATTTTCACTGAAATTAATAACAAATTTAAATTAAAAAAAAAGAATTAAGGTAGAGTAAGGATGGCAATGGAACCACCTTACCTCTGTAACTTGATTTGTGCCACTATTAGAACCTCTACTCAGAATATTATTGCTTTTCAATTTTTGACTCATGCACTTTAAA
>NW_006400111.1:306455-309313 GCF_000299155.1 Elephantulus edwardii | reverse complement strand
TAAAATTTAATAAAAAAAAGAAAAAAAAAACATTGTTGCCTTATGATAATCTTAAAATATCCCAGAAGGACTTCTGATAGCCAAATAATATTTTAGCTTAACTAGTATAAAATGTCTGCCTTAAACATTATACTCATTTAAGAATTAACTATACAGTATTAAGCTGGCAAGAGCAGCCTATACAATTAGATAGGAAACTTAGGTACAAGTGAGTTTATAAATGAGTTAATAAAGGAGGAACAATTCGGAAAAGAAGAAGAATTGTATAACCCGAAGAATGTAATCAGTGTCACTCCGCTGTATAGGTGAGATTTGTTGAGCTGTATGTGTAGAAGTTGTACATTCTCAACAAAATAAATTAATTTTAAATAATTATGGCCTCACAAGCCTCACAGGAAGACTCCAAGAATCAAAATCAGAGAGATAAAGGAGAGTTTGCTTCGGAAGCACTGAGCTTTTGTTAATAACTTGGAAAGGATCGTAATAATGGTCACACAACTTAAAGAACATGTTACTTAATTATACAAGTTGAAACTGCTGAATTAGCATGTGGTGTGTGTGTGTGTGTGTGTGTGTTGTGTGTGTGTGTGTGTGTGTGTGTCACAATTTCAAAAAGGAGGGGAGGAACATACCAGCCATTGAAAGGCAGTCTCCCAATCAGCCACAGAAATAACCCATTCTACCGAGGAGGAATAGATAACCAAATGTCATGATTGTGACTTGTGCATATTTTACAGGAAAGAGACTGTAGAAAGAGAGTTTGGACAGTGGATAGGTGACAGCACTTGTTTTACACAACACGTTTCTGAGAAGTTCTGCAAACCCAAGTTCCTGTTAAATAAAGCTCTGTAAAGAAAGTAGTTGTTATTCGATGCCACCTAGTCCACTACTATTCAGAGCGACCCTATGAACAAGAGATATGAACCTTGCGCTCTCCTGTATATTTCTCCCAGCTCAAGTTCATGGTTATAGTCACTGTGTCAATCTATCTCATTGAGGGTCTCCCCCTCTTTCACTGACCCTCCACCTTTCCCAGCATGATATCTTTTCCCAAGTCCAGTCTCTCCTGACTAACAGGCTCAAAGTATGTGAGATGGAGTTTCACCATCTTGCTCTCGGAAAAGCACCCTGGTTGCACTCTTTCCAAGGCAAATATGTTTGTTCTTTAAGGATGGGCAGGGGACATATTATAGCGTCCCACAATTTGGTGGGTGGAAGAAGTTGATAAAAGAAATTGGTAAGATTTGAAGACAGGATCTGGAAAGACAGAGTAGTGGTGGGTATAGTTCAAGAGTGATTAATTTTCTAAAACACAATGCATGGGAATGATTAGAAAACACAATGTGAATACTTCTACCTCCTAATTTGCTTGTCCCTGTAAAACTAGTACTGTAAGGAAACAAACAGGTTCTTTTCTCTAAAGAATATTTTGATCAGATTGGCAGTCTAACTTCCTCCGGAGTACACCACCAGAGCTCCCTGGGGTGCCCGTAAAAGCCAGGAATTCCCAGATGCCTCACTCAACACTCACTAACTCATTTTCCTCTCAGACACTAAAGGCTGGCATCCTGCAACCGTATGAATCTAGTTTGTACCCATGATATTTACAACCACCCAGTGATTGAAGAAGAAAAGAAAATATGCCTGCATTTAGGCATTAGAATATTTTTTTAAAACGTGGACAATCTATGATTGCTTGGTCTTGTCTGAAAGTTCTCTCCTTCTATTCAAATGACTGCTTGGCCAACATAAAAATTCCACATGAGTGCAACAAAGAAGAAAAAAAAAGTGGACAATTGAGCAATGCTGGACCTCACAGAAACCAAGTAACAATTCCTCCCTTGAAGAACTTTATTAGTGCAATGTTCATAGCAGCGTTATTCACCATCACTAGAACATGGAAAAAGCCCAGATGTCCAACCACAATTGAACAGCTTGAGAAATTATGGTACATTCACATGACGGAATACTATGCAGCACGTAGGAGCAATGATTTTGAAAATTACTACCTAAACAAACAGATTCATCCTAGAGAGGGTTAAACCAGGCTACTCCTTGGAGGCAAGGATTCTGGGGCTTCGTCTGACATACTTTGGACATGTTGTAAGGAGAGACAGGTCCTTGGAGAGGGACATCATGCTTGGTAAGGTGGAGGGACAGCGCAGGAGGGGAAGACCCTCTATGAGGTGGATTGATTCAGTGACTGGGGTAATTGTGATGGGTGTGTCAGAGGCCATGTGATGGGCACAGGATAGAGCAGGGTTTAGGGTTGTTGTACATAGGGTCGCTATGAGTCACAAACGACTCAACGGCACACAACAACAACAACAACTTGGGAGGGACTAGAAAATATTATGCTAAATGAACTAACTCAGTCCCATAAAGACAAATTCTGTAAAATACCATTACTGTAGAAATAGATAACTAGGAAAACATGTATGAGGATCTAAGGGGGGGGTGGGGGGGCAGTAATCATGGGATCATACGTTTTGGTTTGATGGGTGGAGGGGGTTGAGCTGGGGAGGTGGGGGATTCGATGTAAGGGGCAATGTATACAAACTTTGTGGGCAAACCAGTGTAAAAATTTTTTAAACGAATTGCAAGAAAGAAAAAATAATAATCACAAAAAAAAATAAAATATTGCAGCAGTAGTTACATACCTGGCTGCGAAACAAAAGATAAAGCAGTTCAAACCCACCAGAGGCAGGAAGGAGAAAGTTGTGGCAATCTGCTCCCGTAAAGATTGACAGCCTTGGAAACACACTAGGGCATTCTATTCTGTTCTATAATCAGATCTGACCCAACAGTAGTGTTTTGTGTTGGGTACGGTTTGGGTTGGGGTGGGAGTTGGTGTGGGA
>NW_006400111.1:298352-306302 GCF_000299155.1 Elephantulus edwardii | reverse complement strand
GTTAGGGTTAGGGTTAGGGTTAGGGTTAGGGTTAGGGTTAGGGTTAGGGTTAGTTTGACAGCCCTGAGAAAGGGGCCCTACAATCTGCCCCGTACTAGCTGTGGTAGGGAGAACAATGATCTGAAGACCTCCATGTCTGAATCCCTGGAACTTGTGAACGTTATGACCCATTCACAAAATGATCTCTGGTGGTCTCGTGGTAAGAAGCTGTGTCACAATCCCAAAGGCACATGGTTCGGATCTACCAACTGCTCTGCATATGAAGGACAGAAAATCATCTCCAATGCAATTTACTGCTTCTGAAAACCCTTTGGAAAGTCCGTTCTGAGTCGGTTTCAATTCAACAACACAAAACACCACCAACAATGTAGCAAAAGGATTTAAGTCAAGCTCCTGAGATGAGATTCTATCCAGTTGGGCCCAGTGTAACCAGAGTTCATACAAGAAGAGCTCTAGAGAATTAGAGGAGATATAAGGACAGAAACAGAGGTCCAACATGATGGCCAGGGGTCCACCAGCAAAGGAGCGTAGAGGGTCTCCAGAAAGTAGGAAAGACAAAGAGAGCTTCTCGCCCAACCCCGCAGGCAAGGCACCTGGGGAGTCTTGACTGTCCAAGGAAGCTGTTTGAAAGCAGGACCTGTTACAGTTGGCAGCAGCTCTGTAAATGGAGACTCTTCTCAGAGAAAAGCAAGTCAATCCTGAATTTGCCAAGTAGAAATGAGGGGGTGTTTATTTGCATCACAAAAGGATTTCATTTGTTTCTGTAAATAGCCAGCTCTACTACTTTCTTTACAGTGCTTTTTCCTTAACAGGAAATTTGATTTGCACAACTTTTCAGAAACACATTGTGTGCAAAGCAAGTACCTTCAGGAACACAACGTGAATGAAGAATAGTGTGAGACACAGTATAGATGAACTCTGTAAGCAAACTAATATAAAATAAAATGTTTTTTAAAAACCACAAAAACTGTCCTGTATGACCCACTTTTTGAGTCCTAAACTCCAAAAGTATAGGATAATACGTGTGTTGTTTTAAACCACTCAATCTGTGGTAATTTGTTACCACATGTGGGCAAGTTATAATAGGCTTAAGGTATAGTAGTTAAGTAGTAGTTGTTGGTCTAGTTCTGTCTTGGTCTCGCCTTCAGGCTGAGGGCTAGTGTGTTGTGAGTGGGTTTTATGCTGGAAGTTGTGAAGGCCTCTTGCATCTCAAGGAGGGACAGCCCTCGGACCTGCCTTTTTTTTTTTTGACAGTTTTAGAACTTTATTTGACAATCAGCTTTTATTTTTCATCCACATTGACAGTCTGTAGATTTTTGAGAGTGGTGACAGGTCCACAGGTAACCAGTGTATACAGCTTGTTTGGGGAATCTTCATCCTCATTACGTTTTCTGGACAACCGTACACGGATGCAGTATGAGACATTCCTTATTCCTTTGGCCCAGACAGCTTTGTTAAGCCTGGTGTCAGTGCGAACATCTGGTGTTCCCATCTCCTTTACGGCAAATTTCCAGATCTCCTTGAGTGCCCGAGGAGCATGCTTCTTAAGTCCCACTCCATGGATGCGCTTGTGAATGTTGATGGTGTCCTCTCTGGTCACCACTTCACTGATGGCAGAACGGCCTTTCTTCTTCTCACCACCCTTCTTTGTGGGGGCCACAGCGCCAGGACCAGGCTGGAAAGAAAGAGGGCTGGGTCTGCTTTTTCAATTGGTTTTGGTCAAATATTCTTCTACATGGTATAGCACTGGTCTGTACATTTGCTGTACAGAGGTAACTTGTGGTTGCTGTGATGCTGAACACTGTGATCCTGATATGTCAAATGTGATCATGGTCACCCATAGTGGACAGTGTTTGGTGGAGCTCCCAGATTAAAACAAGCTTGGAAGCAGGTGTGGCATCCACTTCCAAAACAGTTTGCCTCTGGAAACTCTATGAACCTGGAGAAATGAACAAAGTTATACAAGTGTTCAGCCCTTTTGTTCACAGACTCACTATGAGTCGCCTGTGACTCGACGGCATTTAAAAACAACAACAACAGTTAAATTGTTCTATTATGGCAGACAGTGCCTGGGGTACTGGGGGTTGGCATGTCAGAAACAATACAGAGAGAGAGAAAATAGAACAAAATTCAAAATTATAAAAAGAGATCAGTCTTAGTGGTCTGAGAGAAAATGACGGACCCTCCAAGACTGTGACCCTAAGAGACCCCTCAAAACTGGAACTTAACCTCCCTCTAGAAATCAATTTTCAGTCAAAGAATTGTTGTTATTGTGTGTCATCAAGTTGGAACTGATTCATCGCTGACCCTCTGGTGGGTTTTCAGAGGCAGTAAATCTCAAATAGTAGACAGGTCTACATGAAATGAACACAGGCATACCTCAAAGATACAGCAGGCTCTATTCCAGATCATCACAATAAAGCAAATATCAAAATAAAGCAAGTCACATGTGTGGTTTCTTTCCTCAGTGCATATTAAAGTTATTTTTAAACTCTACTGTAGCCTATTAATGTGAAATCACATTATGAAAATGTTCAAGATATTTTGAGAATCACCAAAATGTGGTCGAAAGGAAAAATGAGTGCACTTTTTTTCAAATGGTTACAGACAGACCTACTCAAAGCAGGGCTATCGCAAACTTGCCATTTGTAAGGGGAGAAAGCAAAACATGCCATATCTGCAAAGTAAAATAAAGCAAAGCACGAAAGGATATCTTACCCAAGAGTAAGAGACTTCCCAGTGCCTTCAGCCACAGGAGACCCAAAACACAGCATCAGCCTGACACACAGCACCCAAAGCAGGGGAGGAGGGTGAGTGGAAATGAGGAAGCCCAAGAAAGAAGGAGGAAAAGGGCTGTTACACTGCAGGACTGCAACCAATGTCACAAAACAAAATGCGTGTAAAGCATTGAATGGGAAACTAATCTGCAGTGGAAACTTTCATCCAAAAATGTTTGAATGTTTTCTAACATGAGTTGATTCTCCTCTTCCACCCAATTCTGACTAGAACCTAAAGTGGGGAAATGTCATTCTTGGATAGCAATCTTTGCTTCTAGATCCACAACCACCAGGGAGGGTGTCTGCCAGGGATGCATCCTGTCTCCATACCTTTTCAATTTATAGGTAGAACAGAGCATCCAGGAAATATGTGTGTCAGGGATTCGTCCTGTCTCATACCTTTTCAATTTATATGTAGAACAGATCATTCAGGAGGCTGGACATTATGAGGAGGAATGTGGCATCAGAACTGGAGGAAGATTCATCAACAACCTGTGTTATGCTGATTACACAGCCTTGCTTACCAAAACTGGGGAGGACCTAAAGCATTTGCTGCAGAAGAAGGTCAAGGACTGTAGTCTTCAATATAGATTGAAGCTCAACATCAAGAAAACAAAGTTTCTCTCCACTAGGCCAATTGGCAGCATTGTGATAGACAGCAAAGCTTTAGCTTGCTTGATTCCACAGTCAATATCCTTGATACCAGCAGCCAGGAATTCAAAAGATGAATTGCACTGGGAAAATCTGCTGTCAGGGACGATTTCAGAGAACTGAAGAGCAATAATTTCAGTCTGGAGACTAAAGTGTGTCTGATCCAGGCCATGGTCTTCACCATTATTTTCTACACATCAAAGAGCTGGACAGTGACTAAGGATAGAAGAAAAATTGATGCCTTTAAATTGTGGTACTGGAGAGGAGTCTTGAATATTCCATGACTGCTAGAAGAACAAACAGGCTCATCCTGAAGAGGGTGAAACTAGGCTGCTTCTTGGAGATAAGGATTTTTAATCTCTGTCTGACATACTCTGGGCATGTTGCAACAAGGGATAAGTCCTCTGAGAGGAACATCATGCTTGGAAGGGTAGAGAGGGACAGCACAAGGGAGGAAGACCCAGGTTGAGATGGATTGATTCAGTGACTGGGGTAATGAGGGTATGTGTGTCGGAGACAATGAAATTGACTCAGGATAGAGCAGGGCTCAGGGCTGTTGTACACAGAGTCACTACGAGACACAAGTAACTCGACGGCATATAACAACCACCACCACCACTTAAGTATAGGTGACAGAAGAAGAAAGAGAGGCTTCCCCTCAGCACCTTCCTCTGCCTTCATCTCTCCCAGATGCTCCAAACCAATAAGTCCTTGGGAAAGAAGTCCTTCATTTGTTGGTATTACAGGATCTGGTCTGGAATCCATCTCACTCTATCATTTACAAATTAAGAGGCAATTACTACACTTCTCTGGGTCTCCATTTCCTTCTGTGCATCTAGGATAACAACAATACTTGCAGGGCTCTTATAAAGTTCAAACGACATATGTCGAGTTTTTGGTAGACAGAGCATATGAGTTGGTGCCACCAGCACACGTATTCTGTGGTGCAACAGTTGTCAAGGATCATTCTTTTTTTAATGAAAGTTTACAGAGACTTTGGATTTCCATTCATTCACTGTTGCATTTTTCTCTCTGCCAAACCTCCCCCCTAGTTGTCTCTTCTCTTTGAAAAGTAAAAGTCTTTCATTGTTATACAATCCCAACCCCCCAAGTACACTCCACTATGGAGCCCTCGCTCTGGACTCCCATCACGACAATAATACCTAATCATATATCCCTTTTAAACAGTTCTCTCCCTCATCTGTTTCAATGCAGTATACATAATTTATCCCATCTTTCTCAGTCTCCTCCCAACCCCAATGTCAGTCTCATTTTACAATAGTGAAGTTATGCAGTATTTGTCCTTTTGTGACTAAGGTATTTCACTCAGCATAATGTCCTCCAGGGTCACCCATTTTGAATAATATTGCATGAGTTCCTTGTTTTTCAATGCAGTGTAGTATTCCATTGTGTGAATATACCACAGCTTCTCTATCCATTCATTTGTTGATGGGCACCTGGGTTGTTTCCAGCTCTTTGCGAATGTGAACAATGCCACAATAAACATGGGTGTGCATATACCAAGGACCATTCTTAACTCTCAGGTCAAAGTGGACCCACAGACTCCACTGCATTAAACTGTGAACCACTTCCAACACTGAAGCAGAAAGACCTGGCCACCATTCCCATTCAACGCCTGGCCTCCTACAGCCACACTACTTGAGTCTATGAAATGCTTTCATTATCCCTGATTGCAATCAAGCCTCATCCTGGTGCTGTGAAGAGGTGTTCTGATCCTTATTATTTCAGTAGAGATTCTGATGCGGAGGGAACAGGACTTTGCCCACGATCACTCAGCTAGTCAGTGAGAGGAGCTATGTTTGAAACCTGGGTTGCCTTCATGAAGAACCCACACTCTCAATTCATATGGTACAGTTGTACTTATGTTTGCTATTCATTTAATTGTTCTGGGGGGGAACCAACCACCCCCACTTTCCTCACCCCTGTCATTCAATCAATTGCTAAATCCTACTGTTTCTTCCCTCGCAACATCTTTTACACCATTTCCTCCCGATACATTCCTAAAATGACTCTACTTCAACTGCCCTCAGTAATGCAGACAGGTCATTTTGCAATAATGAAAAAAAAAAAGAGCTGGTCTCCACAGCTCCTGTCACTCTGCCTTAAGGCCTCACTACTGGAGCCAAAGATTCCATAACTTACATAACTTATAAAGGAGGGCGGGAGCGCTGGTGGCCTAGTGGCAAGAAGCAAGCGGTGCTGCATACAGTCCCAAAGGCATGCAGTTCAAATCCACCAGCATGGGCAATCTCCTCCTGTGCAATTAAACTGCCTCTGAAAACCCACTGGAGGGTCAGCTATGAGTTGGTTCCAACTTGACAGTAAACAGCAACATAATGGAGGTAAGACCATGAGATCACAGGATGGCTGTGGAAACTCAGTGAGAAGTTCCACAAGCATGCAGGCCCACAGCACAGCTCTGCACAAATGAAGGCTCATTACTTCCTTCGAGGATAGAAAGATGCAAGGGGCAGGCTCTGCCGTCGAACTGCCTGGACCCGACACAAGGGCTGTAGGGCTGGATCTGTAAGAGGCGGAGAGTGCCCTCTTCACTCATGGACCCACCTGCCATTCCAACTCATGTCAACTTTCCACTGGGTGCCCAGGGTTGTAAATCTTTATGGATGACGCTATCTCATCTTTTTTCTGAGGAGCTGGCGGTGGATTTGAATCATCAAACTTTCAGACAACAGCCCAATACATAATGCACTGCATCACCAGTGCTCCTGAACAGCATTGTTGTTGTGTGCCACTAAGCTGGAAGTGACTCACAGCTGAGCCTCCAGTGGATTTTCAGAGGCAGCAAATCACAAAGAAGATTGTCCATCCTCCTTCAGAGCAGCTGGGGGATTCAAATCACACGCTTTCAGAATTGCAAATCAGTTTCTTACCACCAGGCCACCAGAGATTCCTCCAGAATTGTTGTTGTTGTTGTTGTTGTTGTTGTTGTTGTTTGCCTTTGAGTCAGAAGCAACCCATAACTGAACCTACACAGGGTTTTCAGAGGCAGTAAACAACATGGGAGAAAATCACCCATCCTTCCCCATTGCACCAGATGGTGGATTTGAACCACAGGACTTTGAGATTGCAGTGTAGTCTCTTATCACTAGGCCACCAGAGCTCCCTACATAAATATTAGAAGAATTAAAAGAGTCTCCAGTGGTAAGAAGCTGTGCTGTAATCCCAAAGACGCATGACCCTGCTGCTGATGCTGTGTACCGTCCAATCCAGCAGGTTTTCAGAGACAGCATGGAAGGAGGCTGCCCATCTTTCTCCCACAGGGCAGCTGATCTGTGTTGGCAAAGTAATTCCTTACCACTAAGCCATCAAAGCTCCTGCAGAATCAGCCTCTGAAAATTCCACTTTCATCCTAGTCCCTTGCTCTGCAATTCACTGGCTGTTTATTGCCTAGAACAAGCCTATCCGATGAGGGAACCACATGTAGCTGTTTAAAGTTACTTAAGTAATTTTAAAATTCAATTCCTTATTCACATTAGTTACATTTCAAGGGCTTGATAACCACACCAGTATTGGACAATATGGATGCAGTTCTATCATCACAGAAAGTTCTACTGGACAGCAATGACCCAAAGAATAAAACGTAAATCCTGTCAGCTGGCCACATCCTCAGTATAACCATTACCTAACTTCTTACTGGCTACCATTCTGCTGCCCCATACTCCTGCCAGACCGTGTCCTGCCGTGTGTGTGTGTGTGTGTGTGGGTGGGTGTGTGTGTGTGGGTGGGTGTTGTGTGTGTGTGTGTTGTGTGGTATACTGTCGAGTTGTAACCACCCGGGAGATTACACATCCATCTTCCACGGAGCAGCTGGTGGCCTCAAACTATGTGCTTTGGGGATTGCAGTGCAGCTTCTTGCCATTAGGCCACCAGAGTTTCCCCATGCCACATTGTCGGGGCCGACCTATAGCTGACCCTCCAGTGGGTTTTCAGAGGTGGTTAATCACTCAGGAGGAGACTGCCCATCCTTCTCCCACAGAGAAGCTGGTGGATTTGGACTGCATGCCTTTGGGATTTCTAGCACAGTTTCTTGCCACTAGGCCACCAGAGCTCCCCGGGCCATAGTATGCTTAAAATTTGTGCCATCAGTTTATAAGCTCAACCTATGTTGGCCATCCTGCCTCAAATGTCTTCATCTTTGCTTTAGATAAACACACACATGTGCATATATGTATGTTGTTGTTGCTGTCAGGTACCATCCAGTCAGAACCAACTTCTAAGTGACTCTCCAGTGAATTTTCAGAGGCTGTAAATCATATGAGAGGAGATGTTCTTTCTTTCTCCCATGGAACAGCTGGTGGATTGGACTTCTGTGTCTTTGGGTTGGTAAAACATATATATTTGTTGTTGTTTTGTGCTGCTGAGTTGGAACCCACCCATAGCTGACCCTCCTGAGTTTTCTGAGGCAGTTAATCACATGGATAGAGACTGCCCAATCTTCTTCTGCAAAGGAGCTGGAAGGTTCGACCATGTGCCTTTGGAA
>NW_006400111.1:292809-295233 GCF_000299155.1 Elephantulus edwardii | reverse complement strand
ATGCACAACAGAACACACGCAGATTAACAGAAAGGGCAACCTAGGTAGAACTATCAAGTATGGAAATACAAAGGAGGAGGAAGAGTTGTAAGCAGACCCTAGTGATTGGAATATATATATATATTTGTGTGTGTACACACACATATCTCTGATGTAAAATATCCCCACCCAACCACAAAATGGTAGTAACACTGAGATGGAATCACATTAACGTACCTAGCACATGCCTGGCTTACATCTAACTCTCCCTAACATACATCAATGAATGAATGAGGGATGAATGGGAGTCTCTGGTCAATCCAGAGTCTCTCACTATGGCTGAGTCAGGAGGGAGGAGCAGCGGGCGGTACAGTGCATCTGCGTGCCAATTACATATGGAAACTTGTTAAGTCCCGTCCAGCCCAGAACTGACCCTCAGCTAACCCTCCAGCAGGTTTTCAGAGGCACTGAATCGTATGGAGGAGATTGCCCATCTTTCTCCCACAGAGCAGCTCAGAGATTCAAACCACATACTTTGGCATTGGCAGCACAATTCCTTATCGCTGAGCTACCAGAGCTCCCCAATGGAACCACTCTTTCCAGTTTCTTGGGCCTCCTTCCGAGACAGTCTTCCACATCCAAAAACACATGGAATGATGCATTCTCTATTTATTTTATATCTATGTCCCTTTATGCTTTGGCACAAATGACACATATTCCACTACTGCTTCTCAGACCTAGCAACACATTTGAGTCACCTGGGGAGCTCTGAAAGCAAATCAGCGTTCAGGCCTCGCTCCAGGGACTCTAATTTAATTGTTTTAGGGCAGAGGCCCAGGTATCTGTACGTTTTAAAAGCTCCCCAGTTGATTCTAATGGGCTACAAGGGTCGAGCCTCGCTGCTCGGCACACTTTCTACCATGTGTTTCTCCTCCACTGAACACCCTTCCGTTACAACAGGACAAAACTAACCCCATTCTGTTTCTACAACTGCATCAAAGGTGGCTAGCTTTTGTTGGCCCACTCGTCAAGAGCTCAGGAGCGAGGAGAGGGGATCACTTCCTCCTATAAAGAGAGGAAGAAGAGAGAGCAAGAGTCCTTTGTGGACACCAAAGCACTAGAGAGAGAAAATAAATAAATCATTCCAAAGCAATATCCTTGCAGCCATCGCAGGAAAGAAATGCTGTGGGCTCTTACACTGCCAAGTTCATTTAACAAAGCAAAATGATGCGGTCCAGCCACTGGGAGGTAAATAAGAAACCCTAGAAGGAAATAAACCAAGGAGGAGAGAGATCTCAGCCCCTCCTCCTTCACCTCTAACAACACTGAGAAAGATAAATCCACTGAGCAGACGCCACGTGTGGACAAAACACTTGGAAAATCCAGTCATAGTCCTAGACAGAGACAGCTATGTCTGGCCTCTTCTCGACCCTTTGGCTTCCTTCCCCCTTTTGATCTAGCCCCTGACAATCAGGCTATGACCAAGAGGAAACACAAATCTGCCTTTTTCAGCAGCACAAAAGGCTCAGCGTTTCTGAACAAGCCCACCATGCATCTCTCTTCTTACTGCCTGACCAGCATCCGTCCCTCACACTCTTCCTTCAAAGAGCACGCCAACTTTCCCCTGGGGAGTCACCCCTCACTGACTCAGAGTTCATGTCACAGGCTGCATTCGGGGCTGAGCATGGCACTCAAGTCACACACAGACAGCCAGCTTCCGGACACCTGCAGGCATGATTAGGAGGAAGAGTTTCTTGTCCGGTGGGGTCCCTAACACCCAGAGGGAGTGAGTCTGGGCTCACCATCTTTATCATCACAGAGGAAAACTTTTCTCTGAGGATGAAGTCAACACAGGAAACAGCACAGTTAAGGGATGTCCGAGGACCAAATGCACCAGATCCAACCACCCCTAAAGGGAGAAGCTATGGATTGTTCTCTATAAACCAACATGTTCCTCTCTGCCTAAGAGAATCGGAAGTGGATTTTTAACTCTTGCAGTCAAAAGAGTTCTAGCCGATAGCCAAAGATGAAAAGCTGGAGGTGGGGCAGCGGAGACCTCGACTTTCGCTCTTTCTCTCTCTCTCTCTCTCTGTTTTTTAGAGGCCTGGTGTCCAGTCGTAATGTGCGCATCACTAACTAAGACTCACTGTGACTTTATATGTTGTTGTTGTTATGTGCCTTCAAGTTGCTTGCGACTCATAACGACCCTATGTACAACAGCTCTAAACTCTGTTCTGTCCTGTGCCAATCTCATTACCTCTGACACACTCATCCCGATTGCCCCAGTCACCGAACCAATCCATCTCCCAGAGGGCCTTCCCCTCCTGCGCCTGCCCTCCACCCTCCCAAGTACAATGTCCTTCTCCAAGGACCGGTCTCTCCTTACAACATGACCAAAGTATGTCCGACGAAGCCTCAAAATCCTTGCCTCCAGGAACTCATGCA
>NW_006400111.1:255181-291669 GCF_000299155.1 Elephantulus edwardii | reverse complement strand
CATCCTGATGCTGCCAATTGGTCCAATGGTGAGAATCTTTGTCTTCTTGACATTGAGCCTCAATCCATATTGAAGGCTGCAGTCCCTGACCCTCAGCAGCAAGTGCTTCAGGTCCTCCTCAGTTTCAGCAAGCAGGGTTGTATCATCTGCATAACGCAGATTGTTTACGGATCTTCCACCAATCCTGATGCCACATTTCTCCTCAGAGAGTCCAGCCTCCTGGATGATCTGTTCTGCATACAGGTTGAAAAGGTATGGAGACAGGGCACATCCCTGGCATACGTCCTTCCCAATTTTGAACCATGCAGTGTTTCCTTGCTCTGTTCTGACAACTGCCTCTTGGTTCAAGTATAAGTTTCGCATTAGCATGATCAAGTATTCTGGGATTCCCATTCTTCTCAGAGTCAGCCACAGTTTGTGACTTTATATACAACTCAAAAACGCATTACCTGCTCCTGTGCCACCCTCAGAATCACCAACGTGTTCAATTCCCACGTTACAGCTCTGTGCCGACCCACCTGACCGAGGATCTCCCTCACCCTTGCTGGCTTTCTCCACCACATACGATGTCTTTCTCTAGTCACTGATCCTTCCTGGTGATGTAGCCAAATCACGTGAGTCAGGCAATCATCCATCGTGATCCATTATGTCCTTGTTGGTTTTGCAGAAGTAGACAATGGATCAACACTGTCACTTTAACAATGGGCTCAAGTATATCAGACATTGTGAGGACCGCGCAGGAAAGGATAAATCTGCTATTTATGGGGTCACTGTGAGTCTTAAGTTGGTTCAGTGGCACCTAACAACAGATCACCATTGTTTTCTTCCCAGTTTGTTTGGGTTTGGTTGTTTTTTATTTCCTGTCTGAAAGCACTGATAAAACCTGTCCGTCATGCAAGACCCTGCTAGTAGTTGAAATATTGGTAGCTTCCAGGGTCACAGCCGCACCTCACTCACCACAGCATGACAAACTGACAGATGGGTTGTGGGATACAACAGTTTCAACAGTCCTCAATTCAATCTTGGCATACCGATGGGTGAACTGAGGACTGGTGAGATATTGGATACTGTAGGTTACCCTTCTTTTAATATCTCTTTAGATAGCTCAGCCCTCAGTGAAGACAGTTGCTCCTAGGTTCTTGTTTAGGTGAGAGAGAGTGCCAGGAGACAGAGTGTCCACACGTCTCCCTCATCAATGGGTGCCTACTACTCAGGACTCTTGAGTTAAGTGCCTTCAGAATGGGCATACACTCCACTGAAGCAGCAGCGATTTCTGCCATCTGCCCACCACCAGCATCCTACCCTTAAAAAAAATAAATAAATAAAGGAGGGCCACATGTCCTTTCTTGGTGTGGCACTAAGACACAGCTACCAAACTGTGGCTTAGAGCTAGCTGACTAGAGCCTAAAAATAAATCCACACCAATCCCAAACTCCTAACTCACCCTAAAAAAAAAGCAAACTGAGAAAGCTTCATCCCCAGGCAGGGGAAGCCCTCGTAACAACTCTTCAAGGAGAAGCAGCTTGCTGTGTGAGTGCTGCAAAAATCCTTAAACCCAAAACTGCCCTGGACTCTCCACCGGGGCCATCTGCCGGGTCCAGTCTGCTCAGCATTCACGTCTCTGACAATTGACATTTGGATTTCCCTTTGGGAAACCTCCTCTGTCGGTGGTGTCCAGTCTTAGTGGGGCTGTCAGTCAACATCCCCTGCTCTCTCCTGCCCAAAGGCTGAGCATGTGAATCAAGATCAGCCAATCAGACTCTCCCTGGAATGGAATTCATGCGCGGAGAGGCACAGCGTGAAAATAGTTGGAGTGGCATCATACCAATAAATAGTATCACCAAGAAGTTATCCGTTACTTAGTTCCTGCCACCTAAGTTCCTTGCTGGTGATGTGGACTGTCAGAACCAACCCACAGCTGACCCACCCTCCAGTGAGTTTTCTTAGGCAATTAATCAATTAATCTCATGGGAGGAGACAGCCCATCTTTCTCCCCACAGAGCAGCTGGTGGCCTCAAACCCGGTGCCTTTGGGATTGAAGCGCATCTTCTTGCCACCAGGCCACCAGAGCTCCCCTAAGTTCCTAGGGGACTTAAATTCCATCAGCTGCTCTAGTACTGTGGTAAGTTCTGTGTGATACTGGAAGCCATGATTGTTGCTACGACTGGAACTAATAACGACCTTGTGAATAACGGCTCTGCCCCCTGCCCTGTGCTGTGCCATTCTCCTCATCTCTGACACACTGGAGTTCTTTGTTACAGTCACTGTGTCGATCCATCTTGTTGAGCTGAGGAGCCTGGCCTCCACTGATGGACCCCCATGGCCTAAAATGGTGTTAGTGGAAGATGCATCTTGTTGAGCTGAGGAGCCTGGCCTCCACTGATGGACCCCCATGGCCTAAAATGGTGTTAGTGGAAGATGCATCTTGTTGAGCTGAGGAGCCTCCTCTCTTACACTGACCTTTCCAAGCATGATGTCTTTGTTCCAAGGACTAGCCCCTCTAACACCATGCTTAAAGTATGTGAGTCGGAGTTTCATCATCTTTACCCCCAAGCAGCACCCTGCTATGCTACCCTGTTTCAAATACTCACAGGGTCACTCACAGTGCATAGGTTTAGGAGGAGATTCCAGATTAAGATGGACTTGGAAAAGAAGACTTAAATCTATTTCTGAACTAGCCAAGAGAAGTCTAAAGGATTACAACATAATATTGTCTGAAGTAATGCTGAGGTTGAAGTAATGCACTTACTGCAGAGGGTCAAGGACTACAGCCTTCAGTATGGACTGAGGTTCAATGTCAAGAAGACAAAAATTCTCACCACCGGACCAATTGGTAGCATCAGAATGGATGGCGAAGAGATTAAGAGTATTCACAGCTTCAGTTTGCTCAGCTCCACGGTCAACACTCTTGGCACCAGTAGCCAGGAAATCAAAAAACGTATTGCAATGGGAAAGTCTGCGGTTAGGGACCTCTCTAAAGTACTCAAGAGCAACGGTGTCTCTCTGGAGTCTCTCTGGAGACTAAGGCCATGACACAGGCCATGGTTTTTGCAATCACTTGTTATGCATCAGAGAATTGGACAATGACTAGGGAGGATAGAAGGAGAATTGATGCCTTTGAGCTGTGGTGCTGGAGAAGAGTATTGAATGTACCATGGACTACCAAGAAAACAAACAGATTCATCCTAGAGAAGGTTAAACCAGGCTGCTCCTTGGAGGCAAGGATTCTGGGGCTTCGCCTGACATACTTTGGACATGTTGTAAGGAGAGACTGGTCTTTGGAGAGGGACATCATGCTGGGTAGAACAGAGGGACAGCGCAGGAGGGAAGACCCTCTATGAGGTGGATTGATTCAGTGACTGGGGTAATCGGGATGGGTGTGTCAGAGGCAATGAGACTGGCACGGGATAGAGCACGGTTTAGGGCTGTTGTACATAGGGTCGCTATGAGTCGCAAATGACTCGACGGCACATAACAACAACAACAATGCTGAGGTTGTTAACAGTTAAAGCTTCTTCGGTTCCACAATCAACACTTTTGGCACCAGCAGTCAGGAAATCAAAAGGTTAACTGAATTAGGTAAGTCTTCCATTCAGGACCTCTCCAGAGTACTGACAAGCAACAATATTAGTCTAGAGACTAAGGTACGCCTGATCCAGTCCATGGTCTTTGCAATTACTTATTATGCATCAGAGAGCTGGATAATGACTAAGGATTACAGAAGAGTTGTGATTTTGAGTTGTGATGCTGTAGAAGCATCTTGAATATACCAGGGACTGCCAAGAAAACAAATAGGTCTGTCTTGGAGAGGGTGACACCAAGTTGCTCCTTGGAGGCTAAGATTCTGAAGCTCCGTCTCACATACTTTGGGCATGTGGCCAGGAGGGGCCATGCTCAGAAGGGTGGAGGGACAGCGCAGGAGAGGAAGACCCCGGATGAGATTAATTGATACAGTAACTAGGGCAATGGGGCTAGGTGTATCGGAGTCAGTAAGACTGGCAAAGGACAGGGCAGGCTTCAGAGCTATTGTACATAGAGTCTCTATGAGTTGCAGGTGACTTGACGGCACACAACAACAACAACAATGCTGGAGGATGAGGGCTCTAGGTTGGAAAGCACTCAACAATACACACTGACTGGAATAATATGCAGGAACAGACCAGCTCTCACGAGGATGGTGTGGGATCACACAATGTTCCTGAGACCCTAGTTCAATTCTTGGCCAATGCCCCTCACTCATGTGCAGCTACCACTTGTCTGTTGCTGTGTGTTGCACTGATACTAAGTTTCACTGGAGTTTCCAGTCCAAGACAGATAAAGAAGAAAGATCTAACAATCAATTTCCAAAAAGCTGAGAATGAAAATTCTATAGATAACAATGTCCCAAACCACAGCCAGTCATGGAGATACACAAGACTGTGGTGCCTGGGTTGCCGTGACCATCAATACCAACTTGATGGGAGCTAACAAGAACACAACAGAAACAACCAACGTCCCTTTCGTTATCTTCCTGCATGACATGTGATCTGACCCTGAACCAATCTCATCAGGACCACAACATCCCTGCCAGCAGGCCATCACGCCTCCCACTGAACACCCCAAGCACAAGTAGTTTTTCTCTTCCTATAAACAACTGTATCATTAGTAAGTTCTGCACAGAAGTCTTACTACCTTGTTATACCCTCCCCTCACCCCCCACCCCCCACCTGCTTGTGATCCTATTCCTGTTTTCCCAAGCTGTATCTATAGGAATTCTTCAAGACTCTCTTCCAGGTACTGGCCTCTTCTCAGACAACTTCATCAATTTGTGTGGCCCAAGTTTCCCTAGGCTTTGGTGGAATAATGGGTAAAGAGTTGGGCTGCCTACTCAAAGATAAGCAGTTCAAATCAACCAGCTGCTCTGCAGAAGAAAGATGGTCACTTCCTTGTGTAATTTACAGCCTCTGAAAACCTGCTAAACAGTCAATTATGAGTTCCCATTCAATGGCACACAACAAGAACAAAATTATAGCTCTAGGGAGTTCTGAATGGCACATTTACAAACTTTGGAACTTGATAAATGTTTTGCTACACATATTTGTCAACAAAAATTAGCAGAAGAAAAAATGAAAAACAACCTTAACACCACATATATCCATAACATACTGAGTGCACCACAAAAGTAAGCTACCAGTAATGTTACTATTGTTGTGAATGTAATCACATTTTACCTCCAGTAATGTACAACCATTATCTGTTTCCTTCACAACTGTGTCCCTACAGGTGACACATAATGGTAGCTGAAGAGTGTTCAATTTACTGATTGCTTGTGGTTTGAGGCTAACAACCACATTCCCTGCCATTCCCTTCAGTGTGCCCCCTTTACCAGACTCAACACTTTTTTATTTCCTCCCAGTGTATTTTAAGTGAACAAAACAAAACCCTTTCACCATCTTCCCAGTTGCTCTGTGGAACAGAAAAGTCACGATTTAAAACATCCTCAAGACTCAAGAAAGACTTCTTACTTGTTTCTTTTATTAAACCGAGTACTGGCAGAAGAAAATCTTAAATACAAAAAAAAAAAAAAAAGAAAATAAATTTCTGGAATGAAACCCATGACCTGCTAATAGTACTGATTTTTTTCTATCCCCGCCCCCATAATCCTGTGTTTTCCTAATATTTTAAAATAATAAGGCAAATAGTATTTTCTTTAACGTCATGATTTCGGGTTTGGTTTTGATTTTATTTTAATACACTAATTTCAAATGTACCATTCACTGAGTCTGGACAAATGTTTTCCACCCATGTCATTCTCACAATAATCAAGACAGAGACATCACCCTAAAATCTCCCTTTTGCCTTTTTTAATAAATTCTACCCACTTAATCCTTGGTCCTTGGCAATCACTGATCTGCTATCCGCTGACAGAGACTAATGAAATCATACAGTAGATAAGATTTTCTGTTCTGAAATTCATCATGTAGCTTCCAGCAATGGTGAATTTATTTCTTTCTTATTCAGTAATATTTCATTATATAGTTAGTTATTCCAAGTTTACATATTCATGGGTTAATGGCTATTTGGACTGTTTCCAATTTCTGGCTATTCTAATAAAACTGCTCTGATGATTCGTTTACAAGTCTTTGTAGAGCTATATAACTTAAATTCTCTTGGGTAAACCTAGGAATGGAATTGCTGTGTCACATGGAAATTCAACGCTTAACTTTATAACAAACTGTCCAACTGCTTTCTAAACTGGTTACACTATTTGAATTCCTTTTTAATGAAAACAGTCCAATGCATTCTTTTTAAATATATTTCTAGTCCATTCATGCCCCAGGTAGAAATAGAATTCACTCTAAATAGTCAATCAAAACTATTAGCAACTGTGGAACACTGTTACCACACCTAAGGCTGGAGGCATTACCCAGTGACGTAGCATAACAAGAGGTGCTTGAGAGCAGGAACATGAGGGAGCAGGAGATGTCACTGCAGAGTGTGGCCAGAGAGGAAGGGAGGCAGCGGAAAATACCTCAGCCTCACTCTGGTTCCTGTTCCAGTCTCTTGCTGCCACCTCCAATTGGCTCCACCTCAACAAAAATCAGTCAGCAAAAGAGGTACAAGAGACATGGTACAAAGGGGTCCCCCTTCTGGGACACAAAGCAGGGCAGAGAAGGATGACCGTGGGCAGTGGTAGACCAGGTGTCAAAAGAAGATTACCAGCACACATCCATATTCCCTCACTCACTCATTCATTCATTACCAAGGGGTCTGAACTGACTCACTGCTGACTCTCTAGAGGGTTTGGGGAGACTCTAAATCACATGAGAGGAGACTGCCCACCTTTACTCTGGGGAGCCACTGGTGGGCTCAAACCACTGGTGGATCTGAACCACCTGGGAGGTAGTTTTGGTGAGCAATGTTGTGTATGGACCATGTCACCAGAGTTCCCTTCCAGCCTCACAGAGAAAAAGAAGAGAAGATTTCCAATTCTCCCAGAGCCAGCACTCATAAACCCAAACCCCAGCGTGACTTTGGAGTGACCATCCACACTGTTACTATTATTACTGCAGTTGTGGTGGTAAAGAAGAGAACGCAGCATCTCACAGACTTCCAAAAGAACAAACAAGTGTGTCTTAGGGAAAGTGCAGCCAAGGTGCTCCTCAGAGGCAAGGACAATGAAGCACCATCTCCCACATTCTGGGCACGTTGTCAGGCAGGGGTCAGACCTTAGAAAAGGACATCGTGCGTGGAAAGGCGGAGAGTCAGCAAAAGGGAGGAAGGCCTTCACCAAGATGAGCCAACAATGGATACAGCAACAAGCTCTACTATGTAGTAGGGGTGGTGGGGATAGTGCAGGAAGGGACAGGTTCAGATTCCCTATTCACAGGGTTGCTATGAGTTGTGGTTGACGTGGCAGAACCTAACAACAACAATGCTTGTTGTGTTCCACAGAGTCAATTCTGACTCACAGTGGCCCGGGATGGCCAAGGAGGACTGTAGCACAGTGACCAGGCTTGCACTCTCTCACTTGCGGAGTTATTGGTGGATTTTAACTGCTAACCTTTCAATTAGAAGTCAAGTATTTAATTATAGCATCACCCAAATTTATTATTAAGCAACTCATCTTTTGATTTCCTCACTGCTGGTACCAAGAGGTCTGACTGTGGATCCAGGGAAGATGCAATTGTTAATAACCTCAATCTCTTCTCCATCCATCATGATCCTGCCCACTGGGCTGGTGGTGAGAATTTTTGTCTTCTTGATGTGGAAATGCAATCTATATTGAACACTACTGTCCTTGACCTTTTGCAAATGTGCCAAGTCCTCCTCCATTTTAGTGAGCAAGGTTTTGACAGGGACCTCTCTAGAGTGCTAAAGAGCAATGATGTCAGTCTAGAGACTAAGGTGTACCTGATTCAGGCCATGTTCTTCTCAGTTGCTTGCTATGCATCTGAGAGCTAGGCAGTAACTAAGAATGACAAAAGAAGAATAGATGTGTTTGAGTTGTGGTGCTGAGGAAGAATACTGAACATACACCATGGACTACCAAGAGAGCAAACAAGTCTGTCCTAGAGACCAGTCGGGTTGCTGCTTGGAGGCAAAGGATTTTGAAACTCCATCCCAAATATTTGGGCATGTTGCCAGGAAGCATCAGTCCTTGGGGAAGGACATCAAGCTTGGCAGCATAGGAAAGGAAAACTTTGGATGAGATGGATTGATACAGTGACTGTGGCAAAGGGGTCAGGTGTGTTGGAGATAGCAAGACTGGCTCAGGACAGGGCAGGGCTCTGGGCTAGTGTTCACAGGGTCACTATGAGTTATAGTTGAATAGACTGCACATAACAATAACACAACTACTCATAAAAACATTAGGAACAGTAGCTAATACTTCGTTGAGTCTAGTATGTCCCCAAGCACTTACTGATGTTGGGTGCTATATCAACTGATTCAAACTCGCCATGACTTTGTACAACAGAACAAAACGTATTCTTGTCCTGTTTCATATACACACTTGATGCTCTGCTGGACCCCACTGTTGAAGCCACTATGTCAGCCCGTCCCTACTGAAGATCCTCTTTCTCATTGACTCTCTACTTCACTAGCATAATGTCCTTCTCCAGGGACCTGTGCCTCTTGATAACATATCCAAAGCACATGAAATAGGGTCACACCATCCTTGCTTCAAGGAAACATTCTGGTTGTACATCTTCCAAGAGCGATGTGCTCACTCGTGAAACTACACACGTTAAATCTATCACCATCCCGTCCCCTCCATTTACAAATGAGAAACACTGAGATTCTTACATTCTGTGAAGATCTTTGGACCTGTGAAGTTCTATTAAAACCACTTAAGGTCTATGAAGCCTGCCAATGCCACAGGTTGATCAAGCGCTAACTACAATTTTGCATTGCCACCCTCCAAGGAAGAATCCACAAATCCAGGTTTTGGTCCAACTCCAGCACCCATCGTCTGTGTGATCACAGATAAGCCCCTCATCATCTCTGTGCCTCTGTCACCTTGTCTGTGAAACTGGAGTGCTGCCTGTTTCTCCTCCTCTTAGAACTCCTGAGTGGATGAAATGCAAGGGGACAACCCAGCACACGCTCTCCAAGCCCCAAGGGCCCTGAGACACCAGGGCTTCTCAGCTTCCCTCAACTTTGTAAGGATGCTAGTCTTCCTTTCAAATAAGAATGTGTGGCCCAGAAGGATCCAGCTGTTCACCAAAGAGGAAAGAGCTAGGAAAAAGGCAGCAGGGATTTGAATCCAGGTCCATCTCCAAGGTCAAGTTCTACCCTTCAGGGATGAAGACCTAAAAGCCTGTCCCTCCCCAGTGAGTTCGGGCTCAGAGGACCCCACATGTTTCAACGTCTGTCTTTTCACAAGTAGGTATACTAGCCTCTCTTCCGAGCTGGGTCTGGGTTGACTCAAACTCCTCCTTTGGAGGGAGCTAAGAGCAGATAAGAGTATTGACTGTTTCTCCACCAAGGACTTTGCAGGTGTCAAGAGATAAATATACAGACAAGGAGGGTTTAGTGTCTCTGATCCTGTCTATACTTTTCAGACTAGCTCCAGTGTTAGCGTGCATGTCAGGGTCCCAGGCAGCCAGCACAGATGCTCTTTCTTCCTTCACGCCCAGGAGCTTCTACTTGCAGAACGCAGAGCCTCTGGTGCTGCCCTAGGCCCACCATCTCCGTCTCTGCATCCTTTTGCAATCTTCTGGATTGGGGTCTCAACTCCTTCCTTTTTGCTGTCTCCTTAGAGACAGTATTAACTTTCAGCACCTCCCCTGATTCCTCAGGCTAACCAGCGAGGTCTAAATACAAACACACAAGCCGCCTGCAGCTTCAAAATGCAGTATTCCTGTCACGTCTTAATACCCTGTCGTTCGAGCAGCATTCATCCTCTATGCACTTTGAAATCTCTTTCGCTTTATACTCTGCCGAAAGGTTCCAATTTTTCTGTACTGGCACACTGACATGATGTGGAGGGGAACATGTGAGCCATGGAGGCTCAGAAATAGCTCGGAACTACTCAAGGAAGGGGCTCCCGGTGGGAGGGAAGGTGAGTAGTTCTGCATAACAAAGCGCTCTGTCCCCAGCGAGGCACAAGCCCACCCTTTCCCACAGGCACAGAGACCCATCAGTCAATCCCCGAAATAGCCTATCTGTGGGAGGACAAGAAGATAATGACATGATCAATGGCACTCCCAAGAGGACAGGTGGGATGGCCTCCATCCGCTGGGGATCTTCTGATTGACAGCGGGTCCGGTTTTTTGTTCAGAGCTGGCCCCTGGTGGCAGTATAGTAAAACCTGTGAACTTCAGAAAGGCAGAAATCCATCAGCGAAGGAAAACGCAAATCTCTTTCACTAAATAGGGAGGGACAGAAAAAAACCATGAAGACAGCAGTCTTTTCAGGGTAGAAAACTTCTGAGGTCCAGAAAAACAAGGCAGTCAGTACTGGGTTCTGGTTCTCCCAGCTTTCACTATGGTAACAGTGAGCCTCGTGGTTTGAGGGCTAAAATCTTGTCCCATTGAATCCTCTCAACCCTAAGGGCAACTGGTGGCCTTGAACCTTGAACCATGTATCTTGGGGGGAAGGAGGGTGTTGCAGCTCAACTTCCTGCTGGAGGAAGAATATGGCAGTTGCCCCACCACCCCCACCCCCAGGCTTGATCACTTCCTGAGAAACTTGCTAACATCTAAGCCGGTCCTATCAAAGACCAGACCAGACAATAGATCCTGATAAGGGACTGAGCCTGATCAAAATAGCTAAAACCTAACTTAATTAAGACGGCCAAATGCCGAGAATAGCATCTTAGTCCTTCCCAGGACCCCTATAAGAAGGAACCAGAAACCCCACACCCCCACCCCCGCATGCTGTACAGCAGGCAGGTCACTTGGGTGGTTGTTGTTGTTGTTGTTGTTGTTATGTGCCATCGAGTCCCTTGCGACTCATAATGACCCCTATGTACAACAGCCCTAAACTCTGCTCTGTCCTGTGCCAATCACACTGTCTCTGACACACCCATCCCGATTACCCCAGTCACTGAATCAATCCATCTCATAGGGGGCCTTCCCCTCCTGCGCCGTCCCTCCATCCTCCCAAGCATGATGTCCTTCTCCAAGGACTGGTCCCTCCTTACACATGTCCAAAGTATGTTAGATGGAACCTCAGAATCCTTGTCTCCAAGGAGCCGCCCGGTTTAACCCTCTCCAGGATGAATCTGTTTGTTTTCTTAGTACTCCATGGTACCCTCAATACTCTTCTCCAGCACCACAGCTCAAGGCATTAACTCTCCTTCTATCCTCCTTAATCATTGTCCAACTCTCTGATGCATAACAAGTAATAGCAAAGACCATGGCCTGTATCAGATGCACCTTAGTCTCCAGAGAGACACCATTTCTCTTCAGTACTTTGGAGAGGTCCCTAACAGCAGACTTTCCCATGGCAATAAAGGCCTGCTTATTTCTTGAGACCAGTGTATTTTTCTCCCTCGCTCTCATGCTCTTTTTTTTCTAACACTTTCCATGAGGCCACCAGAGCTCTTCAACTCTAACAAGTAGTCAGGTAGGAATAGCAATATTCCCATTGTAGAGATGAGAACAATGAGGTATAAGAAGAAAAACTGTCTGTCAGGCTCCAGCATTCTTGCTCTTGACCAATCGCTATACCACTGTCCTCTGCTCCCGGAGGATCCAAACCAGTTGTCACTGAGTCGGTTCGACTCAAAGTAATCACACGTGTCTGAACTCAGGTGGATTTCCAACGGTTGTGATGCTCTGGGAACTGATCACCAGGCATTTCCTCCAGTGTGCTTCCAGGCCGACTCAAAACACCAACGTTCCAGTGAGTAGTCTAGAGCTTGATATTCTCTTTAAAAGGAAATTGTTTTTGTTAGATGTCATCGAGTTAATGACAACTCACAGCAACCCTACAAGCAACAGATCAGAACCTTGGCCTCTCCTGTGCCACCCTCGCAACAGCCGTCACGCTCAAGCTCCTGGGTGCAGCCACCAAGTCAATCTATCTAACTGAGGGTCTTCTTCTCTTTCAATGATCCTCTACTTTTCAAAGCATGTTGTCATTTTTTTTTCCCAATGACTGATCCCTCCTGAAAACACACCCAAAGTAAGAGAGACGGTTTATCCTTGCCTCTGAAGGAGCTCTATGGTTACACTTCCTCCAAGACACGTTTGTTTGTTCCTTTGGTGGTCTATGATGTAGCAAAAGGGGCACAGCATGTAATGTGTTGGACTGCAAACTGAAAGATCAGTGGTTCAAATACACCAGCTGCTCCTCAGGAAAGAGATGGTCAGGCTCCCCACAGAAAGGATGAACAGCCTCAAACACCAGATGACGGGTTAGAATCTGGCTTTGGGCAACCCACCACAGCAATTAGGGAGAAAATAGCTCATAGATACTGAAATTGTAAGCAAACACAAAGCAAAAAGCGGGTTTCTTTGGACCCTTTAGCCTTAGGATCAGCTTGCAGCCCACACTGAGCCTCAACATTTCTTGTTGTCCAGCTGAGTCTCGTATCATCTTACAGGAATAGGCTGCCAGGTTTTTATCTGTGAGTGGTGGTGAATTTGAACCGTCAACCTTGGGTTAACAGCAGATGGTTTAACCATTCTGCCTTTCTGAATTCATCACTCCATCTGCCTGCCCTCTGGTCTTCAACTATTATTGTTAGGTTCCATCAAGTTGAGTATGGATCATAGCGACTCTATTGTTAGGCTAAAAATCAAAATGCAGGTTGAAGCTCAACTCAAAAATCCTATGTCAGGATATTTTCCAAAACCAAAACTCAGAAAATGCTATGTCAGGACATTTTCTGAAACCAAAACTCAGCAAACCCTATGTCACGACATTTTTCTGAAACCAGAACTCAGAAAATCCTATGTCAGGACATTCCCCAGAACCAGAATTCAGAAAACCCCAAATTAGGATCTTTTCACAAGACCAGAAATGTTATGCACCAATGAGCCACTTCAACGTCAAACTCATCTCACAACCCCCTAAAACACATTTACAACCTGAGATTAACCCCTCTAAGCACAACCCCCAGGGCTATGCCCCTTGCTGAGCAGCTCAGCGTGCAATAAACTTTGAAAAGTATTCTACCTCTACCTCAGCGTGGTTCTTGGCTTCGATCCAAAACCTTTCACCTATGACAACAGATCTGAACCCTGTCCCATCCTGTGCCCTCATCATTATCAAGGACACACTTGAGCCCACTGCTGCAGTCACTGTGTAAATTCATCTCCTCAGGAATCTTCCTCTCCTTCAGTAACTCTCCACTTTTCCAAGCTTGATGTTCCTCTCCTAGCAACATGCCCAAATAAGTGAGACAAAGTTTTGTCTCCCTTGCCTCTAAGGAGAACTCTGGCTGCACTTTCTCAATTAGGTTCTGCCAATGAGTGAAACAAAGAACCAAGAAACAGAAAGAGAGAACAGGGGTCCTTCTCCTCCCTGGCGTGAGGCCTCTGTTGCTGGAGCAGCTGAGTTCCTGGACCCCTGCCCTGCAGCCAGCAACCCCCGTGACTACCTCCGCTTGCTTCATTCCTTCCTAGAGATACCAGCGTCCTAAGTCAGCCCACACTGCCATAAAGAATCCTTGCATCAGATTGCCAGAGAGATCTGTTTCCTCTTGAATCCTGACAGGTAGAAACAGAGAAGTATAGAGACGATCTTAGGGCTGGAAGCACAACTCTTTATCCATTAGGCCACCAGAGTCCCCCCACACTTAAAAGCAGTCATATACAAAAAACAAGCATGTAAAGCATCTTTCCAGGAATCTCTCTACTCTCAGAAAATGCAATGCCAAGACCTACTTCTGATGGCATCCTAAACTTACTTCCTTCTCAATCCCACACCCAATCCTTTCTCACAGGCTCGCAACCACTTCTTCACTTTCCAAAACTCCAGGCACCAAAGACAATCCTCTACCTTCAAAGGCTACTTCCCCCAAGTCCACTGCACTTTCTCCACCTCCCACCTCTCACCCATTGCCCCCAGTGGGGACAAGTCGGCAGTCACATCCACAGTCATTTCAATCTCCTGCCCTGTGCTGTTGAGGGGCTAGGACCCGGCCAGTCTGTTATGCAAAGGTAAGTGAGAGAGGGAGTTTTTGAATCCCCAGTCAATAGCCCAGCAGTAACATCTACTCTGTAGACAGCCAAAGTCCCTGAGCGAAACCAGACAGGAGAGGGAGTTGGCAGCCTCTGAGCCAGAGACCTTGACATTGGATCAGGTGCCAGGTTTGAAGGGCAGAGGCACCCCAGCTCCGACAAAGACTGCCCTCCAGCAGGACCTGCACATCTGCTGTCCTTGGGCTCTGGGTCTGCCCTTCAAAGCAATGTGAACATGGCAGCAAGATTAAAGCAGAGTTTACATTTTTAAAGCCAAGTTCCTAGTTTTTCTTTGCAGAAACGAAGCCATGGCAACAGAGGACCCTTATTCTCACAGGGTAACAGCAATTGAAGTCCACTAAAAGATGAACCCGTAAGAGGGTGGGGAATTTTCTCTGGCTCATTCACTATTATATCTTGTGCCCAAAACAGTGCCTGGTATAAATGTTGTTGTTGTTGTTGTTAGGTGCCACCGAGTCGAGTACAACTCACAGCGACCCTGTGAGCAAAAGATATGAACCCAGTCCTGTCTTGTGTCATCCTCACACTTCCTAACACACAAGAGCCCACTGCAGCCCACGGCATCAATCCCCCTGGTTGAGGGTCTTCTCCTTCGCCAACCCTCCACCCTTCCCAACATCATGTCCCTCCCCAAGGAACAGCACCCTCTCAGCAATATAGCCAAAGTACATGAGGGGAAACCTCATCATTCTTGCTTCCAAAGAGCACTATGGCTGTACCATCTCCAAGATTTTCTTGGCTGTCCATGGGATACTTAGTGCTCTTCTCCAGCACCACAGCTCAGAGGTGTCAATTCTTTTTCTGTCATCCTTATTCATTGAGGATCTTCCCCTCTTATGCTGTCCCTCCCCCTTTCCAAGCTTGATGATCCTCTCCAAGGACTGGTCCCTCCTAGCTACATGCTCAAAGTATGTCAGAGGGAGCTTCAGAATCCTTGCCTCCATAGAGCAGCTTGGTTTCTCCCTCTCCAGGATGAACCTGTTTGTTCTCCTGGCCATCCATGGTATACTCAATATTCTTATCCAGCACCACACCTCAAAGACATCAGTTCCCTTTCTATCATCCCTAGTCACCGTCCAGCTTTCTGACACATAGCAAGTACACTATAACAAGCATGACTGAAAAACTACAATTCCTCAAAACTTTTCTATTCATTACTTTACATAGTCACATGTAGCCTGTGGTTTGGCTGCTGTACTTGGTCATACATCTGTAAAGGCTTTATAACTTATCTAACCTTCACAGCCTGGGAATGCACGGAAGTACATAGTCATGTAGTAAATCAGAGAGAATACCGCTGCTGCTGTTGCTGCTGTTGCTGCTGTTGCTTTAGGGGATGGCGACCGTGCTGATGGCAGTGCTCAAGGAAAGTGCGCGTCTGATACTGCCCCATCAACACAGCCAGCCAGAGAGAAAGCATCATGTAGAGATCAATACAAACTCATCACTAGGAGAATGCCTCCTGTGGTGGCCGCAGGAAGATCCCGGCACTCTACACAGACAAGACCCTCACTAACCTTAACGAGGTTCTGCTCCCAGCGAGACCTGGCCAACCTCGTTAGATCTAACAGGCACACACATGCTGGTGACACTCAACTTGGACACCCTGGGGGTCTCACAGACAACCACCCCCAACCACCAGGGGGTGGCCTCCAATCCCCAACCAACAGGGACTCTCTCTCCAGTGGAATGATGGGTTCATCCCTCCTAGTTGACAGCCAACAAAGGCATTCCCCCCCCCAAATTTTCAAAAAGAAATGCCAACTATCTATGAGCCTGTTTTATCGTAGGTTCTGCCTTAAGCTGATACTCTCTCTCTCTCTCATTGCCATCAAGTTGGAACTGACTCACAGTTGACTCTTCAGTAGGTTTTCAGGCTGTAAATCGCACAGGAGGAGATTTTCCATCTTTCCCTTTGGGGGCATCTGGTGAATCTGAACCATTGGATTTACCTTTGGGTTGGCAGCACAGCTCCTTACCCTATACCACCAGAGCTCCCGGGCTAACAGTGAGATATCATTTGTTGAGAATTTATCACATGATACATATCAAACAGGATAACTGAGTGGAGCAAATTGTTAACACGTTTGGCTACTAAACAAATGCAGAGATGGGAGTTAGAAGAAAGGTGGCTCGGGAGAAAAGCCTGGCAATCTATTTTTTAAAAATCAGGCACTGTACTATTAAAAAATAAAGAAATAAATAAAAATTTTTAGACATTTAAAAAAACAAATCGGGCACTGAGAACTCCAACGCACATGGATCACCATAAGTCACCTCACAGACAGCCGGTTATTAAACACTGGCTACAACAAAAAAGACACACAAGCGTTGAGGACTCTCCTTCATAGGGTCACTATGAGTCGCCTGCAACTCAATGGCACTTAACAACAATAACATCAAGATAGAGAGAGATCCCTTGCCCCAGTGGACAGAAAGCGATGTTACCAAGCCAAAGGTGGGTGACTTTTAATCTGCAGCCCTCGGTCCAGTCTTTCATTGTTTTCATTCAAACATTCCTCTAGGTCGTATAGCCCTAGTGTGTCCATTTGCCAGGTAACTTGTGGTTGCTGTGAGGCTGAACACTGCGACACTGATGTGTCAAATGCGTTAATGGCTGGTTACCCAATGTGGACAGAGAGTGGGGTCAAGCTCCCTGATTAAAACAAGCTTGAAAGGAGAGGAGGAGTGGCATCCACTTCCATAACAGCTTGCCTCCGGAAACCCTATGAACCTGGAGAGAGGATGAAAGACACACAAGTGTCGAGGACTCTCCTTCACAGGGTCACTATGACTGTGACTCGACGGCACTTAACAACAACAATACAACAACAACAAAAATATTTTTAATAGTAATTGATTAAATGCTTACTAGCCAGCAGTCATTGTGCTGAGCTCTCATCTGTGTATCACTCTCGCCTCACAATGACTCACTGTTATTTGTTGTTGTGAGGGAGCATTGAGTCAACTGTAACTCACGATCAACCTACCAAACACGGATCTAAGCCTTGACCTATCCTGGGCTCTCCTCACTATCTCTGATATACTCGGGTCCAGTGCTACAGTTACCGTGTTCATCAAATTTGTTGAGGGTTTTCCTCTTTTTCGATGACCCTCCACCTTCCCAACTATGATGACTTCCTCCAAGGACCAGCCTCTTCTAACAACATGTCCAAAGGATGTCAGATGAAGAACGTGAGCACGCTAAAGTATATGCCACCCTCCTTGACGCTAAGGAGCACTGCGGTTGTACTTTCTCCAAGACATAATTAGTTGTTCTTTAGACAATCCATGGGCTATCCAGTGTACCATGGAGTCCTGCATATGCCATGGCTATTCCAACAACACAACTCAAAGGCTTGGTGTCTTTTTCTAATGTTGTTATTGTTGTTATGTGCCATCAAGTCAGACCTGACTCACAGCTGACCCTGCAGTGGGTTTTCAGAGGCTGTAACTTGCACAGAAGGGGACTGGTCATCTTTCTCCCATTGATGGAGAAGCTGAGGGGTTCTAGTCACTTGTCTTTGGGTTGGTATTGGGACTTCTTACCAGTAGGACACCAGAGTTCCCTCTCTTCCTTCTGTCAGTGGGTCTTCAGTTTTCCTTTTGGAAACATCCTCTCTATACTCTCAATCTTAGTGGTTCAGAAGGAGTTAACTAAAAATTCAGCTCCACAGTGAACATGTGACCACACACACACCTGGCCAATAACAGCACTTCACGTCCTCAAAGGGCAATTGTGATTGTTTTAGGGATGACTCAAGACAAGCTCAGGGTAATGGTACTTTTTGCCGGAAATCTCAGAAAAGAAGCACCTCTTTCCCTCTGATACAGCTAAGCTTACTAGGGGACGAGCAGGACCTTACCAGTGAAGAACATATTCTATTTGAGAATACAGAGGAAAGTAGACCCATGAAGCGGAGAAAGTCAAATGACTGATTACCATCTGTGAACTTCTATCACATCGTCCTGGAACCTCTACGCTCCCCTAGGCTTCCCAAACGTGTCATCTGATAACCTTCCTTTGTCCACTAAAACAGCTGGGGCTGAGTTTTCCGTCATCTAAAAGGGGAAATCCTGATACACTGGAGATGTTCCAAACTGAGTTAAAAAAAATGGATGCACCTTGAGATAAAGAAGGGTCCATCAGAGGCTGAGAGAGAATCAGCATAGGAAATGGCAAATAATCCCAGAGGGTTGTCCACCAATCACATCAAATGCCACAGTGAGCATACGGAGATAAATGGTGAATTTAGCAGGGAACTTGATCAACTGTCTTAAATGGTCAAACACAGACCAGACCCTAAGACAATGACTGGAAGTGCAGGCACTTTGTTTGAGGTGACTTCAAGGAACATGAGTAAGGAGAAGAGAAGTGAGATGTGGGAGGATAGAAAGCTTTTAAATGTTCAACTGACACGTAATCCTGCTGGGGGATGCCAGCCAACAATATAACAAGACCGTAGAGTGTCTCTCCTCCAAAGCCACTCTGCTATCATTTGAGAGTGGATTCTAGACAGTATTCATCCCTCTCCTCATTTCCAACTTAACATGCATGTGGACAGAGGACAGAAGTACCAGCAAAAGCCCTCTGGTATGCAAAACAAAAAGAGGTATGCAAGTTCTGACAAGAAAATCATTGAGGCTGCAATGAAATTGGAAGGGTGAGAGGGCATGACCTCGGGCATCTAGGTTGCCTGTCACAGTACGTCACTTCATTTCTCTGCCCTTCAGGTCCTCATTTGGAAATGAGGACAGGCACCTCATGGTGAGCTGCTCTGAAAGGTAAATGAGCACACCAAACTAAGACGCCCACCACCGTCAAGTCTATTCTGACACGTGGCCCTCCACTGGGCTTCCCAGACTGCAGATCTTTATAGAAGTAGACTATCTATCTCCTGCAGGGCACCTGGTAGATTCAAACCCTTGACCTTTCAATTAGCAGTGCAGGATGTAACCCACTTCTAGGTGTCTAAGGTTTATCATCCAAAATGTCTTTCCCAGCCAATGATTAACTATTTTGTGCTGAAGTTAATACTGTATTAAGGAGAAGTTAGGATGAAATACAAGCCCTACTAGAGGCTTTTAGAAACTCATGGGACCTCAGTGCCAGCTCTCTATCTTGGCACACGTGCCTTCAATGGGTAGCCTACAATGCTCACCTGTCTCTGCAAAACCTGCATGCCTGCAGTCACATGAATCATTGCCCTGATGGGTCTGAGTCTCTGAGAGAACTTAAAAGACATGTAGGAGGTGGGGAACTGGACAAGAGAAAAGCTGTTGGTGTCAGAAATCATGGACGTACACCGCAGGTCAAGTATTTGGGACAATGTTTACTCGACACTTCTTCTAACTGATCTGCTACTAATCTTAGCAGAACAAATTACGAGTACACCACTCCATCAAATAAATCCACAGAGGTGCTCAGCCTGGCCACTGAGAGGCAACGCTAATAAAGCTTACTACTTTGCATCCATTCACCATTCTTACCCAATCTGTATGCTGAGGAAAAAATAAGTCTGCAAAGCTGGACTCTATGAAGAAAACATGGCAACAGAATTGAAGGAAGGCTCGCCAAGAGCCTGCATTATGCAGATAATACAACCTTGTGTGCCGGAAGAATGGGATTTGAAGTACTTACTGAGGGAAATCAAAGACTGAGGCGTTCAGTGTGAACTACACCTCAGCATCAATCACAGCCATTAGTTCTAACTCGTAGCTGCCCCTCGGTGGGGCTTCCAAGGCTGTAAATGGCACAGAAAGAGACTGTTTGTCCATCCTTCTCCCACAGAGTCGCTTGTGGATTCAGATGACCACTGTCGCTCCCTAGGGATTATGCCACCAGAGCACCTTCAATACAAGGAAAACAAAAGTGCTCACAACAAAAAGTCAAAGTTAGCAAGGATTTCTTTTATCTGGTCCACAATTCACAGCCATGGTAGAGCAGTCAAGAAATCAAAAGATGTCAAAGATCTCTTTCAAGGGCTAAAGAGCAAGGATGTCAAGTTAAAGACTATGGTATGTTGTTGTTGTTGTTGTTGTGTGCCGTCGAGTCTCCCGAATTCATAGTGACCCTGTGTACAACAGCCCTAGGCTCTGACCTTATCTGTGTCAATCTCACCATCTCCACCACACCTACCCCCATACCCCAGTCACTGAATTAATCCATCTCATCAGGGGGCTTCCTCTCCTGCGCTGTCCCTCCACCCTCCCAAGCATAATGTCCCTCTCCAAGGACTGGTCCCTCCTTGCAACATGTCCAAAGTATGTCAGATGGAGCTTCAGAATCCTTGCCTCCAAGGAGCAGCCCGGCTTCACCCTCTCCAGGACAAACCTGTTTGTTCTCCTAAGCAGTCCATGGTATATCCAATACTCTTCTCCAGCACCACAGCTCAAAGGCATCAATTCTCCTTCTATCTTCTACGGTGTACCAGACCCCAAATTACAACATTTTCTATTGCTTCACATGCATAGTAAAGTTGAACAATGAATAATAAAGAACAAAGGCAAATTAATGCCTCTGAACTGTGATGCAGGCAAAGAGAATTGAATCTACCACAGAAAGACACAAGAACAAACAAATCTATCTGGAAGAAGGGCAGCCAGGGTGCTCTTCAGAGGTAAGAATGGTGAATTTGGTCTCTTATGCTTTGGGCATGTTAAAAGCAGAGACTAGCTCTGTTGGCTTAGTGGTAAGAAGTTATGCTGTCAACCCAAAGGCATTTGGTTCAAGTCTACCAGCTGCTCCATGGGAGAAAGATGAGCAATCTCCTCCCACACAATTGACAGCCTATGTAAACCCACTGGAGGAGCAGCTATGGGCCGGTTCCAACACGAAGGTACATATAATAACACACAGTAAGAAGTCTCTGAAGCACACCCTGCCTAGAAAAACAGGTCACCAAAGAAGAAAGTCTTTAACCAGCTGGACCAACAACAGAGTGTGCCAACAACAGGCGTGAACACATCAGAGATTGTGTGAACAGTGCAGGATCCCGTGGGGTTTCATTCTGTCACACTCTGGGTGACAATGAGCAGGAAGCTGTCTTGATGGCACCTAACAACAATATTATTCCTCTGAGCAACCTCTGAGGGTGTGATTTCTACACAGAGTTATAGAAAGGGAACCAGGGAGGAAATGACAGTGAATGCACATTGCTAATTTGGGGCGGCACTGAATGCAGGAGATTCCAGCTGGCTAAGTGATAATAGCTAATATTCTATTTAAACAGCCAGCAAACGTGCGTGCGTCTATTTGCACGCAGAAGTCCTGCATTTAGCAAGGAGGCTTTCCTGCTGGCAGCGCCCTTCCAAATTCATCCTTCCGTAAAATATCAGCCACTCCCACCACGGGATGCAAATCAGCAATTGTAAGGAAATCCAGAGCCACTGCCATCAACAACATTCTGATCCATGGAGACCCAAGAGCATGAAGCAGAACTGTCCCTCAGGGTTCCCAGGGCCATCACCTATACAGGAGCAGTGCCTCTTCTAGCTCCTGTGGATTCGAACTGCTGACTTTCTGCTAGCAGCTCAATGCTCAAAATCCCCCTTACCACCAGAGCTTTGTAAGGAGCAACCAGGTTCGTTGGTTCAACCCTCAAATTGCATTAGTTTAGGAAGCTCATTCAGGGAGGGATGAGTCAGAGATTTCTCCCCCACAAAATCAATTTCTCAACAGTCAGGACTCCTCCTTCAAGATTAGTCAGGGTTGAATCTACAAGCAAAATGGGAAGCGTGGCCAGGCAAATAATGACAGATTGCCTCTCACATTCACTGTGTACACCAAGATCTTCAAGCAGGTCGTTTCCTTTATTTATCCTTGCTAGAATACACTGGGGGCTAAGTGACATTTAAGCAGCTCTACTCTGTGATCATCTAGCACTTACAAAGTGGCACCACTAGGGTGGGTGTCACCTTGTCCAATAACTCAGGGTGTCATGTCCCCCAACACTGGTCAGGCAGAGAACTCCCAGCCCTTGTGGATGGAATGACCCAGCTGAACTCTCTGTGCCTGCTTTGGTAAGGAAGAATTTATGATCATCAAAAAGGGAAGACCCCAGTCACTAGTCAGAAAAGTAGAATGCAGAACATTTTCTTTGTAGAGTCTGCAGTATCTATTGATCTACTTTGATGTCATTTCCCATGTCTCTCCATAAAATAATGGTCCCCAGTCCCTAAGCCTAATGACTCAGTCCACAAGCAGTCAGGTTTTGCTCAAGACATTTTCATAGTTTTGGCCCCCATGCTCTTCTAGCAGGATTTAGAAGAGGCTGTGGTACCAAGGATGTCACTGCTGATGTCAGATGGATCCTCCTGGCTGAGAGCAGTGAATACCAGAAAAATGTCTATTTGTATTTTATTAACTATGGAAAGGCATTTGGCATTCGACTGTGTGAATCATAACAAATTATGGCTAATATATGGAAGAAGTGGAATCCCAGAACTTATGTAAGTGTGCTTGTATGAAATCTATGTACTTAGACCAAGAAGCTGTTGTGCGAATGGAGCAAGGGAACACCGCGTGGCTTAAAATCTGAAAGGGTGTGTGCCAGGATTGTATCCTTTCTCCATATCTATTCATTCTGAGCAAATAATTGATGAAAATGGGCTCTATGAAGAAGAATGTAGCATAATGATCACAGAAAGACTCAACAGCCTGCATTATGCAGATGACACAATCTTTTTTCATTACTATTTTTATCATTCATATACATTGCATTTCATGAATGTACATCATGTTTTAGACAATATTTACATTATATTTTATTCATGGATATTGGGGGGGGTTTCCTCCAGATAACACAATCTTACTTGCTGAAAGAGAGGAAGACTCAAAGTGTCTGATGCAAAAGATCAAAGACTACAGCCTTCAATGTGGATTACATTTCAACATCAAGAAAACAAAGGTCTCTAACAGGGGGCAACAGGAAACCTCATGACTCATGACAGATGGAGAAAGGACTGAAACTATCAATTATTTCATCTTACGTCGATCCACAAACAACACCCTTAGTACCAGCTGTCAGGAGATCAGGAGACATACTGCTTTGGGCAAATCCGCCGTGAGGGACCGCTCTAAAATACTGAAAAATAATGATGTCAATTTGAAAAACTAAGGTGAGCTTTATTCAGGTCACGGTCTTGCCGATCACTTGCTGTGAATCTGAGAGCTGGACAGTGACTAAGGATGGCAGAAGAAAACCTGATGCCTTTGAACTGTAGTGCAGGAGAAGAGCACAGGATAACCCACGGATAACTTAAAAAAAAAACCAAACAGATATGTCTCGGGAAAGGAACAGCCAGAGCGCTCCCTCAAGGCAAAGGATGGCGTTTCAGCTCACATACTTCAGGCATGTGTCTAGAAGAGGCCATTCCTTGGAAATCATGCTTGGAAAGGTGGAAGATCAATAAGAAAGTAGGATCAATGGAAGAGTAAAAAAGTAGGATTAATGGAAGAGTAAAAGACTCCCAGCGAGGGAGGTTGACATGGTGACTGCAGTGATGGGCTCAAGTGCATCCAAGATTATGAGGACGGCACAGGATAGGACAGCATACAGGTCTGTTGTTGACAAGGTCACCACGAGAAGTACTTGGCTTGACAGCACCTAACAAGAACAACCTACTCTTTTAAGGGAGCTCTAGTGAGAGAAGGAGTTGCACTTCCAACCCAAAAGTAAAAGGTTTGAATCCACCAGTTGCACAGAGGAAGAAAACTGGGCAATCTCCTCCTGTGAGATTTACAGCCTCAGAAAACCCATGAGACATTCACCTCTGAGTGGGTCCTGATTCGACGGCAATGAGAGATGTTCTTTTATCATCATGGCTCTATTTGTAGCACATGCTTGCTTTTATAAGGCCCTCAGCCTCTTGGGCCTAAGACTCTTTGGCCTCTGCACTGCTCAGACAAGTGGTACAAAGCTCTTGAGGCACCAGAACCTGCCAGCAAGCCTTTTATTCAAAGGCTCCCTGGGTGTGCAAAGGCCTCCACACTATGTCTCAGGTCTGAGGCTTCTGCTGCCACCATTTCTATGTCACTATTTCTTGCTCCTCTTCAGGGAGAAATTGCTATTTAGTCAGTTCTGGTTTGAAGACATATAACAAATTAGCAAACACTAGCTAAGGAGGGGGCTGCGTGCGTGGGTGTTGTGGCAGTTTTTGCACGTGAAGGACTACTCTGCCTCCAGGAGCCAGGCAAGTCAGGCTTGGCCTAGGGTTTAATGCGGACAGAGAGTGGGGTGGAGCTCCCCAATTAAAGCAAGTGTGGAAGGAAGAGTGGCATCAGCTTTTGTAAAAGCTTGCCTCCGGAAACCCTATGAACCTGGAGAGCGGATGAAAGGCACCCAAGCACTGAGGACTCTCCTTCATAGGGTCGCTATGAGTCGCCTGCGACTCGATAGCACTTAACAACAACAACAGCTAAGGAGGAAGCTTTGGTAGCATAGTCTGCAGGGTGTTATACCATTAGCCCAAAAGCGGTGCCGCTCTGGTAGTTCAAACAGACCAGGGAATGGCTCATGGCTGGTGGAGTAGGGGGAGATAGGTTACGTCCTCTGAGATTTACAGCCTCAGAATTCCGCTGGAGGGGCAGCTAAATTCAGGTCCTGACTTAACAGCAAGCAGTGAGGAGGACGAGGAGGAGATAATGATGCTGAGCATTTATTTCTTCACGTGCATGTTGGGCATCTGAACGTCCGCTTTGGTTCCGTGTCTTTTCACGTCCTGTGCCCATTCTGTAACTGGGGTGTTTGTGGAGCTCTTGTTTCAAAAATCTTTTCATCTTGTGTTTGCATCTCCTTTCTCCAGGGACACTTGAGGCTTTGGGCGGTTACTCAACTTTCTCAAAAAAGTAAAAAAAGAAAAGAAAAACGAAAGGACAAGAAATAACATTTCCTTCCTTTTTCTTTACCCTTCCAACGTTCAAAATCCACACTCGATCCCACTTAGAATACCTTTTGCAGCATTCAAGCCCTAATGATTAACTGACATGTGCAGACTCTAAAACGTAATAAAAACCCACCTTTCACTTTGTTCATACTGGAAACCAATGAATGCTATTTACTGAATCGGCCCAGAGGATAAGGAGTTGTGCTGCCAACTTAAAGGTGGACAGTTCGAACCCATCAGTTGTTCCTAAGAAGAAAGAGAGGCGATCTCCTCCCGTAAGGTTTGTTTCCAGACTCTGAAAACCTGCTGGAGACTGAACTATGAGTCATTTCCAACTTGACAGCAATGAGTTTAAATTTGAACTTTATTACACAATTAATGAACCTGTCTTCTTAGAGATGATGCTTTTTTTTTTTATTGTGGTAAACATGTATGTAGCAAACCAAGTGCCCTTCCAGCATTCTTCATGCATGCAATTCATTTCATCATGTTGAGCCCTCATCACCATTATCTTGGAAGCTAAGCAGAATCAGACCTGGTTAGAACTAGGATGAGAGATTAAATTCTTTTTATATAATAATAAAAAAATGCCTAATCTTCAGAAATATGTTTAAAACGTCCTCTAAAATGTCTTTCTTTTTTTTGTTAACTTCAAAATCCTTACTCTGTAATTTATTCCATTTGCAAATCAGTTTTCTAAAAGAGACAAGGTTTGGATCAAATTCGGCATCCTTCCAGAGAGCTGGTCAATTGTGCCGGCAGCATTTATTAAAATAAACCATTCTTTTCCTGCAGATTTAAAATGTCACCTCTAAGCACTTTATGCTCCCATGTTTTCACAAGGCATTTAGATCCTTTTGGGGAAGGGGAGCCTCTAGCCTTGTACGCCACAGCTGGAACAATTTCAGCAATTATTAGAAATACGTTTCATGGCTTAACAATAGGTGTTTTATCTTTCAAAAGAAATTTCTGAGAGTTTCTTTCATGCGCTGTTGGTGGGTGCATAATCTGGTACAACCTTTGGAAGAGCAGTTTCGCAGTATTCATTACCGCTGAAAATGTTTGTATCCTTTGCCCTGAAAACTTCTAGGAATCATTCTACAGAAATTTTCACTGAAGTGCCCAAGGACACACGCTGCTTGCTGCCTTGCTGATAAAAGAGAATAAATGACAACAGTCCAAATGTCTCTCAGGAGGGGACTGGTCAAATAACACTTACATTTAAATATTAGAATAAATAAATGGTGTGGTGACTACCACATAATACAATACAATGAGCCCATTAAAAAAATAAGGTGACTCTAAAGGGAGTTCCGGTGGCTCAGTGGTAAGAAATCGCTCTGTCAATGTAAAGGTGTGCGATTCGAATCCAACAGCTGTTCCACAAGAGAAAGATGGTCCATCTCCTCCCTTGTGATTTGTTGTTTTTGCTGTTGTTGTTGTTGTTATGTGCTGTCAAGTCACCGGTGACTCATAGCAACCCTGTGTATACAACAGCTCTGAAGCCTGTCCTCTCACTGACTCCGACACACCTACTCCCACTGTCCCAGTCACTGTGTCAATCCGTCTCATCCAGGGTCTCCCTCTCCTGCGCTGTCCATCCACCCTTCTGAGCATGATGTCCTCCTTCTCCAAGGGCTGATCCCTCTTGGGCACATGCCCAAAGTATGTGAAACAGGACTTCAAAATCCCCGCCTCCAAAGAGAAACTTGGTTTCACCCTTGTGATTTACTGCCTTTGAAAACCCACTAGAGGGGTCAGCTGTAGGTTGGTTCCAACCCAACAGTACATGACACAACAATAACTAAATAAAATACTAGTATGAAGAATGAAAAGTCCATGATGCACTAGATTAGAAGGGAAAGTGGGTGAAATGTTTAAAATATGGGTGCAGGAGAGGAAGACCCTCGATGATTCTGTGAGTGGAGTGGTGGGAATGAATGTGTTTGAGACGGCGAGGCTGGCACAGGATAGAACGGCATTTAGGGCTCTTGTACATAGGGTTGCTATGAGTCGCAAACCACTCAACGGCATATAACAACAACAACAACAGGAAACTATTTCCTTTCTAAAATACAATATGTTTATATTTGCAAATACAAAACTTGCCAGATTATGCAACTAACAGTTGAGATTGCAGTCTCTGGGAGGGAGATTTTCTATGTAGATTTCGCAGTGACTGTAACAACGGGTTCACGCATGTCAGAGACAGTGGGGATGGCGCAGGCCAGGGCCAAGTTCTGACCCATTGTTCACAGGGCGGCTGTGAGCTGTAGGTGGCGTCATGGCATCTAACGACAACTAGAGCAACAGACTGTTCAACTGGAAAAGCCAACAAGCCGCCACTGTCCAGGTGACTCAAATTCAGGGTGTCTCCTTGAGTCACTAAATTCAATTGTATGACTGCCTTCTCCTGACTGCAATCTTCATGGATGCAGATTGCCACGTCTTTCTGCCTCAGTGCCTCTGGGTGAGCTGAGACAGCCAGCCCTCAAGTCAGTGCTGACAGTAAGCTGATTACATGTAGCAATCACAGTAGAGGATCCAGTGTGGAACAAAATCCCAAACCAAAACAAGGTCAGGCTCATTGGTCTAACAGAGGCTAGTGAAACCCCCAAGTATGGACCTTAATAATTCTTCAACTCTGAAACAAAACTCATACCTATACTTCAACCATCAGCCAAACAAAAGAGAAGTCTGTAATGTGATCTGTAATGTCAAGGAGACACTCTCTCCTTAGAATAACCAAAGTGAAGGTTTAAAGAGCAGCATATGCCCCAGGATAAAGCCTTGAAGAGAGGAAAGGGTAGGAGAGAAGGACTAATGGAAATGAGAATTACAGGGAGGAAGTGGGCAAAGTGCAGTTGTGGGCATTGTACTTAATGTTATAAAACGAAATGTGCATGAAGAGTCGAATGAAAAATCAATTTGCAAGGAGCTCTGGTGGCCTAGTGGCAAGAAGCTGCACTGCAATCCCAGAGGTATGGGGTTCAAATCCACCAGATGCTCTACTGGAGAAGAGGGGCAATCTTTTCCTGTGCCAGTCAACAATTTGACTGTATACACACACACAAATAAAATTTTTTAAAAAAGAAAAATCATTTGTTTCATAAACATTCACACAAATTACAATTAACAGAAGATCCTTTTTTTTTTTTTTGGCTACTGAAAAAATCTAAAGATACTTCTGAAGAAGAACGCTATCAATGGCTTATCAATCAGGGTAAGCAGTGCATATTCTCATTTGATAAATGACAAGCCCATGGCACCAGAAGTCATTGTCGGGACAAAGCTCAAATTCAAGGGAAAACCACAACAACCAGAATGTAATTAAAAAGAATATCACATTTGTGACACGGTGAAAACATGACTAATGCTACTGAACTATGTGTGTAGCAATGCCAAGTGGGAACCTAATTGACCAAGTAAACCCTTACTTAAAACAAAATAAAATATTCTTCTTGGTGTTATACAGGAGAACTGTTCCACAGGACTTCTTGGAGTTAAGTACTTGTGTGTTAGCTGAAAGGTATGGGGCCTGTGGGGTCATTATAACTCAGAATCAGGGAGCTCTAGTAGCTCACTGAGTAATGAATTGCACTGGCAAACCCTAAGGCACATGGTTCAAATCCATCAGCTCCTGCATGGGAGAAAGATGAACAGTCACCTCCTGGACAATTTACAGCTTCTGAAAACCTGCTGGTGAGTCTGCTATAAGTCAGTTCCAATTCAACAGCACATAACAACAATAGCATTAGTTAGAATTAACCTGGTGGCACACAGCCATCTGTCTTGGGACCTTTTCAGAGTACCAAGAAGCAATGATGTCAGTCCAGAGACTAAGGTGCACCTGATCCAGTTCAAGGTCTTCACAATCAATTGCTATGCATCACAGAGCTGGATAATGACTAAGGATAATGGAAGAATTGATGTCTTTGAGTTGTGGTGCTACAAAATAGTCTTGAATATACCATAAACTGCCAAGAAAACAAATAGGTCTGTCTTGAAGAGGGTGAAACCAAGTTGTTCATTGGAGGCTAGAATTTTGAAGTTCCATCTCACATACTTTGGGCATGTGGCCAGGAGGGGCCAGTCCTTGGAGAAGGACATCATGCTCAGAAGAGTGGATGGACAGCACAGGAGAGGAAGACCCCCAGAGGAGATGGACAGATACAATAACTAGGACAATTGGGGTTGGTGTGTCAGAGTCAGTGAGACTGACTCAGGACAGGGCAGGTCACTATGGGTCACAGGTGACTTGATGGCACATAAGAAGAGCATAGCAATCTGTATGAAAGTACATTGCCAAGACTTTTCCCACCATGCCTCCATGGGATTGAACTGCCAATGCTGACTACATTAGTCCAGCACAAACTGTCTGCACTCTCAGGCACCTCTGACATTACAAGCTGTCTTGGGCATCAGAGCTTCAACTCCCCAGGTAACACCTACCCCCCAATGAACACATAGCCCCAAACTTGGACACTGGGCCAAGTTGTTTCCTCTGCTGGGGTGAGGGGTAAGGGTGGGGGCCTCAGAGCCATTTAAAACCTCACTGGGACCACTAGTCAATTGAAAGAATCAGAAAGAGAAGCTGGAAATGGTGTGGAGGGGCCCAGTGAGTGACTGGGTACCACAGAAATAACTACTGTCAGAAAACAGCCGCCTCCAGGGAGGCTGGCTGTTACCACCTCGCAGTTATAATGCTCATAATTACAGTGAACATAAGTTCTGTAAGTGCTTACTCTTATCCTGCAGTAAGCACTGAGTGCCTTGCATCAGTGCACTGAATCTTCACAAGAACCCTACACAGCGGCTGCTGTGATTCCCAGTTCACAGAGGAGGAAACAGAAGAGTCGAGAAAGCAGGGTGGCAGCATCACTCGGCAGGCAGTGTACAAGGCTGGACCCTGCAGTGGCAGCTGTGACACCCATCTGCACTGTGGGCTCAGAAGGTGTATGGTCACCACCGAGAACTCCTTCACCTCTCCTGTCATTCCCCACCTAAATGGACCCTCAGAAAAGGCTCTAGTGAACTCACTCCCACCTGAGGAATTACTAGACTTGGGCCTTGATGTGAGGAATTTTCCTGGGGTACTGGGTAGGTTATGAGGTACTAAGGACCTTGTAACTTGAACCCCGTCTGAGAAATAGCTCTGACAGAAGTTTCAAAATCTTGTCATATAAAGCTAGTAGAACTCCCAGGGCCACAACAATTAGCTCTCCCTGACCTCTCTTCTGCCCACCCACTTATATCCCACCAGTCTGGTGTGGCCAGTTGCCATTAAGTCAATTCTGACACATCCTGACCATGTATGTGGAACAGAGCAGCACTTCATGGGATTTTCAGAGGAAGTGGCCTCTCTGTAACCAACCCCCTGGCCTGTTTTCTGACAAACTGGATATATATGAACCACCAACCTTTTGGCCATAAGTCAAATAAATGTTAACCCTTTGCCCCACCCCATAGGGACTATGGTCTCTCCATGTCATTTCCCTATGCACATCTGCAGTCAGCCCACACCCCTAATCTGAACTCTTTGGTAAAAGCCTTCCCCCACCCCCAACCTGAAGAATCCAATCAGCATAAGGGCTATTTGACTGTATTTTAACCTAAGAAAGGAATAATTCTAAGAAGCAGAATTCCAATAAAATATAGGGAAACCTTTTTCGGAAAAGCCTCAAATCACACATTGAAAGGTCACATTTACGAAACCAACGTAATCAAGCTGGCCTTTGCGAAACAGGATATGCCCCCAGTATCAGCATCTCCATTTCCCCACCAATCTGATAGGCATATGCCCAGCATGGTCTGGTTTAGTAGACAAGAAGCTATCTTACATCACTTAACACATTCACTCATTTCCCAACTTTTGCAATCCTAAAGACATCTCTCTCTCTCACACACACACACACACATTCATTCTCTCTCTCTCTCTCTCTCTCTCTCTCTCTCTCTGTCTCACTGTCCCCTTCACAATCTCAGTCACTCCCTGGAGATAGACAACTGTCTCCCCTTTCCCAACATTTGTGCAAGCTACTTCCTCTCTCTGTAATGCTCTTCTTCTCACTTCCCCTTTGGCTGGACGACTGTATCCACTAATCCTAAGCTCTCAAAAGATGCTGCCTCTTCTTGGAAGGCTTCCATGATCTGTCTTCAAGATCTGAGAAGGTATTCCTCCTAGATTCCCCTGGAATTGACAGGCATAACACAATCGTGGCACCTTCACATTGTACTATAACAGCTGTTAAACACATACCCACACCCCCATATTCCCAATTAGGTCTCGAGCTCCTTGAAGGAAAGACCAGATGGCTTAGTGGTAAGGAATTGTGTTGCCAACTAAAAGGTACATGGTTCAAATCCACCAGCTGCTCTGTGGGAAAAAGATGTGCAAACTCCTCACATCTGATTTACTGCCTCTGAAAACCCACCGGAGGGTCAGTTAGTGGTTGGCTCCTACTTGACAGCACACAAACAACAAATAACTGTCACTCCGACATCTATCACTCACTGAATACGCCGAATGAATGAGTTAATGCGTTGCCTCTCTTGACGCGACCTTATCTTGGTGTGAAGTTCATCATTCCATCAACTACAAATTCTCAGGGCCACAGGAAGATAATAAAAAGAATATGAAAAGCTCCACTCAACAAATGAAAACAAGAGCTAAATTAAATGTCATTTCTAACAGGATGAGGAGCTCTCCACCAACAAATCTCAATTAATTGGAGCAGTTCCTGTGTGTGGGCGCCCAGTGTTTTCCCCAGAGGACTGGCGTCCTGCTAAGATGGGTAGCCTCAGAGACAAAGGCAGCCCGGCCACGCCCCCTCAGCTGGAACATTCAAGGGAAGTTAGAGAGCAGCAATACAGGCTCCTGGCTTCTAAAGGTGCCCAACAGATCCAGTATGTAAAGCCTAAACCTGCCAGGGACAGCTGGTTAGCTTTCTCAGGGGAAATGGTGGTGAGAGGAACAGCTGGCTGCTTAAGGCTCATTCACTGACTGTCAATCCCTGAGCGAGTGGTTCAAATCCTCTGCTCCCTCAGTAAAGTGGGGGGCACAGCGGCACCTCAAAGAGCAGGCATGGTTATTAGATGCAATCATGCACTTGGTGTAGAGCAAATGATACCCTTTTGCTACCACCTTAAGATGGAAAAGACCAAGTCGACTGGGGGCCAAATTTGCCAGCAGCGTCCCACCACACTGCAATAACAGCCCAGGGCCTGTGCTCCTAAACCTGCCAATTCAGGCAGCATCCGATCCCAGCTCTCCCCAGCTCCTCAGCCAGCCTTCCTCCACCATTCAGATTCCTGTGTGGGTATTTCCATAGCAATAACCTGTTCCACACAAGGTACAGTAAATATTTACTACTTTTTCACACATTGCCGATTATTTGGGTCTAAGCATCTCACTGGCACCCTCCACCGCTTGGAGAAAATGACAATGGAGGAGCAGCCCCACTGGGGACCAAACGGAAGCGCCTTCCACAGCAGGGCTGTCAGAAAGCCATGTGGGCCACCAAGAGCATCATGTGGCCACAGAGCAAGCGATTTCAGGGAGCTTTTCTCACAAGGACGCCCCTCAGAGCTGCTCAAGCCCCTCCACGCACACACTGCAGTGGCCCCAGCCTCCCAGAAGCAAAGTGCAGAGATTCGTCACACCTGCTTCATCTCTCTACTCTCCAGCATTTCCCTCTCAACCCACCTGCCAACACCCACACGCACAACACACAGGTCCTCTCACAGATCCTTCCAGCCTTATGCACCCGTACACACGACATGACACCACGCAAGAGTCTTAAATGATAAGCCCTCTGCACGTGCAGAGAGAGAGAGTGTTTCATAACCACCATTCCTGCTCAGGGAGGGAGGTCCCTCTGCAGTGATGGGGGCTTCTCTCCCTGGGGCTATGCAATGCAGAGCTGAAGTTGAGTCAGGGCAAGAGCTTTGGTGATTCACTCCCTGACTCACTCCCATCTCTGCAGCAGACCCCACTTCTGCAGGGAGGGCAAGCTGGGCCTTTCCCATTCACTCCTCAGACACAAACCTTCTTTTTCTGGAAAAAGAAAAGCAAGCAGCTCATTCAGACACAAAACTCTATGTGTGCGTGTGTGTGTGTCTTTGGGCCTCTGTGTGTGTGTGTCTGTGTCTGTGTCTGTCTGCGTGTCTGTTTTTGTGTGTCTGTGTCTGTCTTTGGGCCTCTGTGTGTGTGTGCATGTTCTACACTCCCTCCCACAAGTCCCTAGAGAGACAGAGAAGAATAAAATGCTGGAGGCCCTGCCCTCAAGGTGCTCATGACCAAGAGACTTCATGGTATGTGCTCTCAGGGTGACAGAAAGATCCTAAGCGGAGCCCGGAGCTGTTGAGGAGACTAGGACACTGAACTGTGAAGCGAGGAATTGAAATGCCCACATGACAGAAGGGTTTAACATAAAGAGAAAGATGCATGACAGAGCAGGGAGATTTCAACAAGTACTGTAGATAAGGGATTAACAACCAGATTAGAGAAATGCAGGTACAACAAATCAATAAGAAAAAAATAACCATCAAAATAAGCTGGGAGGGGAAGAGAGACTACTAGGGAAATGGGTAGTGTGTTGTTGTTGGTGGTGGTGTGTACCATTGAGACCGAGGCCATAATCACACGAGAACTGACTGCCTATCTTTCTCTCAAGGAGCAACACTGGTGCATTTGAACTGTGTACTTTTGTGGTGACTGGGCAATTTCTTACCAATAAGCCACCAGAGCTCCCTGGCAAAGTAACAGAAGAAGGAATTCCCAGAGAAAGAAACAGAGATGGCCAACAAGCATTTGAAGATAGGCCTGGCCCCATGAATATGCGAACAGTGGTATTATTTTCATCCACTGGCTGTTGTTGTTGCTGTTGTTCTCGTTGTTGGGTGCCATGGCCTCAACAAATGACTCTCAGCAACCTTATGAATCTAAGAACTTGTTGGCATGACAGAAAAAGGGTGAAGCAGTTAGTATTTCCACATGGGCTCTCATCCATCTGGATCAGCCAAACTTAATTCTGATCATTCCCCACATCTGCAACCACGTGGGCTGAACGAATGAGGATGCAGGAATTAAAGCACAGTGTTGCTAGTGGGTGTCACTGAGCTGGTTCCACTCACAGTGTCATTGTTGTTGCTGTTGTTGTTGTTAGATGCCCTAGAGTCACGTTCTACCCACAGCAATTCTATATACGACAGGACGAAACCCTGCCCAGCCCTGTGTCATCCTCTCAGTCTCCACTGAGCTTCCACTTGTGGCTACAGCGGCCCCACAGGACCCAGCCGAACTGGCCCACAAGGGCCTCTCTCCCCACTGCTGTCTTTATTTTGTGTTGTGATTTGAATGCAAGTTTACAATGCCATTGGTTTTCTGCCCTTGACCATACCATGGGCCGCCAAGAAAACAAACCAGTCTGTCTTGGAGAGGGTGAAATCAAGTTTCTCCTTGGAGGCTAGGATTTTGAAGCTCTGTCTCACATACATTGGGCACGTGGCCAGGAGAGACCGACCAGTCCTTGGAGAAGGACATCTTGCTTGCAAGGGTGGAAGGACAGCTCAGTAGAGGGAGACCCTAGATGATGAGATGGATTGACACAGTAACTGGGGCAATGGAGGTTGGTGTGTTGGAGTCAGTGTGACTGGCTCAGGACAGGGCAGGCTTCAGAGCTGCTGTATATAGGGTCGCAGGCAACTTGACGGCACACAATGACAACAACAACAACAGGGTTTCCTTCACAGAGGCTGATCTCCAAGCAGTGTCTGCATGAGACTAAACGGCCCACTTTCCCAGTTAACCCCTGTGCCACCAAGTCTCCTCTGAAAGCATAGTAAAAGCTCTACTTTAAGTCTGAAACTGTATTAAGGCAGAAACATCAGAGAGGGGGAAAAACACAAGTGTTTCCCACTAATAGACAACACCAGAAAAGTGGTAAGATCATCCCCTAATGATGGAAGGCCAGGAAAAGCGGAGTTCACTGGACGGTACCCTAGAGCCCCGGACCACGTGTGGGAATGGCCGTGCTGGCCTTTGGGCTCACTGCCCGCCTCCCCTGTGTTCTGCCTGCCTCAGACACGCAGCAACTGATTTAAGCTGGGAGTGCAGCGCTCCAGGTTTGAACAGCAGAGGGTGTTTACTATCCCTACACCTTTCCCAACGGTTCTTCTGGGAGATCACGCATGTCTGCAAGTAGGCTAACGCTTTTTGAGGGAGAGCTGGTAAAAGGCAAACATAGGGTTTGCTACCCGGGAGGAAGTGTCTTCAATTCGAGTCACACCTCTTTTCTCTCCAATATTCAGTCCCTCCCATAAGGACAGATACCGTGGAAGCCCATTACTGTAGAAACAGACAACTTGTAAACCGTGCATGCGGATCCAAGAAGGAGAGAGTGCGCATAGGGGGTGGGGGGAAGGAGAATGGGCAGTGGGGGGTAATCACAGGGTTGCACAATTTGATGGGTGGAGGGAGGGGTGGGTTAAGGAAATGAGAACAATCTGGTGTGAAAAACAAGGTATACGAATTTTGTAAGTAAACCAGTACAAAATTAAAAGTTTATATTAAAAAAAAATAAGCCAAAGGTGCTCGGTTTTTTATTCCCTCCCAGATTACACAGGGCTAAGAGGAAAAGCCAGGTTTGTGCGTGATTGTTCGCCGTGGAGAAGGAGGAGAAAGCCAACCAAGAGGCACTGCTGAAAGGTACCCACAGGGAGGAACCACCTTCAAGCCTGAGAGCGTGGCGTGCCCAGCCCCAGGCACCTTTCCTTCAGCTAGACCCATGATGGAAACAGCTGACGCCGTGTTTACTGTGCAACAGGCACCGAGCTAAGACCTTCAGGTGCCTCCAAAGGAACTCAGAGAGGTTAATAGATCTGTGTAAGACCACACAGCTTGCCAAAGAGAGAGCTGGGATCTGAGTGTAGGTCTATCTGCGTCAGGGACTCTGTACTCTTCACGAGACTGTTTGGTTCTTAGCTGGCCTAGGACTGGCGATTCAGCTCTCAGGGGGAAGTCCTGTCCCCAAACGGGCTGAGACTGGAAGGAGGTTCACTATCCGTTAGAAAGCCATGGGCACGATGGTGGAGAGGGGACCCCTGTGTACAACAGCTCAGAAAGGCATCACTGTTGTTACCATTCGGGACACAAAAGCCTGAAGTGGGGGTCATTTTAACTCAGGGGAGTGTGGGTGTGTTCCATCACCATCCACACCCACATCTGTTTTCCCTGGAGAGAATTAAAAAAAAAAAAAAAGTAACCAAACACAAACCTTCTTCAAATAACAAGGGCCAATGTTGCCAGTTGTCAGAAGCAATGAGGAAGTGGGCATCTGGGGAAGCCACATCCGCCCTCAGGCAGGCTCTGGGGGGGCATCGTGGTGCAGCAACAGCAAGGAGGGTGAGGGAAGCTGGGCCTTGGGTGGAGGGAAGGAGGGAGGGAGGGAGGGAGGAAAAGGA
>NW_006400111.1:253364-254914 GCF_000299155.1 Elephantulus edwardii | reverse complement strand
GACCCATATGAGGCACATGAAGGACTCCTGGGAAATCATAGAGCTGTATTGTAATTGACCAAAGCTTTCTAAGACCTAGTTTTCTCATTTGTGAAACAAGAGTTAGAACAGGAAACATGGCATTGGCTGTTTCCTAGGATAGAAACGCGATGCCTTGGAGTTGTGGTGCTAGAGAGAGTACTGAACACACCGCAGACTGCCAAGAGAACAAGCAAGTCTGTCTTGGAGAGAGTGAAACCAGGCTGCTCCCTGGAGGCAAGGATTTTCAAGCTCTGCCTGACATACTTTGGGCACGTGATTAGAAGGGACCAGTCCTTAGAGAGGGACATCCTGCTTGGAGAGGAAGACCCTGGGTGAGATGGATTGACACAGTGATAGTATAGGGATAGGTGTGTTGGAGACAGTGAGACTGGCTCAGGATAGGGCAGGCTTCAGAGCTATTGTACATGGGGTCACTATGCGTCCCAGGCAACTCAATGGCACATAGCAACAACAACAAAGGGTAGTTCACACATGTCAAGGATCATGGGGATGGCACAGGATAGGGCAAAGTTCAAGTGTGTTATTTACAGGGTTGCTACAAGTCACAGACAACTTGACAGCAACAATGGGAGTTGGAGTAGGGCTGGGTGTTTGGCTGGCCAGTTATCAATGGCCAGTGGACTGACTGACTCCTTACAAGCCCATGGATGTCAGAGTAAAACTATGCTCCCTCTGTTCAAGGTGCCAATGGACGAACTTGAACCACCAACTTTTTGGTTGGCAGATGAACATAAACACCTTCCCGTAACTTCAGAGGAGAGTTATTAAAGGCAAAACCCAACCTACGAGCCACTCAGTTGTTTTCAACTCATGGCAACCCTCCATTGGGTTTCCAAGGCTATAAATCTTTATGGGAAGAAATTGCCTTTTTTTCCTCAGGAGGAGGTGGTAGAACTGAAATGCGTGCTAGGTCATGACAGCTCCTTAGAGTGGACAGCATATCTGTTTGGCACCCACTGCTCAGTGCATGAGACTTGTGGAGTCTCCATACCCTCTACAGTGGATGCCAAGACCCAGTACCCTGGTGAAGATGGTGAGGTACAAAGAGGAGGCTCGGTGGCATTCTCCAAATGGTAGATGTCAGGCTCACATCAAAAACAAAAACATGCACACCCATGCTTATTGCTGCTCTGTTCACAATAGCAAGGAGTTGGAAATAATCCAGATGCCCATCAACAAACGAATGGATAGAGAAGCTGTGGTATAGTCACACAATGGAATACTACGCTGCATTGAAAAACAAGGAATTCATGCAGTATTATTCAAAATGGGTGAGCCTGGAGGACATTATGCTGAGTGAAGTATCTCAGTCACAAAGGACAAATATTGCATGGTGCCACTGCTGTAAAATGGGACTGATATCAGGGTTGGAGTAAGACTGAGAAAAACTGGATAAATTGTGTATACTGCACTGAAACAGATGAGGGAGAGAATAATTTAAAAGCGATGTATGATAGGGTATTATGGTTATCACAAGAGTCCACAATTAAGATTGCATAGTGGAATGT
>NW_006400111.1:217898-253157 GCF_000299155.1 Elephantulus edwardii | reverse complement strand
TTCATTAAAATTATTAAAAAAAAAACACCAAACACAAAGAAAGCAAGCCACACCCTACCTGTATTCCAACCCCAGTCACATTGCAAAAGGGAACAAAATTGCCCTAGTAAAACATGTATGAAGATGGGGGTAGGAGGGGTGAGTAAAGGAAATGGGAAAGATCTGGCATGAAAAACAATGTATACAAACTTTGTAAATAAACCCGTATAAAATAAAAATTTTATTAAAAAAAATAAACAACCCTGTGCTATTGGGTAACCTGGGCTGTAATCTTCATGGAAGCAGAATGCTCATCCTTCTCCTGGGAAGTGGCAGGTGGGTTCAAACCACCAACCTTTCTGTTCGCTGCTGAAGGCTTATCCACAGCAACACATCACCAAGGCTCCTTGCTTCCATGAAGACGTCCTTGTTCTAAGAGTAGTGCTCTTGAACAAGACATTCACGCATGGTATTTTTGCCTTTTTATCTTTTCTCAAGAGAGGAAAGCAGGGGATGGCGGTGAAATGGAAAAGGACAAAAAGTCTTCCCTTTCCTGGCTGGCCTCCTGGCTGTTCCATTTCCTACTCACTCCTCCCAGTGTGTGACCACTACGGAGCTGAAGAGATGCCCCAATGAAGTCAGCCGTCTAGCTCAAAGTCACAGAGCGCCCCATGAAGAACACCAATCCTCCCACAGCTCGGTGTGACTGCTCCCCTGAATTTCAAATTCATTTAACCCACTTCCTACTTCACAGCTCCACTTAGTTGCCCTAGTTCTGTGCTGGGTTCATATTGCACTGCCAACTGAAAGTTCAACAGTTCAAATCCACCAGACACTGCATGAAAGGAGTGGGGGGGGGCTAGCTCCTCCCATAAGGATTCATCGCCTCAGAAACCGATAGTCTCTCTGAGTTAGAACCAGCTCAACGCGGTGGCACACAGTAGATACAAATGAAGATGAATAGAATACATAATTAATTGGTTGTTGCTGTGTACCATCGAGTCAGAACCGACCCATAGCTGACTCTGGCGAGTTTTCAGAGGCCATAATCGCAGAGAGGAGATTACCCATCCTCCTGCGAAGCAGCTGGTGGCCTCGAACTGTGTGCCTTCGGGATTGCAGAGCAGCTTCTTGCCACTAGGCCACCAGAGAAGAGTATTAACATTATTTCATCACAAGTGATAGGACTAAATACTGTTGATCAGTTGGCAGTTCAGGTCACATTCTGGCTAATTCCTGGGTTTGGATCAAAGTCTTTTTCCTTCCTTTTCCAAGGAGGTGACAAGCCAGAGGTTAGCTAGTTCCTTCTCTCTCCTCTGAGCTTCAATCTCATTCTCTCTCCCCCGCATCCACCTGCACACACCCAATGAATGTAAATATCTAATAGCCACCTGTGGTCTCCACCTCTGGGCCAAGGCCAAGTGTCCACATCTGACTTACCATCTCAAACACCGTCACTTCTGATCCTCATTCCTTGGAAAAATCCAGCCCAGCCCAGGCCTGGACTTAAGAGAATCCTGCATTGATGACAAGTGATTTGCAATGACATTTCCACACCCACAAATCTCATCCACAAGCTACGTGGTAGTTAAGAACATATGCTCCAGGCCACATAATCTGGTTTCATTCCTGGCTCCTACAGTCACCAGTTCTGTGATCTTGAGCAAAATAGTTCATCTCTGTGGGCCTCATTTCTTCAACTGTGTGAAGAGGGTAATAATAATTAAATATATTTAAGTGTTATAAGCCATCAAGATCCTTATTTACAAACAGTGGGAACCCACTCTAGCTGGTTTATAAAGGAAAAAGAGGTTTCATCTCTGGGAGGCACAGAGAGTGAGACTTGGAGGTGAAACAGGCAGAAGCAACATCTAATCACAGCACAGACTGACTAGTCCAGTAGAGAACCCTCTGCAGTCAATGCTGGGCGCACACACAGGCAGTCTACCCCACAGACGCTATGAAACAGTCAACATTCACATGAGGCCAATCATGTTACCCTCATCTGACGACTTAGCTGGATCTGTATACTTCCTCTCTCTCTCCAGAATGGATTCCCCAGCACTAATAATCCAGCTCTAATGGCCTTGTGGGTAAGGAGTGGCACTGCCATCCCAAAGACAAGCGGTTTGAATCCACCAGGTGCTGTGCAGGAGAAAGGTGAACCATCTCTTCCTGTGAGACTTACAGCCTCTGAAAATCTGCTGGACGCTCAGCTATGAGGCCGTTTTGACTCAATGGCAATGAGTCGAGTAATTATTCAAAGCCCAGGGATGACTGTTAAGCCTGGGACTGCAGTTCTATACTCCAGCTGCATTTCTGGCTTCCACCTTGAGAAGAAAAGGGATCTTAAAGCAAGGAATTCCCAAAAAAGGGATGTTCATGGCTGAATGACTGAAAAAGCATGACAGATGTCCCCTATGAGACCTTGGTGCAGCACTTCCCCATTATATTTTATCACAAACAATGTACCATGTAAGTAACAAAGCTGCACGTGTAACACCCAGCACAGCACGCTTATAGAAACAGAATGGAGTAGGGAGGCAAAGAAAGGTACAACAAAAGTATAATGTACCCATTATTTAAAAAAAAAATAAAAATAGTAATTGCTCAATAAATCATAGCCACTGCCCAAAACAAGGAGATTCCTATGCCCCAACCATTTGACTTCACCTCTCTGGACCTGAATGTTGCCATTCTAGAAGGTATGGATTAAATTCTTGGTCCTGCTTCCTCTCTCATTGTTGTCAGACTGGAATTAGCTCATAGCTGCTGACCCTCCAACAGGTTTTCAGAGGCTGTCAATCACCTAGGAGCTGAATGTCCATCTTTCTCCCTCAAAGAAGCTGATGGATTTGGATCATCTGCCTTTGGGCTGGCAGTGTAGCCCCTCACATCCCAGGCCACCAGCGCTCCCTCTGCTCCTGATAGCTCTATCTAGCTAAGCGTCTTTAGAGACTAAGTTTCCATTGGAAAGCTACAGCCCAGAAATGAACACAAGTGCTCTTAATGGCCTGGGGAGGAGAATGTTCCAACCAGCTGGAGCCACTACTTCAGTATACCCCTGCTGGAAGGCTCTCCTGTTCTACTGTCTTGTTTTACAAATGTAGAAGTTGCATCCAATAGAGGAGGAGGATCTGGCAAAGGTTGCCCAGCAAAGTCCTAGCAGAACACAAAAGAATAGGAAATGAAAGTCCTCATTCCTCACCACAAACTGATGGCGCAGGGCAGCACGATGCCCTTAGCAGGGCTGAGCAAACAGCCCACTCCAAAGGAAAACTGCCTAGGGTAAAAAGAACCCCGTCTCAAGAAGACATGACTGGAGGCCAGAGGATGAGGCAGCAGAGAGGTGTAGCACGAGGGTATCAAATTGTTTCTGTCTGGATGTGATAGCTCCTGGCTACTCAGAGTGGAATCCACAGACCTGCATCACCCGGGAGCTTGTTAGAGAGGCAGAGCTTCCATTTCTCTCCAGATAATTCTCGGGATTCAATACAAAAACGTCAGGCTGACAAGAACCAGCACTGACGTTACTCCCTGATGAGCCAGACACTATGCTACGTGCTCTACCTATTGATCTCACTTAATCTTCTCAGTAAACCCTTTGAAAAAGATTCTCAAGGCTACATTTTACAACTCCCCCATCCCATATAAACTAAAAGGAGCTGCTCTGGGGGTGTGTATTACTTGATGTACTACTAACCAAAAGGTTGGCTCTTCGAATCTACCAGCTGTTCCATGGGAGAAATATGGTCAGTGTCCTCCAGGACAGACTTAGAGGCTCAGAAACCTGATGGGGTGCTATTGAGAGTCAGAATCAATGCAGTGGATTTGGATTTTTACTGGCTGGTTGGTTGTTATAAACTGAGAATCAATCCTTTATTGCAATGTCCATCTGGCGGTCCACTGCTCCGTACCTTCAGGCAGCCTCTTAGCAAAGCTGTAACAGAATGAAGCCCTAGCAGACAGATAGCTTCATTTTTCTCAACTAGTCAAAGTGCATTTATAGAACTGTTCCCTCAACCTTTGAAGGTGTGAGTTTTAGAGCCAACACTCTGATCCAGAGACATCATTATACAAGCCCCTCATAGCCTTGGCTCAAAGCAAGGGAAAGAAATCCTACATTTTAGAGTTGCTTTGAGGACAAAGTAAAAGATGTGACATCATGTTGCAACATGACATCATATGAGAGCTTGAAATAGGCCACTGTAGGAGTGTTTGCACAATGGAAATTGGCAGTCAACAAGCAGTACAAACCAGGATTCAATCGCCAGTCAGTCCCGTGGGCGGAGAGTGTGAACCAAGCCTCCAATAGGTTTTCAGAGGCCACAAAATACATGAGAGGAGTAAACAGTGGATTCTAACTGTATGCCTTTGGGTTCGCAGCACAACTCCTTACCTGCTCAGCCGCCAGAGCGCCCAAGTTCCAGAGTTAGGTTTTTTTGGTTTTGTTTTAACCAGAAACCTGATTATTAAACATTCACCAGCACATCACTGCCTCCTCCCTCCCTTCCCTGAAGCAAAGATCAGCAGAACCTCCCCACACTCCTGTTCTGTCATTTCTAGGAAGCAGAAAGGTCACTGGTGCCGCCCTGTGAAGAAAAGCCACAGCAGACACCTCTTCGATGCCTTCTTTTAGCAGCTAGATAATGAGCACCTACTGTATGCACATCCAGCCTGCCCTCCCTGCAGTCGGGCTGCAGGTGCCCTGCCAATCGCCATCCATCATCACATGATACCCAAAAGAGGTTTTCCAAACTGTGATCATGTGTACATAGGGTCGCTATGGGTCGTAGAAGACTTGGCACCTAACAACAACAACAACAGCTATGATCTGGAGAAGGAAGTTGACAATCGGCCCCCAAGGTGGGAGGGGGGCAGTATCACATACCTCATTCCGTATCAGCCCCCATCAATGGTAAATTTCCTCCTGACACAGAAGAACTCTCCCCCTCGGCTTGCCCACACGTACCACACACAACATGAGTAGACTTGAAACCAAAAGCAGGCTTTTCAGTCCAGGAGAAGAGGCAGGGTGCCCCTGTGGTGCCAGGAAGGTTAAAAACACTCGGAGCTTCAATCACTGGGATGAAGCTGCTGAGACCCCTGAGTGTCCCTTCTCCCTGTCCCTAAGTCTTTGTCTCTGGCCCCAACCCCTCTATGTCTCGTAGTAACCCCTCTCTCTCCCTCTCAGGTTTCTCTCTAAGCTTCAGCCCCATCTTTTTTTGTTCACTAATCCCCCCTCCCTGCCTCTTTTGTTTCCTCTCTCTGTTGCTCAGTCTCTCCTCTCTTTGCCACAGGGAGCAGAATCAAGAAGAAGCAGACATTCCTTTAGATGCTGTTATGAAACCAGGCAATGCACATCTCATTCCAGGAACTCGCTTCTCAAGGACTGACCCAGAGCTGGGCTGTGAGCTCATAAAAGGACATAGCATCTCAAAGAAGCAGCTTCATCAAGACTTCTCTGTGATCCCTAAACTCAGTCACTCTTTCTGGTCCTCTAGTGATCCAAGGGCAGCCATGAGGAGGAGACTGGAAGGAGACAAGGGCTCTGGGACCTACATGCACCCTGAGCCCCCCAAAAGGAAGTACTGGCTGTCTGGAGAACCATTCGAGACCCCAGCTTCCCCAGAACCCTAGCATGCCCTAAAACTTGACTTTGATGATTCAAGAACTTGTCATTCTGACTCCCCCACAGCAGGGCGAACACACACCAAAAAAAATCTAAAGATTTAACAAAAAAACACAAAAGTTTAACCAAGTTGATTTTCTAAATTTAAAATGTTTCAGAAAGAAATGCAACCTACATAAGGATAATCTGAAGCTATATTAAAGCTCATCGCTGACATCATAGAATTCTAATTATATAGACTTTGAGGCAATATAGTCAAATAACCTTTCTGGATTTCAACACACATTTTTCATGTTATGCCAACACTCTGTTGGGGTCGAAGTTTTTGGATATTCTGAAAGTCCCTTGAAAAGATTTTTCAAAGAAGTGAAAATCAAATCAATCTTTTGCTCAGGCAACATTGAAAAGCATCTGGTGGATTTGAACCATCCACCTTTGGGCTGGCAGTGCAGTTCCTTATCCACTAGGTCACCAGAGCTCCCTCTTCAGTATTAGTGTTGTAGAATAAGAAAACCAGTAACAGACATCTGGTTTCGATTCTCAGGTTCTCCTTTCCCACAAAACTAAAGACGAACCAGAAAAAGGCCTCACTCAAATTCCCAAAGCAATTCACCAGCAAGTGCTCAATAACCACCTTTGATGTCCTGACTCACAGCAATACTCCATCGGGCTTCTGAGGCTACCAAAGTCTGCAGAAAGTCATGCTGCTGACCCACAAGCCTCTCTCTCTCTTTCTCTCTCTCTCTCTCTGGTAGTTCGAGACCACCAGCTGCTCCTTTGGAGAAAGATGAGCAATCTTCTTCTGGGTGATTTACAATCTCTAGAAACCCACAGGAGGGTCAGCTGAGAGTGAGTTCCCACTCTTCATTAAATCTTTATGGGAGATGATTATGCATCTTTTTCCAAGGGGCAGCTGGTTGGCTTGAACCAGCTCTGAAGCTTATCATTAGCAGCGCAATCACAACACACCACGCCACCAGAGCTCCTGTGTAAAGCTCTTTTAAGGTGAATAGTCAAACTATTATTCCCTATTAATAATCTGAAAAAAGTCTGCAGGCCCAAATCAGTAGCAGCCAGATCAGAAGTAAACTGTAATCAGAGGGTGTCCTTCAAACGGGAAGGCAGAGTTCAATCAGTGTCAAGACCCTCCACGTCCCACATGGCACCGAGCTACTTCCAGCTGTTTGTTCTGAATCAAAACAATCCCCCTATAACCATATAGAGTAAAGTCTCAGAATAAACCTTATGTTCAAATTCCAATGTGCTTTGCTTCTTGTTAACAGTGTGTACTCTGATTTTTTTTCTCCTAAAATAAGATTATTTCTAAGAGCATATGTGAAAATGGGAGTTGAGCTCAGACCAGTGAAATCATGAGCATCTAGGCTCATGTGGAACAAAGCCCATGGGAGGCCCGGAGACCCAGTACCTGCTCCCTTCACAGTGTAACAAGGACAAAATTAATTAATTCATCAGATGAATCCTAGAACAGTGTCCGGCACAGAGTCACCAGGAATCAATGTTAAGCTTGACGCTGTTCATGAGAAGATGAAGATGTGGAAGATGATGGTGGTGGCAGTATGGGAGAAGAAATGTACTCCTGCTAAGTGGTAGTGTTCCTATCTGTTGCTATTTCCTTCAAGTGGGTAGAACTCAAATCCTTCAATAACTTTTCCTGCGAAAATTGTTCTGTATTGTATGCCCTACTCCTGAGTTAAGAAGCTCTGGCACTTAGAACTCCAGGGGCTGGGCTCCACCAGCCGCTCTGCAAGAGAAAGATGGGCAATCTCCTCCTGTGCAACTTACAGCCTCCAAAACTCCACGGAAGGGTCAGCTAGGAGTACGTCTCTGGCACTATGGCAATGATTGCACGACTTCTGAGATATCATGTTGTCGTTACATGCCGTCGAGTCACCAGCGACTCATAGAGACCCCTGTGTACAACAGCTCTGAAGCCTGCCCTGTCCTAAGCCAGACTCACTAATTCTAACACACCTACCCCATTGTCCCAGTCACTGCATCAATCCATCTCATCCGAGGTCTTCCTCTCCTGTGCTGCTCTCCCACCCTTCTGAGCATGATGTCCTTCTCCAAGGATCGGTCCTTCCTAGCCATGTGCCCATAGTATGTCAAAAAGAGCTCCAAACTCCTAGCCTCCAAGAAAAAACTTGGTTTCACGCCTCTCCAGGACGGACATATTTGTTTTCTTGGTGGTCCATGGTATGTTCAAGACTATTCTCCAACACCACAACTCAAAGGCATCAATTCTTCCTCTGTCATCTTTAGTCACTATCCAGCTCTCTGATGCATAGAAAGTCATTGCTGAGATATCTCAAAAGGTTTACATTTTTTACTATACACATTCGGCATACTATATGAAATATTAACAAACAACATGTATGTGTATGTGCATATATATATATAATATATATTATAATATTATGATATATATAATATAATAATAAAACACATTCACAAATGCATAATCTTTACAAGCGTTCCCTGAGGTAGATGATGACGAACACTCGGAAGCTTTGGAGGGGTTGCCTGAACCCCACATGTGACAAAGCTAGCAGACTGCAGACAGAGCAAGGACTTCAAGGTCAATGCATCAACACTTGAATCTGCAGACTCGCCTCTTCCCCAGTTTGTGGTCCCCACTTCTCTGATGTGGCCCTGCAGTCCCGTTCTCACTGTTGCTCTGGGTGCTCCAGACTGAAAAAGAATAAGCTGGAAGAGGCAACTGCCTCCAAGAAGCAAGAACTGTGAATGATTGGGCTTTCTCCTTTCTTGAGATAAGAACAAATATAAGCACCCTGCAGCCATTCAAAAACAAGGAACTCATGAAATATTATACAAAATGGGTGACCCTGGAGGACATTATGCTGAGTGAAATATCTCAGTTAGAAAAGGACAAATACTGCATAGCACCACTGTTGTAAAACAGAACTGACATCGGCGTTGGAGGGAGACTGAGAAAGATGGGATAGATTATGTATACTGCATTGTAATAGATGAGGGAGAGAACTGTTTAAAAGGGATATATGATTGGGTGTTATTGTCATGACAGGAGTCCAGAATGAAGGCTGCACAGTGGAGTGGACTTGTTTGGGGGAAGGGATTACACAACAATGAAAGAATTTTTCTTTTACTTTTTAAGGAGAAGAGTGAATTGGGGAGAAGGGATGGGCAGGGAGAAAAGTGCAATAATGAATGACTGGAAACCATAAGTCTCTGGAAAGTTTCATTAAAATTAATTTTAAAAAAATAGAAGGTCAATGGAAAAAAGACTTTCAATAAGATGAGCTGACAGTGAGAGCAACAGTTGGACTCAAACATACCAATTATAAGCAGGGCATGGCGCCTGGCAGGGTTTCGTTCAGGTATGCACAGGGTCACTGTGAGTTGGAAATGACCCCCCAGCACCTAGCAACGGGGAGGGGGGGCAGCTGAGTGCCAAGTGGTGCAAATGGTTACAAACACCCAGCTGCTCACTGAAAGGGCACTGCCTCAAGTGCACCCAGAGACACTGGCCAATCTACTTCTGGAAACGTGCATTGCACTGTTGTGCTCTGACCCACAGTAAGCGGCTGGGATTGCAGTGAACTCACGGCACCTGGTTTTGGTACAGGGATTCACTTTACCGAGCAGTTACTGCGATGCTTTCTTTATTTAAAAGAAGAAAAAAAAATCCACTGAATGCTCGCAGCACCATAGAAGAGAGGTTTCATTACTCTCAGAGTGTAGGCAAAGCAACACAGGCTTGCAGATGCTGAAGAACTAACTAGTCAAAGGGGTCAAAGCAGAGAACAGCAAAATGAGAATGTGAACAGTGCTGCGGGCCATGTTCTTCCCAGTGGTCCTCACCACTCCTCTCAGGCCTCTTCTCCGCTCCAGTCTCAAGCTCACACATCTACAGAAGCGACACATTATCGGCGAGAGTGGAGCACGGCCGTTCATCTCCTGGGAAGGACACTCCAGCCACACTCTGCCCATCACTGTGCAGTGCTGGAATCTCACAGGATGACTGGGACCTTTTCAAAACAAACCACTGTTTCCTGCAGATGCACTGCAGAGGTGGCTCTGCCATCGTGTGGTTAATATCCAAGTTTTCCACACTTCCTCCTGTAGCAGAGGCTACAGTTCCCTCCTCGGCTGTCTGACGAGCGTGTGGAGGAAGAAAAGGGAGCTGGTGGGCAGAGAGGTGGCAGCTGAAGAGCAAAGGGGACTATTTCTCCATTATGTCATCCAACTGGTTAGGGCTTCTCTACAACAAAGTGAGTAGGGCTGATGTGTTTTTGTAGCCTGCCCCCTCACCTAATTCTCTTCTTGGAATGGATAGTTTTTCAATTCATTCCTCAGTTTCTAAAGGTAAATAACAACAATCTGTGAATAATGTTAATTTGGCACTCAGCTTCCAACGTGTAAATTCTACTTATATCTGTTTCTGTTTGTATTCCATTGACTAGAGAGCACGTAAAACAGTGGCAACCAATAATGCTGACAGCCATCATCCTTCATTTGTTCTTAAGTGCAGTGGAAATGCCTCAAGGGCCACAAAACAAAGCTTTTCTTTTAGAGGGCTACTGGCTGTGCACAGGCATTATCATGCTGAGAAAATATCTTTCTATTTTCAGTTCTCTCAGAGTTTTCATTAAGAATAAATACCGGAATTTTAACAAATGTTTTTTGTTCAATGTCATGGACTAGATACAGTCTCTACAAAATATGTGAGTGAGTGCCATGCACCTCAGGGTTCTGGATATAAGGATGTAGTGTGGCCACTGCATGATCATCTCTCATGATCTAATAAAGCAATTAGCTGTAAAGGGTTTAAGGGTGGAAGGAATACCTTTACTTCCTTCACAGTGCAGATCTAACATAAGGGAAGCTTCCCTACAGTGTGCCCTTCAACATCTTTTATTGTACAAGAAATAGAATGAGACTCTGGTGGTCCAGGGGATAGGGAGTTGCAGTTGCCCACTGAAAAATCTATCAGATGCTTCTTGAGAGAAAGGTGGACACTCTCTTTCCAAGTTATTGACAGTCTCTGAAAACCCACTGGGAGGTCAGCCAGGAGTTGGTTCGGATTCTACAGCAATGAGCTGAGTTGAGTTGACTTGAGTTGACTTGAGCTGAGTTGAATTGAGTAAGCAGAGAGAGAGAAAACTCAGCATCACCAGAAAAGGAGAACCAGAACTTTGTTCTGGATCCTTCTCAACAATGGTGAAGGCCAAGACACACTGAGAAACTCCAAGGAAGACCAAGCCCACAGATGCCTAATAAAGACATGCACCTGCACCCAGAGTCCACAGAGACAGAAAGCCTTGGCAAAAATGAGTTTAATTTTGAACAGTTAAAATTGTCATGACGGATTCCAGGTGCCATCACATCACACCAAAGCGTGTTCAGGCAGTGCTTTGAACTTGGACTTCCAGCCTCCTAAACTGGGAGAGAATAAACTTCACTTTGTTAAAGCCATCCACCTGTGGTATATGTTATGAAATCATTGATGTTATGGGCCAGTTGGTCAGAATCAACCCATGACTGACCCTCCAGTGGGTTTTCAGAGGCAGTAAATTACACAGGAAGAGAATGCCCATCCTTCTTCCACTGAGCAACTGATGGATTTGAACCGTGTGCCTTTGAGTTGACAGCACAGCTCCTTACCAGCGCTCAATGTTACATAGCAGCACTAAATAAGGCAATCGTCTACAAAGATGATTATATTTTTTCCCTTGGATATATAGGTTTATTAATAGGCTTCCTCATTACAAGTCATAATCTATGCCTAGGATAAACTTTCCTTGATCACGATGTCTTGTTCTTTTAATATCCTTAGGGGATTCCATTTGCGGAACTTTATTTAGGATAACAGTGTCTGAGATTAGATTATGGTTTTCTTCTCTGTGCTATCTTTTGTCAGATTCTTTAGTCTGAATAGTGCTAGATCAGGGGGGGAAACGGAGGCCACTTCCTTCTTTCTTTCTGCTCTGGCAAACTTTAAAATCCAAAAGAGTCATTTGTCCTGGAGGTTCTCCTGATGGAGGCTCATGGAGACACACAACCCTGATGGACTGAGAAGATACATCAACTGCGTCTTTATTCTTAGTCTAGACCCTGGAGCAGCAGCCTGTTTTATGAAGACAGCTTTCCTGGAGCGCTGGCTGAAAACAGCTTTCTCGGAACCCTGTTCCTTTATGAATTGTTGATGCTCTGTCTGCAGAAGGGACCTCCACCAGCTGAGTTTCTGTCCTGAAAGACTGTGACAATACTCTGGGCATCACTCAGTTGCGTTGTGATAGCACCTGGGATCCATCATGACAATTCTAACTATTTAAATCAAACCCCTTTTTGCCAAGTGCTTTTTATTACACTACACAGAGTCCAAGAGTTGCTACAGGACACCCACAAACCTAATGTATCTGCTCTGGCCATCTAAGAAAGAGGGTGCCAGCCTCTAATCTGGACTAGGCTGTCTCTTACAGCAAATGACACAGGCATCTCTGTTTCCTTAGACTTCAAACTTAATACCAAAACAGAATAACAAAACACCAGCTTCCAGGCTGAGTTCTTCACAGGCCCTGCCTCAGAGACTTCACCAGTCACTCCAGGTTCCTGTGCAGAACATGGAAACTGAGTGAGAGTAAATAACTTGTCCAAGGTCAGAAGGAGCAGTGAACAAGAATTAAATCCAGGCTTTCCTGAGCAGCACATCACTTCAGTAGTCTCTGGAGTGTTGGCATGTCATTATTTTTCTGTCCATTTCTGTCTTCTCACATTCCAAATTTGCCTAGTGTGTGTGTATGTATATAGTAAGAAATCAGTTTTACTGGGGTTTTGTTTGTTTGGCTTTGTTCTGTTTTCTTTAAAAAAAAAATAGGGACACTTTATGCTCTAGAACTCTTAAACATCCAGAAAGGGATTCTCAATGAAAACCAAAACAAACAGTGTTATTATTCTCAAGAATAAGCAGAAAAATCTGACAGAGCCACTTGGCAACTAGAGATTAGTGGTCCAGATCTTCCTCATTAAAGAGAAATAATTGGTGCTTTGAGCAAGGAAGTAGGGAAATTTCCCAAAAGCAGAAACTTCAACAATATGTCTCTAGAGGATCCAGCTGACTGCAATTACTTACTAACCAAAAGGTTGGAAGTTCTAGCCCACTCAGTGCAGTTAGGCACTGTCATCTATGATTCAGTGACCCTATGAACAGCAGACCAGAACCCTCCCATATTCTGTGCCCCTCTCATCATATTTGACTTTGTTCTGTTTTCTAACATTAATTTCTACAGTTGTTGAATGCTTTGTTTATATTCTCATGCGATGCTGCATTATTGTGGTGGTGGTGGTGGTGGTGGTGGTGTAACATCAAGTCGGAACCAATCCATAGTTGACCCTCCATTGGGTTTTTAGAGGCAGTTAATTGCCTGGGAGGAGACTGTCCATCTTTCTCCCATGGAGCAGCAAGCAGGTGGATTCAAACCACATGTCATCAATATTGCAGCAAAACTTCTTGACACTAGGCCACTGGAGTTCCCTTTGAAACAGTAAATGATATCATTTAAAGTCCTAGAAACATATGCTGCTAAATCAAGGGTTACTCTTCTCTGGCAAGTGCAAATGTATCAGAAAGATGGACAGTCTCCCCTACTGTGATTGACAGCCTTGGAAACCCAACAGACGGTCAAGAGGCAAATCGACCGACAGAAATGAGTGTGAGAAGGAGTTAATGCTGTAGTCTAACTTCGTATCCTTACTTCTGCTTTCTTCCTGCCTTTTTTCTTTTTTCTTAAATGGAATGTTTAGTTAATGTACAGCAGATTTTTTTATAGGTTAATAGTTTTTCAAAGCAATTAAGACTGTGAATTTGAGATATGGATTTGTTTGACGCCATTAGAATCTATACTTTGTCATTATGTTGTTGTTCTGTTACATGTCAAGTTGCCTGCGACTCATAGTGACCCTATGTACAACAGCCTAAACCCTGCCCTATCCTGTGCCAGTCTCACTGTCTCTGACACACTTATTCCCAATACCCAGTAACTGAATCAATCCATCTCATTGAGGGTCTTCCTCTCCTGCGCTGTCCCTCCACCCTCCCAAGCATAAGTCCCTCTCCAAGGACTGGTCCCTCCTTGCAACATGTCCAAAGTATGTCAGATGAGGCTTCAGAATCCTTGCCTTCAAGGATTAGCCAGGCTTCACCCTCTCCAGTATGAACTTACTTATTCTCTTAGCAGTCCATGTTTTAGTCAATACTGTTCTCCAACACCACAGATCAAAGGCATCAACTCTCCTTCTATCATACCCAGTCACTGTCCAGTTCTCTGATGCATAGCAAGTGGTTGCAAAGACCATGGCTTGTATCAGAAGCACATTAGTCTCCAGACTGACATTGCCGCTCTTCAGTACTTTAAAGGGGTCTCTGACCACAGACTTTCCCATCGCAATATGTCATTATAAATTATGCTAATAATTAGCCAACACCAAATTTCTTAGTTTCTCACTGAAAGTTTTATTTTTAAGGTAATTGTAGATTCATGTGAAGTTATAATAAATAAGAGATATTGTTCACTTAGCATAATGCTTTCCAGTCCCTCCCATGTTAGGTCATAATTCACAAAATCATTGCTCCTGTGTGCTGCATAGTATTCCACTGTGTAAATGCTACTGTATAGGACCATTATAGCAGAATGAGTAAGAGGATCTGGGGGTGGAGAGCTTGATCATAGGGTCACACAATTTGATGGGTGGAGGGAGGGATGGTTAAAGGAAAAGCAAAAGATCTGATGTGAAAAATAATGTATATGAACTTGATGAACTTTTTATGTAAACCAGTATAGAATTTGAATACATATATATTTATATGTGTGTGTGTGTGTGTATACATATATAATATATATACATATATACACATATACATAAACGTATACATATATATGAAATGAGAGAGCGCTCACGTGCCTGTTGCCTTTTCCCTCAGTGATAACATTTTGCAAAATCAGCATTGTTAAGGTCAAGTATCACTGGATCAGCTATAACATATAGCAACCCTATGTCTCTCAAGGAGGTCTGGTGGCTTAGTGGTAAGGAGGAGTTACACTGCCAATGCAAATGTATGCGGTTCAAATCCACCAGCTGCTCCACAGGAAAAAGATGAGCAGTCCCCTCCTGCGTGATCTACTTCCTCTGAAAACCCGCTGGGGAGTCAGCTACGGCTGAGTTCTAACTCAACGGCACACAACAACAAACAGGTACAACAAGGGAGCTTAGTGGTGAGGAACTGTGCTGTCAATGCAAAGGTACATGGTTTGAATCCACCAGCTACTCTGTGGGATAAAGAAGGTCAACCTCCTCTCATGTGATTAACTGCTGCTGAAAACTTGCTGGAGAGTCAGCTGTGGGTCACGTCCAACTCATCGATATGCAACAATAGGAATGAACAACAAACAAAACACTGTCTGATCCCGTGCCATCCTCACAATCTCTGAAGGCTTAAGCCCGTGGGGCAGTCACACTGTCAGTCAGTCCATCTCATTGTTGTTGTTGTTGTATGCCATCAAGTCACCTGCAACTCCTATCGACCCTGTAAATAAGAGAGCCGAACCTTGTCCTATCCTTGTCATAATCACCATCTCTGAGCTACTTAAGCCCACTGTTAATCACTGTGTCAAATCCCTCTGTGGGAGGGTCTTCCCTCTCCTCCTCTAAACCACTGTCTCAGCCAGCATGACGGCGGTCTTCTTTCTTCCTGACCCTCTACTTTTCCAAACCATGATGTCCTTCTCCAGAGACTGGACCCTCTTGATAACCTGCCCAAACTAAGTAATATAAAATCTCACCATACTTGCTTCAAAGGAGCACTCTGACCATACTTCTTCCAAGAAAATATTTATCTGTTCTTTTGGCAGTCCACGGTATATTCAACACTTGTAAGTGTAAAAGCATTGATTCTCCTTCAGTCTTCCTTATTCAGCAGCCAACGCTCATATGTATATGAGGCAACTGGCAATGCCCTACCTTGCATGAGGTACATCTTAGTATTTCAAGTAACATCCTTGCATTTAGCACTTCAGAGAAGTCCCTTCCAGTAGATGTGCCATTTGCAATTGATTTCCTGACTGCTTCTTCCATGGGTCTTGACTGTAAAATGAAATAAATGACATCAATTATTTGGCCATCCCACGGACAGCCAAAAGAACAAACAGCTCTGTCTTGAAGAGGGTGCAGCTGGAGTGCTCTTTGGAGGCAAGTATGATAGGCACATATTTGGGCATGTTACTAGAAGGGGCTATTTCTTGAAGAAGGACATGATACTTGGAAGGGTGGAGGGTAGGCTAAGGAGAGGAATTGACATGGTGACTGCCCCAATGGGTTCTAGTGTGTCAGGAGTGTGAGGATGGCGCAGGATGGAAGAGGGTGCAGATATTTTGTTCACAGGGTCACTATGAGTCACATTCAACTCAAGGGCATCTAACAGGAACAATCCTTTCCCCATCTATCATTCTATTGCCTACTGGTTTGGTTGTAAGGAGTTTCGGGTTACAGAATTGAGCTTCATCAATAAGTGCTTCAAGTTTTCTTTATTTGTTGGAAGTAAAGTTGAGTATTCCTCCACTCCTGATGTCACATTCTTCTTCATGTAGTCCAGCTTCTCAGATTATTTGGTCGGCCATTAATCATTCATTGTTGTTGTTGTTCATTGCCATAGAGTCAGAACTGACTCCTAGGTGACCCTCCAGCAGGTTTTCAGAGGTTATCAATTCCATAGGAGGAGACTGTTTGTCTTTCTCCCATGGAGCAGCTGCTGAATTAGAACTGCCTGCCTTTGGGTTGGCAGCGCAGTTCCTTACCCACAAGACTATCACAACACCTTATTAATCATTAGGGAAATACCAAACAAAATCACCACCATGTCTTTTGGTGTGGATAAGGAGTAAATTGGAACACTCATCCATTGCTGCTGCAAATATTAATGTTCCAACTTTGTGGGGCAACAGCTTGGGGGGGTCCTCAAAAATTTCAACATAGATTTATCATATGATACAACAATGTCACTTCTAGGCATATAGTCAAGTTTCATGAGAAAGAGGAACTCAAACATGTGTTTGTTCACTGCAACAATGTTCATGACAGCTAAAAAAAAAAAAGGTGCCAAGAACCCAAAATGTGTATTCTCATAGTGATTATACTATTCATCTACAAAGATAAATAATCTCTCCCATAACATGGATGAAGCTTGAAAACCTTGTGGCAAGTCAGGAAGCCCAAAGCAGCTGAATGATCTCGCTAACATGAAATTTCTAGAACAGGCAAACGTGTAGAGATAAAGTAGACCTGAAGTTACCAGAAGCCAGAGAAGGAGGGGAGCTATTGCCTAATGAGGACTGAGTTTCTGTTTGAGGTCATGATGAAAAGTTTTGAAAAGAGATTGATAATGATTATACAATATGACTAACATAACTGATGTCAAAGAATTATAAATACACTTAAATGTGGTTACCTCAGCATAATAAAAATGACTGTAAAATGAATTTTAATTTGGAAACAGAAATCTTAAAACTATGATACAACACCACAATCAGGTCACCGACATCAACAGTCAAAATAGAGGCCATTTTCATCACCACGAGGGTCCTTTCTTTACGTCGCCCTTTGCGGCAGCACCCACTTCCCTCCCCCTCACATCCTCTTCTAAGCCCCTGGCAACTATTAATCTATTCTCCATTTCTAGAGTTTTGTCCTTTCCAGAATGTTACAGAGTTAGAATCACGCAGTGTGTCATTTTTTGACACTGGCTTTTCTCATACAGAAGTATTCCCTCCAGGTTGATCCAGTTTGCTGCCTGAATCACTAGTTCATTCTCTTTACTGCTGAATATATTCCATGATATGGACCTACCTCAGGGAGCTCTGGGGGCTGACTCGTAAGGAGATATGCTGTCAACCCAAAGGCAGGCAGTTCAAATCCAATAGCTGCTCCGTGGGAGAAAGATGGACAGTCTCCTCCCACTGGATTTACAGCCTCTGGAAACCTGCTGCAGGGTCAGCTATGAGTCATTCTGACTCAGCACCATACAAGAACAACAACATGGATATACCACAGGCAGGCCATTTGCCCTTCAGTGGGAAATGAAGGGTCCTTCATTTCCAGCTGTTGGCTATTAGAATTAAAGTTGCTTTTCTAAAATTTGCATAGAGATTTCTGTGTGAACAATAAGTGTTAATTTCACTGGGATAAATGTTCAAGAGCCATTCATTGCTATGTCACATACAGTCCCTGTTTGAATTTTATTTATTTTATTATTATTAATGAAAATTTATAGAGACTTAGGATTTCCATTCATTCATTGTTGCACTTTTCTTCCTGCCCACCCCTACCCCCCAGTTCACGCTTCTCTTTCGAAAGCATAAGAAAAATTCCTTCATTGTTATACAATCTGTTCCTCCAGGTCCACCCCACTAGGCAGCGTTCATTCTGGACTCCTGTCATGACAATAATACCTAATCATGTATCCCTTTTAAACAGTTTTCTCCCTCATCTATTTCAATGCAGTACATGTTATTTATCCCATCTTTCTCAGTCTCCCCCTAACCCCAACGTCAGTCCCATATTACAACAGTGGCACTATGCAGTATTTGTCCTTTTGTGATTGAGATATTTCACTGAGCATAATGTCCTCCAGGGTCATCAATTTTTTATAATATTTCATGAATTCCTTGTTTTTCAATACAGTGTAGTATTCTATTGTGTGAATGTACCACAGCTTCTCTCTATCCATTCGTTTGTTGATGGGCACGTAGGTTGTTTCCAACTCTTTGCTACTGTGAATAATGCCACAATAAACATGGGTGTGTATATACCCACTTGGGGGGTGGTTGTGGTCTCTTTGGGGTATATCCCCAGTAGTGAAATTGCTGGGTCAAATGGTATCTCTATTTGCAACTTTTTGAGAAAGTGCCATACTGCATTTCTTAGTGATTGCATAATTTTACACTTCCACCAACAGTGAATAAGGGTTCCAATTTCTCCACAACCTCGCCAGCATTTGTTGTTTGCTGTTCTCATAGTTGTTTTCACGTTTGAATTTTTAAGAAACGGCCCGATAATTTCCCAGAGTGGTCATCCCATTCTACATTCCCATCAGGAACAGGGGCAATCCAGTTTCTATCCTCTCCAGTGTCTGGTGTTGACATACCTTTTTTTCCGTTTTAGCCACTGTGGTAGGTGAATCTGAAAGGTGTTTGGGTGGAGCAAACAGTTAGGGTCTAACTACTAACCGACCCAGTGGTGCAGTGGAAGAAAGGCCTGGTAATCTGTCTCTAAACATGACAGCTGAGAAGATACTGTGGATCAGCTCTACTCCACAGCACCCCAGGCGACCGGGAGCTGGGATCAACTTGTGACCACAGGCAGGGCTGGGTTTGGAATCTACTAAAAATACTGTGTATCTGTCACCTGTCTACTCTCCTTGTAAAATGTGCAGTTATAAGTCTTTCCCATTTTCTAACGGAATTGTTTGTTTGCTGTTGTGGGGGTGTGTATGTGTCTACTGAATTTTAAGAGTTGTTTATATATTCTAAAGGCACAATGGAAGCACAGTCTACAGCATGCTGCACTGTCAACCCAAAGGTTCTATGTTCAGCGGTTCAAATCCACTAGTGGCTCCAAAGGAGAGAGAAATGAACAGTCTCCTCCCGTGAATATTTACAGCCTCAGAAATCCAATGAAGATCACTGTAAGTTAGAATCAATCCAACAGTGGCGAGTTTTGAGTTTACATGTCCTAAATACTAGCCCTTTATCAGGGCATCCTGGTGGCCTAGTGGGTAAAGAGTTGTGCTGCCAACCCAAAGATGAGTGGTTCAAATAAACCACTTCCTCTGAGGGGGAAAGATAAGCCATCTTCTGTGCAGAGCTGGTTGTGACTTGACAGCAATGAGAGTTTCTGAGTTTAGCCTCATTATCAGATACGTAGATTATAAATATTTTGTCTCAATCCATATTTTGTCTTTTCATTGTCTTAATAGGGTCTGTCACAGGTTTAATATCATGATGGCTAAGTTGTTTTTTGTTGTTGTTGTTGTTTTTCCCTTTATATATATATATTTATAATGTCAAACTCAAAAACTCTTTGCCTGGTTCTATGTACCAAAGACTTTCTCCTAGGGTTTGAAGTATTACGTTTTACATTAAAGTCCACAATCCATTTTGTATTTACTTTCATATGAGGGACAGGGCAGGTTGCAATTCATTCTTTTGTCTCTTATAAATGTCCTATTTATCTAGCACCATTTGTGAGAAAGGCTGTATCTCCACCACTGAATTACTTTTGTCAAAAATCATTAAGATATTATTTACATGGATCAATTTTTAAATTCTGAATTCTACTCTATTGATCTATATCCTTCTGCCAAATTCCATATTCTTAATTACTATAGCTACATAGTAAGATAGATTACTCCCACTTTATTCTTTTCAAATTTGTTTCAGCTATTCAAGCTCCTTTGTCTTGCCACATAAATTTTAGAATAATTCTATTTATACCTAAAAGTGAATACTGTTAAAATTGTACTAAAAGTTTCATTAAAATTCTATATGAGGAAAACTCGCATCTTTACCATGTTGAGTCTTTCAATCCATGAACACATTATATATTTATTTATATCAACATCTATTTATATCTTTTTTCTTTCATCATATTGTGCTATTTTCAGAACATAAAGCCCACATCTGTTTGTTAGATTTGCACCTAGTAGCTTTATTTATTTTTTTAATTGTAAATGGCATTATATTTTACATTTCGGTTTTTGCATGCTCATTGCTAATATGTTGGTGTTTTTGCTATGTGCCATCAGGTCGCCTGTAACTCATAGTGACCCTATGTACAACAGCTCTGAAAACCTGCTCTATCCTGTGCCAACCCTATTGTCTCTGGCACATCTACCTTCATTACCACAGTCACTGAATCAACCCATCTCATCAAAGGTTTTCCTCTCTTGCACTGTCCCTCCACCCTCCCAAGCACTACGTCCCTCTCCAAGGACTTGCAACATGCCCAAAGGATGTCAGATGAAGGTTCAGAATCCTTGCCTCCAAGGAGCAGCCTGGTCCCACCCTCTCTAGGATGAACCAATTTGTTCTCTTAGCAGTCCATGGTATATTCAATACTCTTCTTCAGTACCACACCTCAAAGGCATCAATTCTCCTTCTATCATCTCTAATCACTGTCCAGCTTTCTAACACATATCAAGTAACTCAAGTAACTGCGAAGACTATGGCCAGGATCAGGAACACCTTAGTCTCCAGACTGACATTGTTGCTCCTCAGTATTCTGAAGAGGTCCCTGACAGTAGATTTTCCCAATGCAATTCACCTTTTGATTTCCTGGCTGCTGGTACCAAGACTGTTGATTGTGGAGCCAGGCAAACTGAAGCTGTTAACAATCTCAATCTCTTCACCATCTATTATTATGTTGCCAATCAGCCCAGTGGTGAGAATCTTTACATTGAGCTTCAATCCATATTGAAGGCTGCAGTCTTTGACTTTCTGCAGCAAACACTTCAGGTCCTCCTCAGTTTCAGCAAACAAGGTTGTGTCATCTGCATAATGCAGGTTGTTGATGTGTCTTCCTCCAATCCTGATTCTTTCTCATAGAGCCCAGCCTCTCAGATGATCTGTTCTGCATACAGACTGAAAAGGTATGGAGCTAGGACACACCCCTGGTGTACATCTTTTCCAGTTTTGAACCATAAAGTGTTTCCTTGCTCTGTTCTGACAACTGCCTCCTGGTCCAAGTATAGGTTTTGCATGAGCACAATCAAGTGTTCTGTGATACAGAGAGAGTATATTTATGTTTAACTTGTATTCTCAAACTTGCTGAACTGACTTTATTTGTAAGAGTTTTATGTATATCCCTAGGAATTTTCTGCACAGAAAATCATGTCTTCTGCAAATAGGTACAGTTATATTCTTCTTTTATGATTATTGTGTCTTTTTCTTTCTTTCTCTTGCCTTCTTGTATTAGTTAGATCCTCCAGTATAAAGTGCAACATCCCCCAGGATAAGGAAAGGACTCCATTTTTAAGTAATTACGTTTTACAACAACCTTTGTTGTTAACTCCTAGTTCTATTTTACTGCGGCAACTATGTTGCCAAAGACCTCTTTGTACTAAAAAAGTACTAAAGAACAAGGATATCACTTTAAAGACTGAGGTGCACATGCCTCAGGCCAACTGTTTCATTTCCATGGGAAAATCAGATAATGATTAAAGAAGAGCAAAGAACTGATGCCCCTGACCTATGGTGCTGACAAAGGATACTATTCCACAGACTGCCAAAAGCACCAATCAATCTACGTCAGGAGAAGTGAGGCCAGACTGCCCCATAGAACAAGGATGGTGAGACTGATGTTGCTTCAGACAATCTGGCCACGTTAGCAGAAATCCTGCTTAAAAAGACAGAGAATCAGCCAGAGAGAGGAAGACACTCATTGAGGGCAGACTGACAGTGAGTTGCTCAAAGTGGTGTTTTCTCTACCCTCCTCCCCAGTTCGTTCTTCTTCCCCCCCACCCCCGAATGTCTGTTTTAATTGTCCAATTGCTTGTCTGATTAATCTCCTTTGTCAGTGTGCACAAGGGAATAATTGTATGAAACACAAAGTGAATGAAGAATAGTGTGAAACACAATGTACATGGACTTTGTTAAGCAAACCAATTTAAAAAATATTTATAGCCTCAGAAATACGATGTAGGGTCACCATGAATCAGAACTGATTCAATAATGATGGCTGTGTTTGTTAATTTTATTTCATTGTGGTGGGTGGAGTTGGTGAGGGGGGAATCAACTGCATATGTTTCTTCTTTTTTTTAAAAAAAAAGATAAATTAGGTAAATGTTCGTTATCCTCACTCCTTTGCTATCTATTTGCCAGTCATCACCAATATCATCTGGAATTTTACCCTCAAATAGGTGATGAAGTTACTTTTATGTTTTATAGCCTTTCATTTACAAATACTTGCTTTTTTTAAATCCATTACAAATACTTTTTGATACCTGCCAGCTCTGTTGGTCTAGTGGTAAGAAACTGCACTACAATCTCAAAGATACTCCGTTCATATCCACGAGCTGCTCTGTGGGAAGAGGCTGGACAATCTCCTCTCATGCAATTACCAGCCTCTGAAAACTTGCTGGAGGGTCAGCTACGGGTCAGTTGCACCTTGATGGTACTCAACAACAACAATAATTAGTGTAATATCCGTGGTGTTTATTCGTTCAGCCCAGTTCTTCTATACCATATTTTTTTTTTCATTCTTAATTTTGGATCTTTGCTCAATCAGTCAGAGCACATCTCCAAAGAACTTTTTCCCTGGTGGTAGATTTCCAGAGCCTTTTTATATCTCAGATCTGTCTTTCTCCTGCCTTCACACACAAATGACAGTTTGATTGAGAATCAAATATGCAGATTATAACATTTCCCTTCAAAACTACGTAGGCTGCATTGCTTCAAGTACCATATTATCCACTGCAAATATCTGCCCAGGCCCCGCATTTGCCACAAGACAGGTGGTGTGGGTGGATTACTCTCAGTCCTGTGTGTTCAAGCTTCTGCCAGAGGACAGGACAGTGGCCAGGTCTCCAGGGTTCTAGCAAGCACTTGGGCACTGCCACCCCAAGGGCCTGTTAGGCACTTCGCCACCTCCACTGCTTAATTCTCTGAAAACCTGAGGAAATAAAAATATTCCATCCCAAAACATACATACACCCCAGCTCCCCTGCTCTCTATCTGGTCTCCTCTGGCTTTATCTAAGGATGTACACAATTCAGAGTTCAAGTCACCCTACACCAACCATCACCCTCCTGACATCTTCCCGTGACCGTGGGGATGTCAGGGTTGTAAACGGTGAAAGGCCAGTTGATGCTGTTGCTGTGTATCACCGGACTGGAAATGACTCATAGCTGACTCTCCAGGGAGTTTTAAGAGGGAGTGAATCTTACGGGGAGGAGAGTGCCCATCTTTCTCCCTTGCGGCAGCTGGCGGATTCGAACAGTGTGCCTTTGGGTTGACAGAGAAATTCCTTTCCATTCTGGTGACCTAGTTGCAAGAGGCTATGCTGCAATCTGAAAGGAACATGGTTCAAGTCCACTAGCTGCTCTGCAGGAGAAGGATGGGCAATCTCCTCCCGTGGGATTAACTGTCTCTGAAAACCTGTGGAGGGTCAATGACAGGTCGTTTCCAATTCTATGTTGTTGTTCTTGTTTTTGTTGTTGTTTAGTTGAGTACCACTGACTCGAAGCGACTCACACCTTGTAGTTAATCTCATGGGAGGAGATTACTCATCCTTCTCCCATGGAGCAGCTGGTGGATTTGTACCATGTGCCTCCAGGATTGCAGTACAGCTTCTTGCCACTAGGCCACCAGTTCTCTGGAAGAAGCCTCTAGACACTTCAAAATGTTGCCTTTTACAAACTCAGGCTCCTATCCAGGGGACAAGTCAGTGGAAGAGAAATCAAGGGTCTTTTCACTTTCTAACTGCTCTTTGTTTCCAGAGGTGGTATTGAAAGTAGGTAGACTCAAGCCAGTGTGGTCTATCTCACAGTTACAGGACGTTTGGCTGATGTTTCAACAGCTGAATGTCTGTCCACCCATCTCAGTGTTGTTCAGAGTGTTCCTTTATTCTGTGTTTCCTTAAGCGTCTTAAGGCAAAACTTAGGGGATAATGTATCAGGGGCTACTAGCCAAATGTTATTCCCAACCATAGCCAAGACTGAGTTTTTGATTGGAATTACAGTCTGAAATTTTAAACCCTTTCCTAAATGAACCAATGTTGTCTATGACACTAATCGTATGAAGAATTTGTTCCCAGAACATTGCACCTACCATAAAGTCCCTAAAACAGTGGTTCTCACACCTCAGGACACAGAAGTGTCCCAGAGAGCTTATTTTGTTCTTCTTAAAAAAATAAAAATAAAAACAGCACTCTATCTCAAAGATCTGGATAGGCAGTTGTTGTTGTTGTTGTTGTTATGTGCCATCAAGTCAACTATGACTCATAGTGACCCTTTGTAAAACAGCTCTGAATGCTGCTCTATCCTGAGCCAATCTCATTGTCTCCAACAGATCTAGTCCCATTTCTCCAGTCACTAAATCAATCCATCTCTTCCTGGATCTTCCTCTCCTGTGCTGTCTCTCCACCCTTCCAAGCATGATGTCCCTCTCCAAGGACCAAGTCCTTCCTGGCCATGTGTTCAAAGTAAGTGAGACAGAGCTTCAAAATCCTTGCCTCCAGGGAGCAGCTTGGTTTCACCCTCTCCAGAACAGACCTGTTTGTTCTCCTGGCAGGCCTCAAAGAGGCCATGAGGCATATGCTGCATAAGGTCAAAGACTGTAGTCTTCAATATGGTCTGAAGCTCAACATCAAGAAAACAAAGATTCTCACCAGTGGGCCAATTAACAGCTTCATGATTGAAGGAGATTGAGATTGTTGATAACTTCGGCTTGCTTGGTTCCACAAACAACACTCTTGGCACCAGCAGTCAGGAAATCAAAATTGCATGGGAAAGTCTGTTGTCAGTCAAGGACCTCTCTAGAGTACTGAAGAGCAACAATGTCAGTCTGGAGATTACGGTGCACCTGATCCAGGCCATGGTATTCACAATTACTTGCTATGCATTTGAGAGCTGGACAATAACTAGGGATGACAGAAGGATCAATGTGTTTGTTGTGGTCCTGGAGAAGAGTGTTGAACATACCGTGGACTGCAAGGACAGGCATTAAGGAACTTCATTTTTAACAAGCCTAGGAGAGACACACACTGCCCCAAATACAGCCCCTGGAGGACTGCAGCACCAGAAATATTTCTTCTAAGACCATCACAGTAAATGTTTCAGTTACTCCATCTGATGGATTCCAAAACCACAACGGAAAGAAGCACCTACTCAAATTGCTAACGCATTGATGACATCATACCCCCTCAAAATTTCTTATCACTACTTCACAAGACTCTAGCAAATGCCCTTTGACAAGAAAAAGAAAGAAAATAGCCCTTCTGGGAATTTATCCTGCAGATGGATTTCTGCACTCCCAAAATGAGACACTGAACGTTTTATTAATAATGGCATCATTTGATATGACATAACCCTGGAAATAAAAAATTCATTCCTGGAGGGCTGGTATAATAAATTATGAATCAACCATATAGGGACTACTTTGCATCTGCCAAAAATACATATAAAGAAACCTTCATTGTACCGAGATGGAAAAAAATTCTCAAGACTCAGGCATGACAGCGCAGAGTTCAAATACCTAAACATTAGGTGCATGGAAGCACTACAGATCTATGAGGTTACCCAATAAATCAGACCACATACCGGACAATTATAGCATTCTGGTGCTTCTAACCAACTATTATTAGAAAAGACAAGGCAGAGGATGGACATTATAGTATGCCTCCTTTTGTGAAGAAATCAAGATGTGGGGAGGAAAAGGGGGGAAAGCAGGAATGATATCAAAATAAGGCAAAGGAAGTGGTTGAATGGAGGATAGAAGCAAAAGACATTAACTCTAAACTTTTTAGTCTTTTTTGAGTCATGTGAACATATGGCATTACAAATAAAACTTTGCATTCTGTTATTTCTCAAAATGCACCCACTAGGAAGCAGTTTGTTGCAAAAATGAAGGTAGGCTGATCCCATCTTGACAGCACTGGTGAGCCAGCAGCCATAATCTAACTAATATTGTTCAAAAGATTAACTGTATCAGCTCTGTAAAAAGACACATTGTATCTCCCCAGTAACTCTCACACGTAACTGCTCTTTCTAATCTCCTAGGAAGCCTGCAACAATGCACTTAAGCATAGCAGAGTGCAGACAGTGCAGGATCTGTTGTGCACAGGGCTTCCTCCATGGCACCAAACAACAGCAAGGAGCTTTGTAGTAAATGCTACCACTCCAGCTCCACCTCCAGAAAGTCCAATTCAATAGATCTGAGGTACCATCTCACTGGGATTTTTTTGTTTAAACCCTCAAGTGGATCTGACACTGCAACTATTAATAATGGCAATCTCCCAACCTAGCAAGTCTGAACTTCCAAACCCTTGTGTATAAACCCATTCTCCAGATGAGTGAAGTCAGTCCAGTGGTTTCAGCTCTGTCCCTCTCCCAAAATAAAACCTTCCTATCAGCACATGTGCAGAGGCCAAACTGAGAGAAGGAAAAGACCACTTTGTTCAAAAAGCAAGAACTCAGTTTTCTATGTGAAATCAAAATTTATTCTTCCTGAGAGTGAGGATCATACATCTTGGGTTATTCCCTCTCCACTTTCCTCTCCAGTCAAAATGCTCAGGGAAATAATGGCGACATATTGCTACTCATATCACTCACTATCTCCAAATTCTCAACTCTCACCCTCCCATACGCCCATCACCACCTCCCTAACCCAAAAGTTATCTGTGTTTAAATTAGTGAGAAGAGGGTTAAGGCATACACATGAGCACAGAGCAATCCTAACTTGAAAGGAGTAATGATAACATAAGAAACAACTTTATAACCTGAAAATATTTTATGGCATTGAATGTTGTCACAAAGACCAGCATATCTACTTCAGGTTGGACAATTCCTAAAAGGGGGGGGGGCAGACAGGAATACCTTCCTATTTAAATCTTAAGCAAGAATATTCTTCAAGTCAGAAATTATACTTCTTGAAGTATTTTCACAAATGCATGGAAATTCATGGGCAAGGACGTTTATCCCAATATTATTTGAAAAGTGAGAACTTAGAAATGGTGTAAGTGTTCATAAACTGGGAGCAAGACAGAAATAGGTTGTCATTGAGCTGATTCTGACACATGGTGACCCAGTGTCTTTCACAGTAGAGCTCCGTGACATTTTCATTTCTACAACAGTAACAGAGGCACGTCCTCAAGTCTTTTCTTCCATGGCACCAATGAATGGGGCTTGAGCCATGTACAATATTAACCATAAAACAGACTGTGGCAAGTATCTGTGCATTGATATTGGAAAGATTCTACAGCATTGGCTAAGTGAACAGGCAAGCTTCGGAACAATATCACACAGTGTTCTATGAGCTGTGTATCTGTGAGTGCCTAGTAAGTGTATGTGTGTATAGAAGATGCATAGAAAAGTGTCTGAAATAATAGATAACGGCACTCGAGGAGGGAAACTGGAGAAGGAGTAGGCAGGATAAAGGTGGAATATTCCGTTTATCTGTATTTAAACTTATAATGACACTGAAATGGATGTATGTATTACATTTATGTGGTCACTGCTGATATTGCTATTGTGTGCTGTCAAGTAGAGTCCAACTCATAGTGACTCTATTGTTGTTATTGTGTCCTGTCGAGTCAGAACTGACCCACAGCTGGCCCTCTGGTAGGTTATCAGAGGCCACAAGAGGAGACTGCCCATCTTTCTCTCAAGGAACAGTGGGTGGATTTGAACTGCGTGCCTTTGGGAACCTACAGGACAGAATAAACTGGCTTATAAGATTTCCTAGGTTAGAACCTTTATGGGATCAACAGATCTTTTTCTCTCAAGGGGTATCTGGTAGGTTTGAACCACTGACTTTCTGATTAGGAGCCAATTACCTGTTACACCTTTAGGGATCCTATTATAAATGTGTGGTTTTCCTTAGCAATGAAGAAAGATGGCCATCCCAAGCCCTCAGAAGGGGTTGTGTCCTGTATATATCCCCTTAAGGGGTTGTGTCCTGTATATATCCCCTTAAGGAGAGAATACATTTCTACAGGATTTCTTGGAAGACATACCCAGTCTCTGGAGAGCCAGACCTGAAGCTGATTGTGCTAGAAAAGCTTTGAGGAAGCTCTGGGGAGTAAAACAGAGGCATAAAACCGAAGTAACACATTTCTTTCAAAAGCCTAAAAATCAACACTTCTTTTAAAAATGCCAGACACTTCAGGAAAGCAGTGTCCCTGGAGAAAGGCTGTGGCAGAGTCTCTTTCACACCCTCCTGTGACCATCTAATCCCCTTCCTAGCTTGTGGGTTAAGTGGGGAAGGGAAAGCCTTTAACTCTAAATGACAAAGAAAGATCCAAGAGAAGGAAGGAGACACTCCATTGGTCAGGAAGAATGTTCCAGAACAAAACAAGTAGTCAGGTAAGTGAGCAGGTGGTTCTCACTTCACCTGCCTCTCAAAATCAGCGCAACAACACCAGAGGCTATCAGAACAGAGCTGAAGGTCTTTCTGTTTGAAAAAAAAAGGCCCATTTTCTGCTGTAAAAAGATTATCTGTCCCAGTCATTCATGCTCTTTTCACCTCATCTGCTTTCTCAATTTCCAAATCACAAAGCCTAATAGTACCACGAAGCTTTCAGTTACAATGAACAGAACAGTCAATTAAATGTTAATGAAATTAAACAGTCCATTAAATGAAAGAAAAGGAGTTTATCAATATAGTAATTACACATACAAAGTCTGGAAGTAGGAGGGTTCTTGGCAGTATGAGTTACACTGAGGTTCTAGACACAATTTGATTCGAAAGTTGACTCCACAATCTCTTGACAATCTCCAAAGCAGTAAGAAGTGGCTTCTTGTTGGTGTGTGCCGTCGAGTTGGAATCAACCCACAGCTGACCTGCCAGTGGGTTTTCAGAGGCGGGGGGAGGGGGGAAATCACACGGGAGGAAACTGTCCATCTTTCTCCCACGGAGCAGCTGGTGGATTCGAACTGTATGCCTCTGGGTTAGCAGTACAGCTCCTTATCACTACAACACCAGAGCTCCCCAAGAATGTCTAGGATTGATACCACAGCAGTCCTCTCTCGCTCAAGCCCAAACCAGGTCCCATCTCTAGATCAATCTCTGACTAAGAGAATGGAATGCAATGGGCTGCTCAGCACTTTGTCCCCTGGGTTCATCACCACCAAACAATACTAAGAAGAAAAGAGGCATGGTCCCTTCCATGGCAAGTCAGCTCACAACACCTGGTACTTGTATTCTTGCTTCTAGAACCCACATCCCAATAAGAACCACTCCAAAAAGCATTTTATATGGATCATTCCCATAATGCATCCTCCAGAAAGAGTCCAACAAGCCTATTTGCTTCATTATCATATTTTCCATCTTCAGCTCCTTAATCTCATATTCAGGGCAACTGTGATGGTGAGGAAGAGACATACTGTGGACATATTGCAAGGAAGGACCGGTCTTTAGAGAGGGACATCATGCTTGGGAGGGTGGAGGGGCAGCGCAAGAGAGGAAGACCCTGGATGAGATGGACTGATTCAGTGACTGGGGTAATAGGAGTAGGTGTGTCAGAGACAATAAGGTTGGCACAGGACAGAGCAGGTTTCAGGGCTGTTGTACATAGGGTCACTATGAGTCACAAGCGACTCGACAGCACGTAACAACATGGAACTAAAGCTAGATCAAGACAGAAGCTTATTATAAGAAGACAAAGTGCAGTATCTCATGGAAAGTAGAGGCAGAAATGGGAGTTTGACACTAATGCAAGACTATCGGGGACCGAGGCAGCCACCTTCTCATGTCTTTCTCCACCCAAACTCCAAGCTCTGCCTCACTCCTCAGTCTCTCTGAAATAGCCCTCCTCTGAGTCCTCATGCACATCACCCAATCCCTGGGACTCCACCACATTCTGATACAGGTGCTGATGGAGGTTAGCTGGCAACTCAGAATGCCAAGTCCAACTCCCCAGAGACAGAAGCTGGTGAAACCGGAACAGGCAGGGATGATGGGTCACATGGCTCACTCCTGGATGCTGAGAATCATCCCTTGAGGCTCATCTGCCAAAAAGTGATGGCTACACAATGTGGAAGTGAATCCAAGAGGGTCTAACACAAGCATTCTTTGCAGGAAGTTCATCCCTGGTTTTGGACATCATCCTCCAAGACTAAACAGGCCAAAAGGTTAGGAAAAAGAAAGCAAAAGTCATCCAAGAACTTGTCTCTCAACTATGAGATATCATTTCACCCCAGTCAAAATAGCAAAATTTAACAGAGCAGCAAACAACAAGTGCTGGCGAGGTTGTGGAGAAACTGGAACCCTGATTCACTGTTGGTGGGAGTGTAAAATGGTGCAACCCCTGTGGAAGGCAGTGTGGCGCTTTCTCAAAAAGTTGCAAATAGAGATACCATTTGACCCAGCAATTCCACTACTGGGGATATACCCTGAAGAGACCATAGCTGACATCCAAGCAGATATATGCACACCCATGTTTATTGCAGCTTTGTTCACAATAGCAAGGAGTTGGAAACAACCTAAGTGCCCATCAACAAACGAATGGCTAGAGAAGCTGTGGTATATTCGCACAACGGAATACTATGCTGCATTAAAAAACAAGGAACTCATGCAATATTATTCAAAATGGTTGACTCTGGAGAATATTATGCTGAGTGAAATATCCCAGTCACAAAAGGACAAATATTACATGATGCCGCTGTTGTAGAATGGGACTGTCCTTGGGGTTGGGGAGAGACTGAGTAAGATGGGTTCAATAATGTATACTGCACTGAAACAGAGGAGGGAGAAAACTGTTTAAAAGATATATGTGACTAGGTATTTCTGTCATCACAGGAGACTAGAGCGAGGGCTACATGGTGGAGGGGACCTGGGGGAGGGTTTGTAAAACAATGAAAGAATCTTTTCTTTTACTTTTCCATAATTTTTGGACTCATGTACTTATAACTTGTTAGTCAAATTTGTGTCTTCTAGGTTGCAACAACCCCATGATACATCTTCAAGGATATGAACATGTACGGCCAAGCACAATCAATAAGAGTGCATCTAAATTCCAAAATCAATCTCCATAATAGTCTATGTGTTTCCTACTGCCAAAGGGGCCCTTTAGAGTAGTGAGAGAAGATCTTCACCCTGAAACCCACAGCGTCCCTTTTCAGCAGGAAGTAGCTAAGAGAATACGCCATCCCCTTTTCCTTATGACTCAGGGTGAAGTCTCTCTCAGGGAGGAGTGATAGGGAATGGCAAAGGACACACTGACAAAGGAGATTAATCAGAACTGGCTTTGACAAGCACTGTGGCATTTGGACAAGAGCAAACTGGGAGGAGGGTAGAGAGAATAGTGTAACAATGAATGAATGGAAACCCAAAATATCTGTAAATGTTTATGAAAATTAATAAAATATAATTATAGAAAAAAAAAAGAACTTGTCTCTCAGTAGCATGGCTCACAGAGCACCTCTGGAAAGGAAGGCGATAGCTTGTACCAATTCACATTTGCATCTTGCCTGGAAAGACTGACTGACTCCCTCTCTCTCTCTCTCTCCTGTGTGTGTGTGTGTGTGTGTGTGTGTGTGTGTGTGTGTGTGTGTGTCTGGCCTGCCTTCAGCAACTCCAGACCATCAGGAACTCCTAAGACGTGTCTCTCCTCTCCTCTCCTCTCTTTTCCTCTCCTCTCCTTCTCTCTTTTATCGCACTCTCTCTGTCTCACTCCTTCTCTCCCTCCCTCCCTCCTTTCCTCCTTCCCCTTTCCTCCCTCCATCTCCTCCCCCCCCCAGTCTCCTGCTCAGTCTCAGGCTGGCTCCTAGCCAGGACCCTTCACACACCCACCTGGCTACACTCAGCCCAGCACGCAAAGCTCCACTCGGGGCTCCTCTTTGCCAACATGCTTTCCCACACAAGGGTCCCCGTCTTCCAGCTGACTCTCCACGCACATGTCTACCTCAGAAGTGTGAGCTCAAGTTATTTTAAACTCTGGTAGCTGTCTGCCATCTGTCTCGTCTGGAGGCCTCGTGGTCTGAGAGGCAAGCAGAACTGAACATGGAAACCCAGAACCTGAAGTTGAGTCTTGATCTCCTCATTGACTCCAGAACCTTGGCCCACGTGTGGGATCCTCCCCAGCGTTCACAGGGAATCCTCTCCTTTGGCTGATTCACGGGATTGTTGGGAGCATGAAAGAAGAAAGGACTGGATAACATGATGGCCACGGACAGGAAGGTCCTGGGGAGCACCTTCTCTGACCCTCTCACTTAGCAACAGCTGAGCGTTATTCAGGAACTAACATCTTTCTTTCCTTCTCCAACCAGATGCCCTTCTGGGGACTAGTCAATGTCCAATCAGGGAATCCTTGAGTCCATCCTCTGCCGTGGAGACTTGGAAGTGGTTACCACGGTAATTGGCTCTGCTGTTTGCTGTCTGAGTGATCCTGAGCAAGTCATTAACCACTGTGAGCTTCAGGTTCCTCGGCTCCAAAATTACCGACCCGTCTAAAGTTATTAGGAGACGGAAATGGACTGGGTGGTAGCCAACCAGAATGATAACAAGATCAAACGTTTGTGATGTGTCAGAGACTGTGCTCAGCGCTTTATATGCCTTGGTTCACAACAAGCCTAAAAGGCCCCAAAATATAAACTAAATGTTTTCACCGTGGAAGCATAAAAACAACAACCAAAAAAAGTTAAGACAACTCCAGAAAGACAAACGGGAATTTAACTTTCCAAGAATCTGCAGGCAAGTTATTGAAATGCTCTTCAACAGAGCAACCCCACAAGGACAGGTGAGGGGAATAAAGCTCAGCTTGAGATTCTGCCTGTCCAGGCAAAGTAAGGCCACATCTGAATGACTGGATCCCTCAGCCCCACCCCCTATTCCTGACATCTGTCTGTCCTCAGGGGGGTCGCGTTCCCGAGGAAAGCTTTCCACATTCGTTCGCACACCCAGAAGAGAATACCAGCTGGCAGAGAGACAGTCATCTTCCCCTATAAGGAGAGTCTTGGAGGGGTTTGGTGATCACATGGATTTAAATCCCATTTCAACCACAGCAGATGGCAGATAGAAGCATTACATATGCAAGACCTTAAGGGAATGGTTAGGAGGCCTGCTCGGGGAGGGGAGTCCCATTTCACAGGGCACTGTCACCCACCACCTCACTGGTTCTTTTCTCCTCCTCACCGCCTGTTTCCAGGACTGCCTCAGGAACACCTCAAACTTTCCTGTTTTCAAGAACAGTCAACTCCCCTCTCTGGAGGCCAGGCACCTGGAAAAAGGGTGTTTCAACATCCTCCTAAGGTTTTATCAAAGTATCTAAGGAATTCCCCCCCCCCAGACAAAAATGGATCCTTCCCAAGACCAGGAAACAATTCATTTTTATATTGAAGAAATATTTATTTAGCATCTACTGCAGCCTTCAGGACAGACTGCGTCTCAATGTCAAAAAAAGAAGGATTCTTACCACTGGACCAATAGGCAGTGTCATGATGGATGGAGCAGAGATTGAAACTGTCAACAGCTTCATCTTGCTTGGATCCACGATTAACACTCTTGGTACCAGCAGTCAAGAAATAAGGAGATGCATTGCACTGGGAAAATCTGCAGTTAGTGACCTTTCCAAATTATTGAGGAGTAGTGATGTCAGTTTGAAGACTAAGGTGCATCTGATTCAGGCCATAGTCTTTCTGATTACTAGCTATGCATCCAAGACCTGGACAATGAATAAGGATGACAGAAAAATAATAGAAGCCTTTAAAATGTGGTGTGGAGAAGAGCATTGAACATCCCATGGACAGCCAAGAGAACAAACAGGTATGTCTTGGAGAAGGTGCAGCCAGAGTACTCTTTGGAGGCAAGAACGATGAGGCTTTGTTTCACATACCTTGGACATACTGCTAGGACGTGCCATTTCTTGGAGAGGGACATGATGTTGGGAAGGGTTTAGGGTTGGCAAAGGAGAAAAAGACCCTCAACCAGGTGGGTTGGCATGTTGACTGCTGCAGTGGGCTCTTGTGTGTCAGGAAGTATGAGGATGGTGCAGAATAGAACAGGGTTCGGTTCTTTTGTTCATAGGGTCACTATGAATTATACTCGATGGCACCGAACAACAACACCACCACACGTGAGGATGGCACAGGACTGAATAGTGCTTATTTTTGTACAGGTCTCTCAACGGTATGAATAACAACACTATCAGTGAGTCATGGGCTGCTACAGAAGGTGGTGCTCACCCAAAGCCTGGAGATTCAAATCCACCAGAGGCTCCTGGAGAAAGGTTGGAAATCTCCTCCTGAGAAACTCAACACAACTCATTGCCTTTGAATCAGAGGTGACTCATAGCTGACCCTCCAGCCAGTTTTCAGAGGCTGTAAAGTACGTGGGAAGAGATTAACTATCTTTCTCCCTTGGAACAGCTTTGAACCAGCTGCCTTTGAGTTAGGAACACAAGTAGGCAACCAGAGGTCCTTTCTGGAAAAGTAGCCATTGAAAACCCTGGGGAGCACAGTTGTACTCCCAAAGGGATGCCAGACATGAAAGAAACTGGTTTGAGGGTTTTGTAACTTTGTATCAGACAACAGCATTCTAGGCTCTGAGGATCCAGATCATGAACAAGTCTTTACAATGATGCAATAATCTCCATGTTCCTACATGATGATGATGATGATGATGATGATGGTGATGATGATGGTGATGATGATGATGGTGATGATGATGATGGTGATGATGATGATGATGATGGTGATGATGATGATGATGGTGATGATGATGGTGATGATGATGGTGATGATGATGATGGTGATGATGATGATGATGATGGTGATGATGATGATGGTGATGATGATGATGATGATGATGGTGATGATGATGATGATGGTGATGATGATGATGGTGATGATGATGATGATGATGGTGATGATGATGATGATGGTG
>NW_006400111.1:210604-217433 GCF_000299155.1 Elephantulus edwardii | reverse complement strand
ATTGCCCCTCCTTCTCCAGCAGAGCATCTGGTGGATTCAAAGCACGTACCTCTGGGTCTGCAGTGCAGCTTCTTACCACTAGGCCACCAGAGCTCCCATGTTCCTACTTCTTGGATTATACAATATTACTAAATTGATACAAGATTGAAGTCATTGCTGTATTTCCTTTCAGACACTGCTGGGAGGGTCTATTATTTGTCTTCATTCTTTACAGTCTTTTCCATGAGACAAAGATTTTTATCGTTCCTACTGACAGGTGAAAAGACTGGGGCTTAGGCTAAATAACTTGTCCAAGAACCAAGGGAAGGCACAAATCAAACTCAAACCCAGGGCTGTGTGACCCAAGAGTTCATGCTTTTGACCAGGATCATCATGATCTGGGGCCAACATCATCTTCTAGTGTCAAAATATTAAATAGCTCCCTTATCCTCATACTGAAGCCCAAGCTCTGTGGCATGGCCTTCAGAGGTCCCCTAGTACTTCTTAATATGGTTCCCCACACATGTTTTATGCGGCCCTTTGATACCTTCCATGAGGAGTCCTAACTTTGGCTGAAAATACTCCTCACAAGTTCTCTCCTCTGTGCCACCCCAGATGCAGACCCCTCTTTCCTGGTGCAGAGCCCCCTTTCTCTTCTATTCCAGAACATCAAATATCTCTCATTTGAGTCTTCTCCAGGAAACCCTCCCAATCTCTCAAATACTAGATGTGTCTGCTAACTTCTACTGCCCACAGCCCCCCTTCCCCATCCCACCCACCCCAGTACTCAGCACCTGCCTCTGACATCACATACATTCGCCAATGGTTTCTCTGCCACTTCTGTGATCAACTCTTCATGTTCAAGGCCTGAGTGCCTTCATCTGCGGAAACCCCACGGCGTACGAACCACTCTACCTTGCTTAGTATATATTTACTGAACCAACTTTTTTTTTTTTAAATGGTGAAAAAAATTTGTATTTCTAATTAGCCAGCTGGGCTCAGTTTAGATGATACAAATTTTGTTGGCAACATTCAAAGCAACATAGTCAGAAGCAAGGCAAACCTAGGCCACCTTCTCTCCATCAGGCTTAAGCAAAGTGTTGACCTTGGCCACATCAATGTCACAGTGCTTCTTCACTAGTACTTGTTGGCCTTGACATCCACAGTGAACACAAGTGTGGTGTTATCTTCTATTTTCTTCATGGCTGATTCAGTGGTCAGGGGAAACTTGGTGATGGCCTAGTGGTCAAGTGTGTTTCTCCTGGTTTCTCCTGGGGGCACTCTTCCAGTGGTATTTGGGCTGCCTTCAGAGTCTGGGAGCCCTTGGCCTCCAGAAGGCGGGTATGGATATATATATATGTGTGTGTGTGTGTGTGTGTGTGTGTGTGTGTGTGTGGTGTGTGTACACCCTTCAGGACAGACTTCCCGGCCTTTAATGCCTTTGTCTTGGATTCAGTTTGGGGAGGGGCAGGGGGTTCCTTCTCCTCTTTTGGCGCCAGCTTCACAGAAAAGCTGAACCAACTTTTCAAGATCTTTCATTTATATAATTTTTCAGAGATTCCAAAGGCAGCCTCCCAAGCCTGAGGTCTGACTCAGTTCATCCCATCTAACACTTGTTCTTGACTTAGTTCATCTGACCCCATGCCTACGGTTACCACTGATATGCAGTTGATGCCCAAATCTGTTTGTTCTGAGACCAGACTCATGCCTTTCCGCTCCATATCTGAAGACCCATATGCCAACTGGTCTGTGCTATTTGGCTCTTTACCAGGCATTGAAAGGGGGCTCACTCTTCCCTCAAAGCACATTTCTTCTCCCTTGCTTCCTATGTCTGGGGATATTAACACTAACCCACCGAGTAAGTAAGCCACAAACTCGGAGGCCTTTCCCACCCTCCATCCTCCCATGCCCATCCATCAATGAGTGTGCTCACCAGCAAGCCCTAAATAGCTCTTCACTCTGTGATCCACCTCTTCCCTTCCTCCCTGCCGCCCACACATCTTTAAGTCCTGCCTATATTACTGCGACCATCTTCTAATCCAAGGTCCTGCCTCCAAATTTACCACCTTCAAATCTATTTTTCAATGGCAGCCAGGTCATTAAAATGCAAATTGAACCATGTGCTGGCTTAAAAAAAAATGTTTTTTAAATCTTTGATATCCACAGAATAAAATTAGCTTTGATGATGATTATAGAACTGTCTTCTTTCTTTCCAGGTTCATTCCTATCTGTGTCTCTACCCGGTACAAACCCACACACTGTTCTAGCAGTGTTGTTACGTGTGCTTGCTGTTGAGATGATTCCAACTCACAGCAGCCCTACCTGTATAAGACATGGTAGAACAGCTTCATAGGGCTGCCTAGGTTGTAATGGTTACAGAGGAAGTGCTGGTGGTAAGGAATTGTGCTGTCAACCCAAAGGCACATGGTTCAAATCCACCTCCTGCTCCAAGGGAAAAAGATGGGCAGTGTCCTCTTGTGTGGTTTGCAGCCTCTGAGAACCCACAGTAGAGTCCACCTAGGAGTCAATTCTGACTTGACAGCAATGAGTGAGTGAGTGAGTGAGTGAGTGAATGAGTGAGTGAGTGAGTAAATCTTCCCAGGAGAAGAGCAGCAGGTATTTTTACCCCACAGAGCCACTTATGGGTTTGAACCAGTGACCTTTCAGTTAGTAGGCAAGGGCTTAACCATTGTACTACCAGGGCTCCTTGTACAAGCCGTGCAAGATGGTTTTCAGTTCCTCAGTCCTCTTCTCCATCAAGATTCTGCAGAGCTATTCTCTGCCTGGAGTGATCTCTTCTTCTTCCTATGCCCACACTTAGTTGGTAGGTAGATCTATCATCCCATCATCATTGGTCAGAGGATCCCCAAGAGTCATAGTCAACTTGACAGCACCTAACAACATCTTCCTTGAAAGAGATCTCTGCTGCCACAAAAGTTAAGCATTTGACTGCTAACACAATGGTTAGAAGTTCTTATCCACCCAGTGACTAAGGAAGAAAAAAATACCTGGCAGTCAGTTCCTGTAAAAATCCCAGCCTAGAAAGCTCTATAGGACAGGCCTGCTCTGTCACAGGGATCTCTGGTGGGCTGGTGGCAAGAAGCTGTACTGCAATCTCGAAGGCACATGGTTCAAAGCCACCAGCTGCTCTGCAGGAGAAGGATGGGTAAACTCCTCTCTTGTGATTAACTGCCTCTGAAAACCTACTGGAGGGTCAGCTATGGGTCGGTTCCGACTCTACAGTACACAACAACTATAACTCTTGTCACATAAGGCTGCTATGAGTCATAACAGAGTCAACAGCACCTATGAGCAACACAAACAATTCTGAATTTCTGTATTTAGGTATTATATTTAGGTATTATTTGATCCTGCAAACATTCCTAATTCTTTAGTTAGGCATGCTCCCTTGGAGACCTTGCCTTTAAATAATGGCCACAGAGCTGAGCTATAGGAGTACTTGCTTGATTGAGTATTTGTACTCTTCTTTTTGTTTTGCTTAATATTATTTTTTGTATTCTGAGTAACAATATACTTTACTAGATGATGCTTTCTTTAATTACAAGGACTGTGGCCAGAGTATTCACTATGGGCCTCCCCCACCCACCTGTGCTACCTAGCATAGCTTCTATCCCACATATATATAAATGGATAAACAAGCCAATTCATGCATGCATCAGGCACTTAGGGCAAAGTCTTCATTGATATAATCTTCCCATTTTTGCTGAATCAATTCCAACTCATAGTGACTTCATGTGGTAGAGAACAAATATCCCACAGGTTTTCCGAGATTGTGAATCTTTATGGAGGCAAACTGCCTCTTCTTTCTTCCACAGAGTGACTCATAGGTTCGACCTGCCAACTACGTAGTAGTCAGGGAGCGCCAATGAAGTCTGACCACCATGAGTGACCCAGCTGGTATTAGAAATACTGGAGGCATAGCTTCCAGAATCTCAGCAAGATGCAAGCCTCCGCAGGGGCTAAAAACTGACAGAAAATATGAGCATTTTTCCAACAGAAAATATCTAAGACTGGGGCCTCGGGTTGCAAGACTAAAGGCCAAATATTGAACGACACAAGAAACATTGAAAGAAGACAGTAGGGATACATAGTGACATTGCACCAAAAAGAACTGGTCGGTGCTCAATCATTTCAGGAGCCAGGACCAATGGATCCTAACGGAAGACAGTCAAGCTGCAATGAAGGCAATGGCCACATGAAAGGCTCCAGGAATTGATGGAATACCAACGGCAGTGTTTTAACAAACAGATACAGCCCTAGATGTGCTCACTCTTCTATATTAAGACATTTGAAAGACAGCTACTTGACCAAATTGATTAGAAGAGGGGTGTGTGTGTGTGTGTGTGTGTGTGTGTGTGTGTGTGTGTTTTGTTGTGGGTTTTTTTAAGGTAAAATAGTAAAGATAGATTAGAAAGTTATATCCCCAAAGAACAGACCTCCCTTCTTGAATGGAACTATGGAGGAAAAACCCTGGGGTTGTTTGGGGTGTCTTGGATTTTTAATTAAAAAAAAAATCCAACGTAATATGGCTATTACCAAACAATATCACACACAAGTTAAATCTTGCCGAAGAAGATCTTTTTATTTTTTTTTATTTTATTGTTTTTTGTGCATGTACCATCAAATCAGATCTGACTGGTACAGGAGGAAACTGTCCCTCCTTCTCCGGTAGAGCATCTGGTGGATTCGAACCGTGTATCTTTGGGATTGCAGTACAGCTTCTTGCCACTAGGCCACCAGAGCTCCTCTAGAAGATAATTTTTGAATGGCTAGAGCCACAAAAATGGCTGGAACTATCAGAAATTCAAGCTGGATTCAGAAGAGGAAACCATGGAAGGAAAGATATCAAGTGGATTTTAGCTGGAAACAGAGACCACAAAAAAAAAGAAGAAGAAGAAGAAGATGCTTACTTGCCTTTCATTGTCTATGCAAAGGTATTGAACTATATGTATCATAATAAATCATGCATGCTATTGCTGAAAGTTATGCCACTATTATTTCTAATACCAAGAAGATCACCCTTGTGGACAGGTTTCAGGAAAGCACACAGACTCAGATGATCTTCTTGTTAGGCGCTGTCTGGTCGACTACAACTCATAACAAATTTATGGACAACAGACGTGAACCCTGCCCCATCCTGGACCATTCTCACATCCCCTCATGCTCAAGCCCATTGTGTCACTGGGGGTCAATCCACCTCACTGAGGACCTTCCTCTCTTTCAGACTAAGACAGACTAGAAACAGCTGATGAGGTGCTTCCAAAACTTAGCCAAGTGTCCAATATCACACTAGCAGATGGACTCCCTCGACTGGAAGGCACTATACCAGAGCAACAACAATGGGCTCAAAAGTATCAATTATCAGGAACATAGTGCAAGACTGAGCATTGTTTCATCCTGTTATAAGAGCGGGCAATGTAAGTGGGAACCAATTTGACGGTAATGAAATAGCATCACACTTTTCATCTCCCAGGTACCTAGGTAGGCTGCCTCCTGTTCCCTTGTACCTCTACAAGCCCACAGAGTATGCTGAGTGGAACAAAACACTTCTGCTGAGTAACTCCCCCCCACCAGTTTCTCCAGGAATCTTAAAAAATGGTCTTTCCCCTCTTCCATCATCCTCCCCAGGGTTCTGGCCCGAGCTCTGTGGGCCTGCAGTGGGCTCTCACCCACTCCTCTCCCCAGGAGTCTGCATATAATAGCACTGTCGACTCCCACACACCGCTTAACGGTGGAGCTGGGTAACCTCCCCTCATCAAACGAAGCTTTACAACGGCTCCGCTTCCCTCTGAAATTACATTAAATTGTTCCATTAGTGTCAAAAAAGGAAGATGCATGATGCTTTTATGAATTTCCTTTTATAAAAAAGAAAGCTATCTTCAGAACTGTGCTCACACTAGCGGCTTCCAGAAAGCTGGAGGTCATTTGGGGGCAGAATTTATTTTCAGAAAACCCACAAAATCTGCCTAAATGCCAGAGCTTATTCCAGTTGGCTTGCCTGAATCAATACACATGTGGTCATGCTAAATCATGGACGTCAATAAGTATCCTTTTTGCATAATAAGTGGTTTGATACAGAAAAGACTTCAGAAAGATTTTCCTGAGTGCCTTGTGCAATTGAGTTGTTACAGGCAGGTTCTTACCCCAATAAATCTTCCATCTTAAATGCCAAAGACTGTAATGGCCAGGGGTTTCCCTGTGGTGTGAAAGGTTGGTGGTTCAAATCCAGTAAGTAGAAGAAAGGCTTCTGTAAAGATTTGAGTCAAGAAAACTCTATCACATGGTGTCGCCTTGAGTCATAATTGATTCTATGCAAAGGGTTGGCTTTGGTTTGGATGAAAATCAGAAATTCCACAGGATTCCCTGTTGCACCTAAACACATCACATAATGGAGGAAATGCTGAGTGGGGCAGATACTGGACCAAGGAAGGTCATGTTGGCTGGAAAGGGGTTGGCTGGTCCAGGAGATATGGAGCTGTGGAGACAGAGAGGGAGGTATCATTTCTGGTAGTGTTGAAAGGAAGCATAAAGCAAAGTTTATACTCCTCCATCTGGGCTCCTTCTCTGTCATCTATCACTTTGGGGTTTCTAAGCTGTCAATGAAAATTTCTAGAGATCTAAACCTTTCCCTCCTCCTTTAACCAGGGATTGTTTTTGTTATGTGCCATTGAGTCATAACGACCCTATGTACAACAACTCTGAACTCTGCTCTATCCTGAGCCAAACTTATTGTCTCTGTCACACCTACCCCTATTACCCCAGTCACGGAGTCAACCCATCTCATCCAGGGTCTTCCCCTCTTGCGCTGTCCCTCCATTCTCCCAAGCAT
>NW_006400111.1:202967-203761 GCF_000299155.1 Elephantulus edwardii | reverse complement strand
GAGTCTAGAGCAAAGGCTACATGGTGGAGTGGACCTGGGGGAGGGATTGTAAAACAATGAAAGGATTTTTCTTTTACTTTTCCAAGAAGGTAGTGTACTGGGGATTGGAAGGGGAGAAAAGTACAATAATGAATAAATGGAAATGCAAAGTCTCTGTATAATAAATTTAAATTAAAAAATATAAATAGTGTCAAAAATTTGCTCTAATAAAACCCCTCCCAGTGCTAGGAATTCACCTCTCCTCCACGCACCAGCTCCAACTCCACACACAGTATTTCTGCCAGGCAGGCCCTGGATGGCCTTGAGGTCAGCTTCTCTGCATCTAGTCATCTGAAAACCCGAAAATCCTCACTGCCTAGCTGATTTCGGGAAGCTCTCAGGAAATGAGTACAAAATCCTTCCTCCACAATTTAATATATGATAAAGGCTGCATTTCAATTCTGTGGGAAGCGATGGATTATTCAATAAATGGTATTGGGACAACTGGCTGGCCATCTGGTAAAAAAAAAGAAATAAAGCTAGATCTTCACCTCCCTCCTAAAACCAAAATAAATTCCAGATGGATTAAAGATTTAAATGAAAAAAAAAGTTAAAGTCAAATGAGAAAATATGGGAGAATTGCTATATAATCTCCTGATTAGGGGACATTCTTAAGTAAGACAGTAAAAGTAGGATACATGAAAGGAAAGACTTACCAATTTGACCATTTAAAGATTTTTTAAGTATATCTGCAGAATAAAAACTTCATAATAAGTTGATTTTATAGACAATTTTATATATGTGTATATATATAT
>NW_006400111.1:188780-202867 GCF_000299155.1 Elephantulus edwardii | reverse complement strand
AAGACCAAGGCATGGATCAGGGACACCTTAGTCATATGGCCCTATTATCATTTATATATATATATATATATATATATTCAGGTATCAACTCTTTTGGGGGAGAGGAGTTGGGATATATACCTATTAGTGGAATTGTTGGATCAAATGGTATTTTGTAGGGAGAAACTTTACCATTCTACTTTTAACAAAGAACAGAGCTACTACAAAGAAACTCAGCAAAGAAACTTAAAGATGTAAACAGCACATTTAACTAATGAGATCTCATAGACATAGCTGGAACACTCATAAAAACAAGCTATAGACATTGTTATCTCCTGTACATGGCTCATTCTGTAAATTATATCACTTATTAAGTTACAAAGCAAATGTCAATACATTTAAAAACATAGAAAAACAAATCTCTTCTGCGATAACAAAGCTATAAAATGAAATGTCAATAAAAGGAAGATCAGGGGGAAATTAAATAAGTGGAAACGGAATAACACTCTGCTTAACCCTACTGAGTAACAGAAGAATTAAAATAGTAAAAAAAAAAAAAATAGAAGCAAACTACTCTAAAAACACAACATACTAAAATCTTTGGAACACAGCCAAAGCAGGACTCAGAGGGCAACAATAAATATGCACCTCAAAATAAGAACAATCTGAATCAATACTTTAACCCAACAAATGCAGCACTTAGAAAAAGAGCTGCAAAAACAAGTGAACAAAATAACCTCCAGTCTTGAAAAGACAGGAAATAATAAAAATTCAAACAGAAACAGATGAAACAGAATTAAAAAACACCAGAAGTTGTTTCTTTGCAATGATTATCATTTATCACCACTTATATTCGGCATTGCATTGCTGTCACAGTTAAAGAAATCAAGCAAGGAATCGATGGGCTGGGGCAGGAAAGGGGGAAAGGCCAGATTGGTAAGAAATAAGTACAATTATGCCAATTTTCAGATTATGGACCATTAAAAATAGACAATTCCAAAGGGCTCACAGAAAAAATCACTAGAATTAAATGAAAGGTTCAGTATAAGATCTGTATACAAAAATAAATGTGATCTGGCTACACCAATAAAGAGAGCTTTGAAGAAGAAATTTAAAAAGCAGGTGGTGGATTAGAACCAATGACCTTTCATTTAGTGGTGCAACATATAACCAACTATGCCACAGAGCTTCTTGCTATTTAATATAGCTACCAAAAAATAAAATACTAAGGAATAAGCCTAACAGAGACACAAAAGACAAATATAAATAAAACTAATAAAACACTATTGTAGGAAACCAAAAGAGTTCCCCAAAATGGAAGAATATATCATGCTAATGGAGAGCGCGAAGTGGTACAGCACTGGTCTGTCCATTTACTGTACAGAGGTAACCTGTGGTTGCTGAACACTGTGACACTGATGTGCCAAATATGATAATGGTTACCCATAGTGGACAGTGTTTGGGGGAGCTCTCTCATTAAAACAAGCTTGGAAGCAAGCATGACAAATTTGGAGAAATGATGAAAGTTATACAAGTGTTCAGGTCTTTCATTCACAGGGTCACTACGAGTCGTCTACGACTCGATGGCACTTAACAACAACAACAATGGAGAGCAAGACCACGATATGAAAATGACAACACCACAGAAAAGGGTCTATTACTATATGACCATCTCAGTCCAGATTCTGTAAGCATTCTTTATATGGAAAGGGAAGCACCCCAAAAGCACAAGCAAACCTGTCTTGGATGATGCACAACCACAGTGTCCCTGAGATGCAAGGATGATGAGACTTCGTCTTACTTAATTTCAGCATGTTAACAACAGAGGTCAGCCCCTGGGGAAAGATATCGTGACTGATGAAGTAGAGGGTAAAGAGGAAGATTCTCCGCAAGCTGGAAGCTCCAACAGTAGCTACAGCACAGGAGCTTCAGCAATGGGTGGCTTCATTGCGGTAGAAATTTCGAGGATGGTGCAGGATCAAGTCAGGTTACAGTCAGTTATACATGGGTCACTGGGAGTCAGAGCTGCTGCAACAGCACCTGACAACAATCACTGTTATGAAAAGATAACAAATGGTTTGCACGCAGAAGCATTCTTTGATGGTTACTAGGAACGGGAGGGGAAAAGAGGGGAAATCACTAATTAAATGAGATGTATATTAAATTGGGTGAAGGAAAAGGCAATGTATAAAAAGGGGTGATAAATCAGCATAATATCATTAAGGAAAGGAAGACTCAGAGAGGTGCACAAGAGTTACTGGCAGCAGAGGGAAATGCTTGCCACACCATCTGGCATATCAGCCATAAAAGACACACAGTGTGGACACACAGGCTGAGAGGCAAGATGAACTTTTTGTGTGAAGACCAATGAGACTACACCCAAAAATACAGATCTGTCAGTTAATATGTTATATGTGTATGTTGTTGTTGTTGTTGTTGTGTACCACAGAGTCGGAAGCGACCCATAACTGCCTCTCCAGCAGATTTTCAGAGACAGTTAATTGCACAGAAGGAGCAGCTGGTGGCGTTGAACCACATGCCTTCAGGATTGCAGCACAGCTTCTTGCCACTAGGCCATCAGAGCTTATATATACATATACATAAACTACATATACATATACATCATATACATCTACATCTACATATACCTATACATATACATATACATATACATGTGTTGTAAATAGATCCATATAAACAGAACCACTGTACGAGTTCTGCTGGCCTAGTAATAAGAAGCTACACTGGAAACCCAAAGGAAGCACGTGGTTCAAATCCACCAGCTGCTCTGTGGAAGAAGGATGGGTAATCTCATGTGCGATTTACCACCACTGGAAAACCCGCTGGAGAGTCAGCTACGAGTTAGGATTCAATGGCACACACCATACAATTGTACAGAATTATGAAAATGTCTTAGCCATAAACAAACACTGGGCCTGGGGGCTCAAGATCACAGGCTCGCAGGACAGTGAGGTCGATGGGCATAGCAATCCACAAAGACTCCATCTTTTCTTTTTTTCCTGAGCAGCCACTGGGATCCAAAAGCTTGCAAGTAGCCATCTAAGGTACTGTCAGAGGAAAGAAGAGTAAAAACTTAGGCCAAAGAGCCAAAGCACCATGGAGAGTTTGTCTCCATGACTCTGGGAACAACACAGCGACCAGCTGCACTGCCAACGACAATGAAAGAATCACACACAGAGAGTCCTGGGCAGAAGTGGAGAAAAACGTGCCCGCAAAACGCCAATCACAAAAATGAGCAGTCTCACTGCGCAGAGGGAGGCAGGTGGAATCTCTGATGGTCTGGAGGCACCCATCAAGCTGCGAATGGAGATTACCCTTGTGACACAACTTTGAGTCAACCTATAGACCAGTTTAGGGAGCTCTGAAGCTGTATTGGTAAGGAGTTGTGTTCCCAATCCAAAGGCAAGCAGTTCAAATTCACCAGCAGCTTTGTGAGAGAAAGATGGGTGATCTCCCATGAGATTTACAACCTTCTGAAGACCCTCTGAAGAGCCCTCTGGAGGGTCAACTTTGAATCACCTCCAACTCAACAGCACTTAACAACAATGTTGTTCTTGCTGTTGCTGTTAGGTGCTGTGGAGTTGGGTACGAAACTTATAAGGTGATCCGCAATGTCTGGGTGAAATTAATTCCTTAGAACAACCACTCTTACAATACCAAAAGGAGACCATTTGCATTTGCCCAGGAATAAAGCTTAGACAGTAGGAGGGATGCGGAAAAACAGGGAAGAAGTAGAGTATTATTACAATATCACAAAACACATTGTGTACAAATTATTAACATAAATAAAATGCTATGAAGGAAACAAATTTACACGACTGATGAAGACTAGTAGAGGGTTCTTCTGGGGCTGATCTCCTAATTGTACTCATACTCCGTTTTCTCTTTCTCCTGCCTAATAGATGCTAGTATTGTTTAAGGTTGCAATGTTCCCTGAAAAAGAATGCTCCAAATCCCAGCCTCACTTACAGACATGACCCGAAAGAGCCCCATAAAATCCACAAGAAGAGTACTTCTGTCTCAGGTGGAAACAGAGTCTCACGAAGATGAGTTGTGCCTAACTCCTGCTCTCCATCACTACAGTGGAGATTAAATGCTTGGAGGTTCTGCAGCCATTCTGTGACCATGAGGAAGAAAATCAGCTGATAAAACTAATGCAACTAGAGGATCAAAGAAACCACAGTCTTTGATAATATTCTCCAATTTTAGCTGAAAATTTACACAGAGAAGTTGGCTCCCCTCTAACTATTTTTATACAAATTATTCTGCACCACTGGTTACTGTTTTTATATTTATCCCAGTATTTTCATTATTTCCAATTTGGGTTGTTTGTCGGTGTGTTTGTTTGTTTTTACATTGATCTAATTTACCTTCCCTCTTGTCATCTTCTCATTTGTATTTTGTCTTAATGTTGATCATTTGATCTCATACAGTCCATGGCTTTAAGGGATCACATTATTGTTGTGTAATACTGTTGATTTTATAAGCCAGTCAATCTATTGTTTGGCTGATACGTGACCCACAGAAATACCTTCAATTCCACCTATGGGTCAAGGGTTAACCCTTTACCCACTAAACCACCAGACAGATGTAGACAGAGACATGGGTATAGGGCTATAAAGATGGAAACAGAAAAGTATGGAGTATGTTGTTGTTACGTGCCATTAAGTTGCTTGCGACTCATAGTGACTCTATGCACAACATCCCTGAACCCTGCTCTATCCTGAGCCAACCTTATTGTCTCTGACATACCTACCCACCACCCTAGTCACTGAGTCAATCCATCTCATCCAGGGTCTTTCTCTCTCGCACTGTCCCTCCACCCTTCCAAGCATGATGTCCCTTTCCAAGGACAGGTCTCTCCTTGAACCATGCCCAAAGTATGTCAGAAGGACCTTCAGAATCCTTGACTTCAAGGAGCAGCCTGGTTTCACCCTCTTTAGGATGAACCTGTTTGTTCTCCTAGCAGTCCATGGTATGCTCAGTACTCATACAGTTATCTATCAGAGGTCAGGGATAAGTGCTCAGGAACGCCATCGAGTATTTTAGTGAGGCTCCAGAAAACTTTGGAGATTTTTTTTTTCCTGGTTCTTCCTTTGACTTTTGTTCTACACAAACTTCAGTACTGAAAACACCTCCACACAGAATTATCTGAGGAATGTTTTATAAGTAGTTCTATTTTATTTAGGTTGAAATACACCTTAGGAGTCATTCCAAAGTAATAGAGCAAATGTTATATTTTTCAAAAACAACTTTCCCTGTGGATATCCTCTCAGCAATTTATACGCTCACATCACACTGTGATCGGGCTTAAAAATCAATTTGATCAACACTATGATTTTTTAAAGTTATGTGACTTTTAAAAAATGCATGTGGATTTAAACAAAATTAATGTTGTACCTCCAAAATTAATGTTGTACCTTCAATTGCCTTGAAAGATTTAATAAAGCAAGCTCGATCTGAACGGAATTCCTAAAGTATAACAGAAAGAGTAGAAAATACTTCTGTTGTTATATATCAAGTTGGAACCAACTCAGTCAGTTGAAAACCATCCAGCAAATTTTCAGAATGTAAATTGCATAAGAAGTATGCTGGAGCAGCTGGTGGATTTGAACCATGTGCCTCTGGGTTGGGAATACAACTCCTTACCACTAAGCCACCAGAGGGCTAGAATAAGATAGTGGTATAATTATATTGAAAGCTCAGTACCAGAGAGATTTTTAAACATAAAATATATCCTCTACACAAAAAAGGTAAACAATCCAATCACAAAATAGGCACAGGATATAAATAGACACTTCACCAAAGACATTGAGGTGACAAACACATCAAAAAATGTTTAAATTCCTAGCTGTTAGAGAAATGTAAATCAAAGCAACTATGAGATATCAACTCACCCCAACAATAACAGCAAAGTCCATCAGGAAAGCAAACAACAAATATTGGCGACACTGAAACTCTTAGTCACTGCTGATGGGAATGTAAAATGACACAGCCAATGGAAGGCAATCTGGTGCAAAAAGTAGCAAATAGAAATATCATTTGACCCAGCAATTCCACTACTGGGAATATACCCTAAAGAAACCAGAGCCGCTTTCTACAAAGATGGTGGCGAAAGTGAAGAAGGAAGCCCCTGCCCCTCCCAAAACTGAAGCCAAAGCAAAGGCATTAAAGGCTAAGAAGGCATCCTGACGGGCATCCTCAGCCAAAAAAAAAAAAAAAGAGATCCACTTGTCACCCACCTTTCGGCGGCCTAAGATGCTGAGACTCCGAAGGCAGCCCAAGTACCCCTGGAGGAGCGCCCCCAGGAGAAACAAGCTTGACCACTATGCCATCATCAAATTTCCCCTGACCACTGAGTCAGCCATGAAGAAAACAGAAGATAACACACTTGTGTTCACTATGGATGTCAAGGCCAACAAGCACCAAATCAAACAAGCTGTAAAGAAAGAAGCTCTATGACATTGATGTGGCCAAGGTCAACACTTTGATTAGGCCTGATGGAGAGAAGGCCTATGTTCTACTTGCTCCTGACTATGATGCTTTGGATGTTGCCAACAAAACTGGGATCATCTAAACTGAGACCAGATGGCTAATTCTAAATATAAACTTTTCTCACCATAAAACAAAAAAAAGAAAGAAACCAGAGCCATGACTCAAACAGATGTATGCACACCTAAGTTTACTGCTGTGTTATTCACAATACCAAAGAGATAGAGGCAATCCAAGTGCCATCAACAAATAAATAGAAAAATTATGATACATTCATGCAATGAAATACTATGCAGCATTGAAAAACAATGAAATCATAAAACATTACAGAAGATGGGGGAGCCTGGAGGACATTAGGCTGAGTGAGAAATCTAAAAATCACAAAAGGACAAATACTGCATAACATTGCTGTTTTAAAACAGGGCAGAGAGGGTGAAGAAGTTTGGGAGAGAATGGGGAAAGAGTGGATAGTTAATGGGCACTGAAATATAACAGATGAGGGAACGCATCTGAAAGGAACTGTCTGAAAGGAATATGTAATTATGCAGTATATACATATGAGAACAATCTGGAACAAATGGGTGCATTGTGGAGTGGACTGGGGAGGAGGAGGGGGATGGGGGAAGAAAAAGTGTAGCAATGAATATATATTAAGTATTGAGGCTATTAACTTACCTCTAAGTGTGGCTTTGGATGATCTCACAGGTTTTTATGTATTTTGTAGATTGTGAGATGACATGAAGTTGGCTCCAAATCACAGAAACTTGATGTATAATAATAGAATGAAACATTGTCCAATCCTGTATCATCCTCACAGTCTCTCCTATGTTTTAACCCAGTGCTGCAGCCAATGCCAATTTACCTCACTGAAGGTCTTTTATTAACTGACCAAGTATTTTCACCCTTTACAAGAAAAACTTCTTTCTCTAGAAACTGGTCCCACGCTGAAAGTACATAAGACAAATCTCTCCATCTTTTCCTCTAAACAACATTCTGGCACTCTGTTTTCTTAATCAGTAGCCTCTCTGAAATTGCTTGTTGTGTCATTTGACCTAATAGTTACTTAAGAAGAAATTTTTTAAATTTCTTGGTGAACTTTGTTTCACTTCCTCCCTCCAAAATGAGCAGCACATAAGAAAAGAATTAGTCTTTACTCTGAACCTGATTCTACCCAATAATAGTAAAGTGCTGGTCATATGAAATTAGCTGAAATTTAAGGGGAAAGTGTAAAAGTGAGTCTGTTCTCTGGGATGGCTGACAACAAGGCATAACCCACCCTTACCTCATCGCATTGCTACTGAGGCAGAATTGACTCAAAGCTGACCATCCAGCAGGTTTTTAGGAGGCTGTAAATCACACAGGAGGAAACTGCCCATCTTTCTGTCACAGAGAAGCTGGGGAATTCTAATGTACCTCTTTAAACTGGCATCACAAACTTATTATAGGTGTGTCTTTCCAATGGAATCTTCTCAGCTCTTCCCTTAGCACCTTATTTCAATTATTCTGGGCTCTATTCCCAACTGGCCCTAGAAGATACTTCACAGTCCTTGCTGGCAAACCCCATTTCATAAGACCTTTTTCTTGCCTTCCTATATCATGCTACTTCATTTGCAATACTTCCCAAATATATTCAAAACTTCCTAAGCCAGTAATTGTACATGGCCTGAAAAGATAAAGAACCTGTATGTGAAATACTTTGACTAGACTTCACTCTAGTGCCTTCTATTTGGAAGCAACTATATGCTCCTGTCTTAGGGAGCTCTGGCAGCTCAGTCTATAGAGACCTGCAAGGCTAACACAGAAGTGTTTCCTCTTTGATGGTTTGAATTCACCAGTGGCACCAAGGGAGGAAGATGAAGAATTTCTTCCCATGCAATTTACAGCTTCCTGAAAATCTGATAAAGGCTTGGTTTTGAGTCAGTCCACTCAACCACAATGAGGTGTGTTTGTTTGTTTGGTTGGTTGGTTGGTTGGTTGGTCTGGCTGTGTTTTTTGCTTACTATGTTCTTCTCATACAATTTACAGTCTTGGAAACCCAATTGAGCTATGAGTCAATTCTGGCATGAGAACTCTGAGATACACTTCAGAAGGGTGATCTGGTGGGATAGTCTGTAACCTGTTACACTAATAACCAAAAAGTTGTGCATCTCGGGTAATTTCAACCCATCAGCAGCTCCCGGAAGAAAAGGGGGCGAGAAATTCTCCTCCCATAAAGATTAGCAATCTTGGAAACTTGATGGAGAGTTGCTATGAGTCAGAACATATATGAAGGGAATGTGTTTGGGTTTGGTGACACACCTTCTAAGGAACCCTAGTGGCATACTGCATGACATTTTGAGCTGGTAACCAAAAGGCCGGGGGTTCAAGCCCACCAGCTGCTCTACAAGAAAAAGATGGGCAATCTCTTCCCATAAAGATCTACAGTGTTGGAAATCTGATGAACGGTCACTAATGAATCAGAACCGACTTAATGGTCTGGCTGGAGCTTGGGTAGGAGTCTCTGGGTGGCACAAATGGCTGCCTGCTCAGCTACTAATTAGAAGGTTGGCAGTTTGAATCCTCCAGAGGTGCCATGATAAAAAGGCTCTCCATCTGTTTTTGAAAAGAACCCTGTGGAGCAGTTCTGCACACATGGAGTTACCATGAGTAGGAACCAACTTGACAGCAGCTGTTTTGTGTTTGTTTTCCAACACCTTCCTCCTCTCCCTCCAGTCCTGCAAAGCTGATGTGGAATTCTTTCTCTCTTTTCATTATTCTCTCGTGCCTCCATACCTTTTGCCAGGAAGCATAATAGGGCTTATATTCCCTGTGTTAAGACAGAAACGTCTCTGGGCTTCTGATGAAGCATTTACTCAACCAAGCGTAAAGGAAGGTCAGTGTCTCTGTTTTCAATGTGGTCCATCTGGGGCACTTCAGATAAGTCACAAATGGCCTTGTGCCAGTGATCACCACCTGGCATGTAGCTTACTGGCTCTGGCCCTTGTCTTTGTCACTCAGACCTGTCCAGGCCAATCCTATCCATATTGTGGACCTACGCTCCCTCTTAATCTCCAAATGGGCATCCCTTCCCATTAGCCACCCCTGACCCAGCCATATGGGCAGAAAGCTTAGCCAGAACCACAGGAAGCCTTGCTCTGAATCAACACTCTCCAATTTCAATAAACACACCGCAGACATCCATCCCACGGTGTCATAAAACAAAATAAGGATATTTCCTATGTGCTGATATAGAATAAACTCCAAGATAAATTAAGAGGGAAAAAGCAAAGTAAACTAACATCCGCATGTGTGTGCTTTGGAGAAAGACAGCATTTATGTACATGATCTGCATGGATATAGTGAACGCCACAAGAATACAGCAAAACTCTGTAATATTGATAGCTAGGGAGATAAACTGAGTGGCTAAAAGTCAAGGAGACGGACTTTGCACAGTAGTTCTTCTCCGGGGTTCTTTTTCAAGCAATAAGTGTACATGACTACTTGAAATTTCATTTACTACAATAGAGCAGAGTGCTCTGTAGAGACAGGGGTGGTGAAACATCATCTCATTTACTCTGGGAATATTTTCAAGAGAAATCCATCCCTGGAGAAGAGACTGGGAGAAAGCAGAGGATTAGGGAAAGAGAGGAAGCCCCTCAATGAGATGGATTGACCGACTGGCTTATAAAAAAGGGCTGTAGCATGTTGGAGGTCAGGAGGGTGGCGCAGGAGGGGGGAAGGTTCAGATCTGCAGGTCCCAGGCTCGCTATCAGTCCTAGACAACTCAACAGCATCTAACAACAACAGTAAGTGGCCAGTGATGCAGCCAGGTAATAAAAAACTATAGTACTGAAGGGGAAAAGACCCTTCAGTTCTCTATTTCTTCTCTTGGAAAGATGCTTATCATACATTAATTGGTGGGGAATTAAAAAGGTTTTGGGAACAACGTGTTTTCTTTTCCGTTTCTAAACTTTCATTTGAAATAGATATTAAATGTTGAAGAAAATCTGCAAGTACATAAATCAAAACTTTAAGGGTCAGTTTTCTTTTCTTCCTTCTTGTTTTGAAACTTCCGTTTTGAATGTGTTCTATTAATAAACAAGCCCCTGAGAATATTTTTTTTTAAAAATAGTTTATATTTTAAAAATGAGGACTTGATACTTTTTATTCTACAAACTACACTCCTTCTTTGGCAAAGTGCTCGCTCCAACACCACAGGGCTTCCAGGTGAATACCTTATTGGAAGGGTGACAAAGAACAGTCCCATGGCCAGAAGGCTGGCAAGAGGGCTGGGATTTTGAAAGACAGACTGATAAGCCTCGGCATCAAAGAAGCAAGCGAGCTCCCATTTCAGCCATGTAAACAGTAATGTGTATTCATTAAAGCTGCATTAGTCTAAGGAGCCCCCAGAAACCAGGACTCGGAGGACACACTTCCAGCCATACCCATTGTGCAAACAGGCCAAAAATGGGGTCCCACCATGTACATCAGCCAGAAACGGGCCATCCCCAGGGCTTTCACGGCTCCCCTGTTAACTGTGAACAGAGACTGAGAAAATGGAACTCACTCATGATCTCCAGTCCCTGGGTTGCCTAAGGTCAACCCGCTGTGCAAGAAGTTTCTTTTCTTTTTTAAATTCTTTGTTACATATTTTCTTCCCCCTCCTCATCCCACCCCACTGAGCCTATTCCATAATGCACTCCTCGTTCCAGACTGTTGTCATACATATACTGTCTAATCATATATTCCTTTCACACAGTTCTTCCCCTCATCTGTTCTAATAGTTTTCATTATGTACCCACTCTGTGCCCATTCCCTCCCCAATACCCCCTCCATGCCTTTCCTATTTTATAACAGCACAGTGTTACGCAGTATTTGTCCTTTTGTGACTGAGATCTCACTCAGCATGTTCTCCCAGCTCCCTCATGTCATGTAATGTTTTATGACTCCACTGTTCTTCAGTGCTGTGTAATACTCCCTTGTGTGAATGTCCCATACTTTTTCTAACCATCTAACCATCTGCTGATGGCACTTGGGTTGCTTCCATCCCTTTGCTATGGTGAATAACACAGCAATGAGCATGGGTGAGCATACATCTGTTTGAGTCGTGGCTCTATGCTGGAAGTTTCTGAAGAAAAATGTGCACCCCTGATTGGGAGGCCTGGGGGCCAATTCAAACTCCTTTCTGACTACCAACTCAGTTCTGATACATGGCAGCTCTCAGTGTGACAGAGAAGAATTGCGTTGGGTCTTCTTGGACAGAATCATCTCAAGCAGATTGCCAGGACTTTCTTCCTCATCGCCACTCCTTTTGGAGTTGAACTCCACAGCCTTTTGGTTGGTAGTTAAGCAAATTCCTGCACTCACCAGGGACACCCTGAGGCCTGACTGACATCCCAGTGGAGGCACTGGTGTTGGAATCTATGGGACAAAAGCAGGAAAGACAAACTCCAACCCCAACCAGTGACTCTCACGCAGCCACCAAGCATCTGTCAGCAGAGGCTTGAATGTTGTTGCTACAATGCTGACGGAGCCAGAGTAGGAAGAAACAATTCCAAAAGCATCAAATGAAAACCCTGTGGATGACAGCAGTCCGATCTACAACCGATCATGGAGGTGGCACAGGGCACAGAGGCGATTTATCCTGCCGCCTGGGTCCATTCCAATCAAAGGCCAAGTTAAAATGGCAAACAATAAAAGGTGTCACCAGACTGGTCCATGCAGAGCTAGACTGGACCATCACGAGGACATTACAGATGGGTCCCTTTCCTCTGGCCCTACATACTGGGTCAATGGAATCTAGTCAAAGAAGGCCTGCAGAATCATCATGGACTACAAGCACTATGGGCTCACTGTGTCAGCTACTGTGCCAAGGGCTACACAAAGCTTCACACATACAAACTTCCCAAAGGCCCTGTGAGGTGGGGAGAATTCCTATCTCCACTTACCAAGGAAAATGAGATGCAGGGAAGTTAACTCATTGGCCCAAGGTGGCCTGAACAGACAGAGGACTTCAATCCCAGGAGAGTATAAGGTATGATGTTGTTGTTGTTATGTGCTGTCGAGTCGCCTGTTACTCAAAGCGACCCTAAGTACAACAGCCCTAAACCCTGCTCTGTCCTGTGCCAATCTCACTGTCTCTGACACACACACACCCATAACCCCAGTCACTGACTCAATCCATCTCATCAAGGGTCTTCCTCTCCTGCGCTGTCCCTCCACCCTCCCAAGCATGACGTCCCTCTCCAAGGACTGGTCCCTCCTTGCAACATGTCCAAAGCATGTCAGATAGAAGATGTGTTGCTTAAGCTTTATTACTTGCAAGTAACAGAAACTAACTTGAACCTATTTACGCTGAGTAGAATCTAGTCGAAGATGGTGTCCAGACTCAGAAGCAAATCTCATCGTGGGGTGCGTAGTCTGACTGTGATGCCATTCTATCTCAAATCATGCAGAGTATCCCAAACTGGAGCCTCTGGGCAGTGACCTACGATGCTGGGCCAAGAATCAAGACAGGTCATTCCAATAGGGACCATTATCATCAAATCCAAAGCCAGTGGGGGACTTATTACCATCTTTGTACTGACTAACTGAGCCTCAAAGGCTTGAGGTGATTCCTGTGGATTCACTGGCGAGCATTTTCATCTCCACAACAGGAAAGGACAGTGGGACCATCCTCTGTCCCCAGGAAAGTGGTATATAAAAAGGGCATAGCCTAAGTTAAGGGAAGCTCAATATAACAGACCCAGAAGCAAGGGCAACATTTCTTTTCACAGAGAGCAAAGTCGAGGAGCTCGTGAAGAGGGATTCTGAGATGAAGGACAAAGAGCAGGAGGCAGACGGTCCAATGGATGCCCCCCCCCCCCCCCCGTGGAGCAGAGAACTGCTTTCCTCAGAAGCGGAACAGACCAGCCTCAGGCGTGTCTCTCCTTCTCCAGAGACGCTCCTATTTAGAGCCTTCAAGGTTAGCAAGTCTGCTGTTAACTGGTTTTGTCACTTCATTCTCTCTTCCCACACTGAGTCAATGACTAGCTTGGCTTCCCCTCTTCTCCTGAACCCTGGGAAAAGGAGAAGGGGAAGTTCACAGCTCAGAGCGGCCTTCTCACCCAACAGTGGGCTTTATAGAAGACACTGGCCCAACACTCCAGTATCTCTGCCTTGACTGCCTCCCTCACCCGCAGCACCGGCATTGAATGAGCCCATCCTTGTTCCAATTCACTGGCCATCAAACCTTAGCTAGAACAAATGTTTAGGATGAATCCTGCAATCAGGAAAATGTGCATAGGTAGCTACAGGGGGCCATCTTCCATCCAGAATATATGAAACAAGGAAAGTCGACATGCACACAAGCAAGTGTAAGGATGATAGACAAGGACAAGCAGATGTCACAGATGGAGAATCCCAACAGCACCCCAGCTCCCAGTCCTCTTCCCTTTTGCAGACAGGCTAACTTTCTTCCCTTGGGCCCAGCAATGCCTCTGCATTCTTCAACTAGACTCTGTTGTTGTTATGTGCCGTTGAGTCGCTTGTGACTCATAGTGATCCTATGCACAACAGCCCTACACTCTGTTCTGTCCTGTGCCAATCGCACTGTCTCCGATACACCCATCCCAATT
>NW_006400111.1:175574-184940 GCF_000299155.1 Elephantulus edwardii | reverse complement strand
TATATATATATATATATATTCAAATGACTTCTAGTTCAGGAATTCAAAAGGAATGTCAATGCAAAAGTACGTGGTTGAATTCTACTAGCTGCTTTGCAGGGAGAAAGATGGGTAATCAACTCCGTGCAATTTACCACCTCTGAAAACCTGCTGGAGGGTCACTATGGGTCGGTTCTAACTTGATGGTACACACAAGAACAACATATCTAGAACATACACTCGACTAGAAGACATTTTAGTAAGTCAAAGCTGTTAACAACAGCAGGGAAAGGTAAAAAAGAGGCTGTTTACAGAAATTCAATCAGCTTATAAACAAAAAGATGTTTCTCAGAAGCAAAGAAACACAAATTAAGATGATAAAGCGATGCTATTTAGTCAGTGATCAGGTTAGCAAAATGAAAAAACAATCTGTTAGCATTTTATGTCGGTAAGGATATGCAGAGATAAAGTAACCGCTGGAAGCATAAATAAATCCTCTTTGGAAAGAAATTCAGCACCACAGACGCACGTATTAAACCACACTCTTGGTTCATGTGATGCTAATGTTTCCGGTATCTTACCACGTGTATCCAAGCTGACTAAAGTAAAGCATAATGAACATAAATGTTCATTATCATATCATAATAGCAAAATGCTACAAGCAACTCCAGTTTCTATCATCAAGGGCATTATATAACAGCACGTTAATTAAAGGGAATACTGCGTCATTCTTAAGGAGCTCTGGTACATGTTATACTGCTAAGCAAAAGATATCCATCTCAGGTGGTTCGAATCCACCACTAGCCATGCAGGAGAGAGATAAGCAGTCTTCTCCCGTTAAAGACTCACAGCCTCAGAAACCCTATGAAGGGTCAGCCATGAGTCGGGATCAACCTAAGGGCAGTGGGTGAGTGATGAACTCTTAAACCTGTTTCTTATAAGGCAGCTCTTACACATCAATCGTCATGAGGCATTACTAAATGGGAAAGCAAAGAATGAAACAATATGATATCATGCCAGTTGTTGAAAGAGGATGGGTTACATACTGAGTCACTCCTTCCGACAAATATTTATTACGAAGCCGCAATGAACCCAGCACTGTTCTTGGTGTAGGGACTGCATGGGGATTAAGTCTGACAAGGGACTGTGGGTTGCATACACTTGGAGAATTACTAAAAATTATCACTAACTCAGTCCCACAAGGATAAATAACATACAAAACCATTATTGTAGAATAAGGATGCAAGGGGGGTGGGACAGGCTGGAAGCAGAGGGATGGGGATGTGCAGGGGAGGAGGGATTGATCATGGGGCTGTACAATTTGTTGGAAGGGTGAGAGAAATTGAAAAAAAATTGTTCTTGAAAACAATGTATTTGAGTTTTGTAAATAAACTAGTAGAAAAAGAAAAATATAAAAAGGATCACAAGAAACTGGTTACCTGATGATGCTCTGAATTGGTCTGCTTCAGCAAATAAAAATATACAATTTCAGATAAACAATAATGAGCTTTTCAGCCCAAGTCTGTCCTATGTAATACTGGGGCACATTTACACTAAAATGGGGGTCCACAGGGAGTTGCACTGTTAGCCCAAAGGCTGCACTCCTCAGGCAACTCCAACCAAACATCAGCTCTACAGGAGAAAGTTGAGCAATCTCCTCCCTGTGACACACAGTCTCCCTGAAAATCCACTGGGGGGTCAGCTATGAGTTGGCTCCAACTCAACAGCAATGGAGATTTTGGGATTTTCGTTTTTTAAAAACACTAAAGACTTACATGCTGCTTATCGGAAATTTAAATTAACGTTCTGTATTTAACTGGAAATCCTCCTCGAAGGGAGAAAGACGAGAGAGAGAGAGAGAGATATTGGTTTGCTTACAAAGTTTGTATACATTGTTCACAAAAGTCTTCATTCACATTGTGTTGTGGTTCATGCAATCATTCCCATGCACTGTTTTATAAAATTATTCTTGTTGTTGTTTTGTTGTTGAGACCCTTGGAATCGCCACTCACTCATAGCTGGCCCTCCCCCCAAACCCAAAAGCATGTATGACAAAATGTGGTATTCTGTGATGATCCTCTGTGATCTATAAAACCAAGCAGTTGTAAGAGGATTAAGGGGAGGATGTAACACTCCTTAATCCCATCACAGCCTGATCCTGCCATTGGTGTGGCCTGTAACACCTTCATCTCCTGTGAGATAAAAGGAGAAAGGATGGCAGCAGAGGGGTCTCAGTCCCACCAAGGTGTCCTCAACCCTGGGAAAGACCACATCTAAGAACCAGGTAACAAGCTGGGGGGGGGGGGGAAAAGAGCTTTCCTCCAGAACCAACCCAGAGAGAAAGGGTTTCCCAGGATCCAAGGCCCTGAATGTGGGCTTCCAGCCTCCTAATCTGAGGAAAAAGCACATGCTAAAGAAGCCCACCTGTGGTATTTCTGTTACAGCAGGACGAGATAACCAAGACCCTGGGGAATGAAACCTCCAGAATAAGAAGAGAGACTTCCTTTCTTATCCCTATACAGAACTGTACTAAGTCATATAGTTTGAAATCAGAATTAAGCATATGCATTGCTTTTTGCTAGTGGATTTATGTGTGTTGCTTTTAAAAAAAACTGATTTAAAAAAAATCATCTGTATGGGCAATTTCCTCTCGTGTGATTCACTGCCTCTGAAAACCCGCCAGAGAGTCATCACTGGGTTGATCCTGACACAAGGTACACAACAACTGATCGACAATGCCTTTAAAACAAAGATGAGAATGTTAAGAGGGCCGGGAAACTAGATTAATGGAAATGAGGGAACCAGAATAGAAATATTAAGCATATCTGCACATTGTGAAAAATGGAATCCATTTCACTGAACAATGTGTATACAAATGGTCAAATGAAAATAATTTGTAAATAAAATATTATTTACAAAAAATACCCAAAAGTAGTCCTAACACAGGTGAGTAAGAAGAGAGCTGAGAGGTTTCCACAGACCTGAGCTCCAACTCAGCAGCATGACTGCAAAGTGCACTTCCTGGCGGCCCTGCAGCCACATGCCAGGGCCAGTTGCTTCTGGAAATTGAAGCTTTCAGTCCCACCTCCCAGCAGCAGATTCACAAGCAAGCTTCCAAGAAGTGCTGTTGCATTTTGGTGTTTTAAAGGCAAGGTGTATGTAAAGATAGAAATGCCAAAAGTAGCAGAGGGAAGAAGAAATTCAGGGCATGTTAGAAAATGGCCTTATCTATGAGAACAGAGGTAGAATCTAAAATGCAACCTGTCTTAAATGGTCTACATTTCAGAATCTCTGCGGCTTCTCAAATCATCTCCATCTCTTTCTTAGCAGATTCCCCCCCCCTTTTTTTTTACTAATTTTAATGAAAGTTTACAGAGACTTAGGGTTTCCATTCATTCATTCTTGCACTTATCTCTCTGCCCCTCAGTCTCCATCCCAATTCACTCATCTCCTTGAAAACAAAAAGAAAAACTCTTTCTTTGTTATACAATCTCTCTCCCCGAGTCCACTCCATTATGCAGCTTTCACTCTGGACTTCTGTAATGACAAGAATACCCATTCATATAACCCTTTTAAACAGTCCTCTCCCTCATCTGTTTCACTGAAAATATACATCATTCCTCCCCTCCTTTTCTGTCAGTCCTGTTTCACAACAGTGGCCCTATGCATTATTTGTCCTTTTGTGACTGAGATATTTTACTTAGCAAAATGTCCCACCCAAGCAGATATATGTACACACATGTTTATGGTGGCTTTGTTCACAATAGCAAAGAGTTGGAAACAACCCAAGTGCCCATCGACAAACGAATGCATAGAGAAGCTCTGGTATATTCACACAATGGAATACTATGCAGCATTGAAAAACAAGGAACTCATGAAATGTCAGCAGATATTTTACTATCCAAACAAGAAAAGTTAAGCTTTAGGTAAAGATCCCCTGAGCTTTGGGTTCCCACAAGTTATAGATCATAACCTGCAGCTAGTGTTTCTGGAGCGCTCTCAAGATGCTGGAGTCTCTGGGAGATGCCAAACAACAACCAGAAGGCTGGCTGTCCACCCAGGGGCACTCTGGAAGAAAAGGCTGGTGATCTACTTATAAGAATAAACAGAAAACAATAGTCACTAAAATCTCTGTGGGGCTTAGTTCTAAATGGTACACAAAAGAGGATGCTGTAAGCTGGAATCAACTTGACAGTAGTAGGTATGATAGGATGGTTGTTGTTGTTGTTGTTGTTGTTGTGTACTGACCATAAAGTCAGAACCGACCCATAGCTGACCCTCCAGAGGGTTTTCAGGGGCGGTTAACTGCATGTAAGGAGATTGCCCATCTTTCTAGTATGGAGCAGCTGGTGGATTTGAGCCATGTGCCTTTGGGATTACAGCACTGATTCTTGACACTAGGCCACCAGAGCTCCTCATGGTAGGGGACTTTAGCCTAAGTATTTTACTTCACTTACTTTTGATCAATTCAATTAGTTACCACCTGTCCTTGGGTTGGCAGCCCAACTCCCTACCCAGCTGGTCACCAGAACATCCACTCAGGAGAGGGACGGGCAGTCCCCTCTTGTGCCATTTACAGCCTCTGAAAACCTGCTGGAGGGTCAGCTATGAATTGCTTCCAAAGATCAGCAATAAGTTTTTAGCTTATTAATATCATCTCCTAAGTCTATCAATTAATGTCACATATATATGTGGGAACTAAGGTTCAGAGAATCTTAGTAACTTCCAAAGATCACAGAGTAAAGGAGATGGGCTGGGATTTGAACCTGGGCATCCTGTGCCCAAAGCCCATGCCTGTAGCCAGGCTTTTTGAGGCAATGGGAAATAAGACAGATACACTCCCTGACCTCATGGAGTTTATGGCTAGTGAGGGAATCTGACTGTCCATAGAGAGAAAAAAACAAACAGATAACACTTGTGACAAACTGTGCCAATTTCCAGAATAGACACAAACAAGGACTTTAAATCGATCACCTTTGCAGGCCCACTATATGTTCAGCCCTGTTTTCACACAATCATTGTCATCAAGTTGCAATTAACTCATAGCTGACCCTCCAGTGGTCTTTCAAAGGCTTCAAATCACAAGCAAAGAGGCTCGTGGAACCACCGGTAGGTTCCAAACACCTGCCTCTTAGATGGCAGGGCAGCACTTTACCCATAGACGACCAGAGCTCCCAAGGGCTGTTTCAGGCACTAGAAACTACAGCAGTGAACAAAACAGCAGAGATTGCTGACCTCACAAAGCTTGAAAAACAAGCTGTCACTGAGTTGGTTCTCATGCATGACAATCTTATGGCTTTTCAATGGCTGCGTTTTCGGGAGAAGATTGTCAGACCATTTTTCCAAGCGACTTCTGGACTGACATCAACTTCCTACCTTTCAGGCTGAGTGCATTAACTACACGCATCACCAAAGATCTTTCATGAAGCTTTCAGTCCCGCCAATGTCCAGCAGCCTTTAAGCAAGATGGTCAGGGTGAGCTTGTCTATGAAGCAGGCAGTGCAGAGGCAGAGACACTGGACAAGCTGCAAAGACCCTAAATGGTAAAAGACTTCACGTCTCTCCCAACCCAACAGCCCTCCCTGGACTCCAGTGGCCCCCAACATTCCACACCCCACAGTCAGAGTATACACAGTTCCATGCTTTTAGACTCGCTTCCCCTCCAGCTATCTGCAAAATCTGGGGCAGAAACCACTCGGCCCCCTAGACTCTCGAGGCGTCGCTGGCTGATTAATTAAGGCTCTCTCTTCTTCGCTCTTAAAATTAAAGGCACTTCTGGCTGCTCAGGTTCTGGGCAAGGCTGGAGAATCTTTTCTGTTGCTTGGAAGAGACACAGTGTGGCAACAGAGCAGACCTGTTTCAACACTTTTGGAAAGAAATGGGGACAGAAACCTGTAGAAAATCAATCTCAATCTTAATATCTCTCTTTCTGTCTCCCTTCCCCTCTCTCTCTCTGTCTCTCTCTTTTTCTGTCTCTCTCCCTCTCTCTCACATACACACACACACACATACTCACACATACACATACTCCCTCTCATACAGTCTCTCACACACACACATTCACACATATGTATGCACAGTCCACAAAGTCTCACATATATACACACTCTCTTACACACACAGTCTCTCTCACTTACACACTCACTGGAGCACTCTCTCTCACACACACATAACATACATACATACACACTTTCTCCTCTCTCACACAGTCATAAACACATTCACATACACACAAAGTCTCTCTCTCTCTCTCTCACACACACACACACACACTGGAGCTCTCGCGTGCTCGCTCTTTCTCACACTCACTCACAAGGGATGTCTTTCTACTCCTTCACAAACTCCTAGGACCATATATTTCTATCCTTAGCAAACAACACAATCTGCTCTTGACCGCAATTCTCCAGGTCTAGAGGAGGGCTTAGAAATAACCGCTGTACAGCTTGGAGTACGGTGCTCACACCACCAAAAGATGGCCGTGGTTATCATTGTTTTCTGCAGAGAATATGCTTCAGAGTGGGATTCTGAGGCTCACTCCCTGGGTTTCAATGCTTACTGAAGGCGAGCTATGTGGCCACAATGCCTGAACCACATGGGGGGTGTCCCCATCTGTTATAGTGCCTGCACCTCACAGGATGCTGAGAGGGTTAAGAGTTTCTAAAGGAGAAGAGCTGAGAATATTGCCTGCTGCAAGCCAAGTACTATACTGAAACTGTTTATCCCCACTACTATGCCAATGACTACAATTAATATCATTTCTATTATTATTATTTCTATTATGGACTAAATCAAAGTCACCAGTAATTCACCAAGTATTCTTTATTATCCTGTAAAAACAATGGGCTTAAACACATCAAAGGTCACAGAGATGGTGCAGGGCAAGGTGACACGTTGGGCTGTTACACAGACAGGGTTGCCACAAGTTAGGGGTGACTCTGCAGCTAACGTCAAAACAATGGCAGAGGCCGTGGTTACGCAAGATGTTACCACGAGAGGAACTGGGTGAGGAGGACAGACAGGAACTCCCATCATCTCTGCAGTTTTTTGGGAACTCTAAAATTATTCTTAAATGGAGGGGTTATTTTTAAAAGAGAAGAGGCAACTATTTTCTCACTGCCTCCTCAAGTCCTCTCCTCTGTCAGCAGAGAAGTCCAAGTTTAGAAAGCAGTGACACCACCCCTTTAGATAAGCTCCCCAGCACACCACTCACACCTCTTGGTTTCCCCAGGCAGCTCCCCTCTCTGCCCAGTGAAGTGGTTTATCAATCGGCTTCTAGTTAAAATCAAGCCTCTCACACGGTTGGTGAAGTTCCCACAAGTCGATATGTGCACCGGCCACTGAGTGGTCTCTTCCTTCAATGGGTCTAACACCCCATGTGAGTAGACAAGCAGATATGGCAACAGAGACTGAGCCCTCAAATGGAGACAATGAGATTGGCTCAAGATAGAGCAGGGTTCAGAGCTATTGTACATAAGGGTGCTATGAGTCACAAGCGATTCAAGAACAACAATAATCACTGAATGAGCTCCAGTGGCATAGTCTGTGCCTCTCTGGTGGTTCAGATCCACCACTTCTGAAGAAAGGTGTGCGATCTACTCCCATGTGAATGACAGTCTTGGAAACCCCGCTGAAGGGTCAGCTAGGAGTTGGTTCCAACTCGACAGCAATGAGATAGAGAGTGATTTATTGAATATCTACTAACCTTGGACCAGGAGGCAGGCATCGGAACATAGCAAGGAAACACTGCATCGTTTAAAATCGGGAAGGGTGTCCACCAGGGATGTGTCCTATCTCTATACCTTTTCAATCTATAGGCAGAACAGATCATCCAGGAGGTTGAGCTCTATGAGGAAGAGTGTGGCATCAGGATTGGAAGAAGACTAATCAACAATCCGTGTTACGCAGATGACACAGCTCTGTTTGCTGAAACTGAGGAGGACCTGAAGCACTGGCTGCAGAAGGTCAAGGACTGCAACCTTCAATATGGATTGAAGCCCAAAATCAAGAAAACAAAGATTCTCACCACTGGGCCAAAGTGGCAGCGTCATGATAGATGGTGAAGAGACTGAGATTGTTAACAACTTTAGTTTGCTTGGCTCCACAATCAACACTCTTGGCATCAGTAGCCAGGAAATCAATAGACAAATTTCATTGGGAAAGTTTGCTGTCAGGGACATCTCCAGAGTACTGAAGAGCAACAATGTCAGTCTGGAGACTAAAGTGTGCCTGATCCAGGCCATAGTCTTTGCAATCAGTTGCTATGCATCAGAAAGTTGGACAATGACTAGGGATGACAGGAGGAGGTAACTGATGCCTTTGAGCTGTGGTGCTGGAGAACAAACAGGTTCATCCAGTGAGGGTGAAACGAGGGTGCTCCTTGGAGGCAAGGATTCTGAGGCTTCATCTGACAATACTTAGGGCATGTTGCAAGGAGGGACCAGTTGGTGGAGAGGGACATCACGTTTGGGAGGGTGGAGGGACAGTGCAAGAGAGGAAGACTCTGGATGAGATGGATTGACTCAGTGACTGGGGTAATGGGGTAGTTGTGTTAGAGACAGTAAGGTTGGCTCAGGATGGAGCAGGGTTCAGAACTTTTGCACACAGGGTCGCTATGAGTTCATACTCAACTCAATGGCACATAACAACAACTTGATGCGCAAGCTAGGCTGCTGTTTCAAATTTCAGAAAGACCACTCACAGAAGACAGGCCTCTTTGGAGCTTCTGGACTAAACGAGACCAGGTAGAAGGGCCTGGCAATCTACTTCTCAAGTTAGCTAATTAAACACTATTGGTCACAAGCAGAACATTTGCTCCGGACACATCATCAGGAGACATAAGTCACTAGAACAGGACACCAGGGTTAGTCAAACAGAGGGTGCTTGACAGTCAGGAGACCTTTGGCACAGTAGCCTCCACAATTAACTCAATTGGGATCATGTGCGTTGGGCTGAGACAGAACCAGGGAATGTTTGCTTTCTGCTGTACAGAAGACCATCATGTGTCAGAGTTTATTTTAAGCAACAATCTGCGTATGTGTATTGTTGCTCTTGGAACCAACCTATAGCTGACTCTCTAGTAGGTTTTCATTGGCAATTAATCACACAGAAGGACACTACCCATCTTTCTCCCATGCAGCAGCTGGAGGATTCGAACTCATGCCTCTGCATTGGTTGCACAATCCCGTGCCACTAGTCTCTCTCTTTCTCTGTGTATACATATATGTATATACATACAGAGACATACAGATACTACACACATATAGGTTGTTGTTGTTGTTGGGTACCATCGGGTCAGAACTGACCCATCTCTGTTGGGTTTTCAGAGACAATCACGGACGGCAAGAGATTGTCCATCCTTCTCCTACTGACAGATAAAAATAAAAATAA
>NW_006400111.1:173618-175474 GCF_000299155.1 Elephantulus edwardii | reverse complement strand
ATTCCATTGTACACTCAATATTCTTCTCCAGCACCACAGCTCAAAGGCATCAATTCTTCTTCTATTCTCCCTAGACATTGTCCAACTCTCTGACGCATAACAAGTGATTGCAAAGACCATGGCCTTTGCCATGCAAAGATGCACCTTAGGCTCCAGAGAGACACCACTGCTCTTCAGTTCTCTGGAGAAGTCCCTAACAGCAGACTTTCCCATCACAATTCGTCTTTTAATTTCCTGGCTGCTGATGCCAACTTAAACTGGTTCAAGTTCGTTGCTGCTACTTGCCAGTAAAAAAGCTTAACTAACACCTTTCACTCCCCTGGGACTCGAAAAACCTATGCCTGGCTACTACATCCAAGCAGTTGGAAAATAAGTTAACTGAAGAGCAAGTGATAAGCCAATGCAACTGGAAACTGTAAAGATTCAGAATCTGGGGCTGGGAGGAGGCTCTTGGAAAGGTCCATTCACCAACTGATGGCCTAGTGGTAAGGAATTGCTCTGTAAATCCAAAGGCTTGCAGTTCGAATCCACCATCTGCTCTGAGGGAGAAAGATGGGCAATTTCCTCCCATGCAGTTCACTGCCTCTAAACACCCACTGGAGAATCAGCTCTGAGTCAGTTCAGACTTGGAGGGTATATAACAGCAACAACAAATCCACACCAAGTGAAACTGTCCAGTGAAGGGAACAATGGGCCATTCAAAGGTAGACCTTGCTTGAAAAGCAGCTAGCTAATGATGGATTGAAAAGATTCACAAACAGCCTATTAGTGATTAATGGGAGAGAAAATTAGATTAAAGGTGAAACTGTGGACTCGAGGCAGAGGCGAAGTCACTGAAGTCCAGCTCACGAGGTGCATGAGGAGATGGAGAAGGCTGACGATAAGAGGGGGTAGGTTCCTGAGGGACAATGGGAAAGCTCTCGTAGTAGGAAGGTGCCAGGGAATGGAGGAAATGAAGACAGGAGAGATGAGAGAGAAGCAGACCATTTGGACATGTCCAGAAAGATCTACCCCTCTTCCACCACTGCACACCACATTCACGACTTCTACCAGGGCACTCACCACTTGTAATGACGCATCTTTTCTTTAAATTGACTTAATACATATGGTTGTTGTGTTGTGGTCATGTACCGTAGAGGCAGAATTGACCTATAGCTGACCTTCCAGCGGGTTTTCAGAGTTTTCAGAAACAATTAATCACACAGGAGGAGATTGCCTATCCTTTCTGGAGCAGCTGGTGGCCTCAAACCACGTGCCTTCGTGATTGCAGAGCAGCTTCTTGCCACTAGCCTACCAGAGCTCCCTCAATGTAAAGTTTTTAAAAGAAAAAAAAGTCTAATAGAAGGGAACTCCAGAAACCAGGTGGCAAGGAGTTGCACTCCAACACAAAGATACAAGATTTGAATCTATCAGCTGCTCCGCAGGACATATATGGGTAATCAATTTGCACACCCACTAGAAGGCCTGACACAAGTTGGTTCTAACTCGATGGCACATAACAACAACAGAATGGGAGGAAAATGTGGAACAAAACCTCAAATTCCTATTTAAAAAAAAAACCACAAAAACCCACCACCACAAATCCTTGGACTTTTGGACTAATTGATACTGGAGGATTGTCCAAGATCATTACCCAGGGTAGTGATCAAGTAGGCTGCTAAATATCGTACAGTGTGTAAGACAGTTTCCAGCAAAGACTTATTCACCTCAAAATACAAATAGCGTCCACACCCATGTTTATTGCGGCTTTGTTCACAATGGCAAGGAGTTGGAAACAACCTAAGTGCCCATCAACAAATGAATGGATAGAGAAGCTGTGGTATATTCACACAATGGAATACTATGCTGTACTGAAA
>NW_006400111.1:170214-171874 GCF_000299155.1 Elephantulus edwardii | reverse complement strand
CTCGTATCCTAGAGGGTGGGTAAGGCATTACACTGCCAACCCAAAGGCTGGCAGTTCAAATCCACCAGCTACTCCATAGGAGAAAGATGGGCAATTTCCTGCCATGGGATTTATAGCCTCTGAAAACCTGCTGGAGAGTCAGTCAGCTACGAGTTGGTTCTAATTCAACAGAAATGCATAGCGTCAAGAACACATATATTTTAAAAAAATAATAAAATAAAGAAAGAACACATAGAGAGCTCTGGTGGCCTAGTGGCAAGAAGCAGAACTGCAATCCCAGAGGTGCACAGTTCGAGTCCAGCAGATGCTCTGCTGGAGAAGGAGGGACAATCTCGTCCTGTACCAGTCAGTTGGAATTGACCGTACACACACACCCCCCACACACCCCCACATACACCCCTTTAAAAAACACATAAATACATACATATGTGTTGTATTTGTGTTATTGTTACATGCCACTGAGTAGGAATAATTCACAGCTGAGCCTCTAGCAGATTTCCAAAGGCAGTAAATCACACGGGAGGAGGTTGCCCGTCTTTGTCCTGAGAAGCAGCTGGTGCATTCGGATAATGTGCATTTGGGTTGGCATTGCAGCCCCTTACCACTAGGACACCAGAGCTCCCTGTGTATATGTGGATGTATGTGGATGTGTTCTAGATCTATGTATGTGTGTATTTATACACACACAAACACATATATGCTTTATACTGGATACTCTTCCAGGAGTGGGAGCCTAAAGCATGCATGTGCCAAGCCAGAGCTGAGTTTTGGCCTCCACGGCTGAAATGGTCATTGCTTTCTTCCTGATGATTTATGTCTCTGGAACCTCAGAGGAGGCACTGCTTCTAGCCAATTCCTTCCCGACAGTCTTCTGGACAAGGATCCTTGCAGGCTCAGACAACAGTCTGCAACTCCAGGAACCCAATGCTGCTGGTTCTTGGCAGATCCAGCAGAATGAAGCCAATTCCCACTTGGCATTCTGAAGAGATGGGCAGGAGGAGCCTGTCACGTCTGTCTTTAAAAGATGACATCTCTCCCTCAGCTTCTTCCTCTTCTAATTCCCTCATCTCTCTATCTCCTCTCACTCCTCTTCCGCTCAGAGCTGTTTCCTGCAGATAAAAACCCCCTACGACTTTCCGTCTGCAGAAGGAGATTGCAGCCAGCAGGCCCGAAATGCCAGCACACTCCAATCAGGCAGCTGGCACCCCCATTGAGCTAAAGCAGGAGAACTGAAGCCTCCCACTTACCCCTAGGAGGAAGCCATTGGAGGAGAGGAGTGGGTGCAATCAATCAGGAAGGACTGGCTTCAAAGTGAGAGGTTCCTGCTCTGTTCGAACCATGAGCAATTTGGAAAATTTATACCTCAAGACCTCACACACTCAGAATCTTAGAGAGATACACAGACTTTGTGTTGCTAACCCATTCTTGGGAATGGACTATTTACCTTATTATGTACCATTAAGTCAGAACCAACTCATAACTGACCCCCAGTAGGTTTTCAGAAGCAATAAACTGCATAAAAGAAGTTTATTCATCTCTCTCCCATGGAGCTCCTAGTGGATTTGAACTGCGACCCTTTGGGCTGACAGTGCAACTCCTTACCACTAAGACTCCAGAACTCTTTAAAAGCATATATGATACTCATCTTATGGAATTTTAT
>NW_006400111.1:144153-170114 GCF_000299155.1 Elephantulus edwardii | reverse complement strand
ATATATAAAGTGGTGGGGGAATATAGGTTCCTCTTTCAGCAGAGAAACTCTACCAAGGAGTGTATAGGTAAAGAAAGACTAGGATTGGGGCATAGGGAAAATGAAGAACAGATAAAATCAGATATCACTGTTTTTAGAAATCAGTGAGAAAACCTGCAATCCTTAGCCACGCTTATAAAAAACAATCTTTTTTTCTTTTTAAAACATTATCTTGTGGTAAACATAAAACCAAAACTAAGAAGTCAATGGAGCTATTTTTTTTGCATTCAATTCAGTGACATTCACTACTTACATTCATCATTTTGGACAGACAACACCACTCTCACCTCAAAAACTCACACAGCACAAACAGAAACTCAGTCCCTTTTGTGCAATAGCACCACATTCCCCTTCTCCCCCTCCAAGGCCTTAGGAATCCCCCGTAAACTTTGGTCTTTATTCTAGAAATGTCCTGGAAGTGGATCATGTACTATTTGTCCTTTTGTGTCTGACTTAATTCACTCAGCAGAACGTTTTCAAAGGTCATGTGTGTCCTACATATTAATATTAGCACAGCTTCATTTCTCTTGAGGCTGGATAAAACCTCACGTATGGATGGACCACTGTGTCTAACCCGTCATCTGTTGATGGACAGTTGGGTTGTTTCCTCATTTCTCCTCTTGTGGACACTCTGTGATGCCAGTCAGTGTTACAAATGCCAACAGCCAATCACTGATGTCACTAGCTAACATCGCCACCCCCTTACTGCCTTAAGAGGAGATGAAGAAACTGACTCATTGGTGGTCTCTTACACCTGTGGAAATTGATGAGACCAAGTGATGAGATTCCCCTTCACACACACACTGAGACCAAGATCAAGTCTTGAGTCCCAAAGTAAAGCTCTTAACCAACACCATTCAGAAAAATTACAGGAACAAGTACTGCCTTCTGGGAACATAGGATGGGCCAGCCATGTATTAAGAATGTTACAGACATTATCATCATTAGATTTTCAGTGCAATCCAAGGAAGTAGGTATAACCATTATCACCCCTCACTGGACAGAGACGCAAACAAAGGAACAGAGGTTAAAAAAATGACCTCGTCGAGATCATGCAGACATGAATTATACAGTGCCTGAAAACAGCTGCTGCTGTCAGATGCCGTCAGCTTGACCGTGACTCCTAGCAACCCTAGGAACACAAGAGTTGAACCTTGGCCCCTCCTGCACCAGCATCATGACCTCTGTTTTGCTCAAGTCCACTGCTGTAGTCGCTGTGTCACTTCATCTCATTGAGGGACTCCTCTTTCCCTGACCCTCCACCCCGGTAGGCTTTCACCAAACCACAGGCTCTTGTTAAAAACTTTATTATTATTACATTAAGAATATTAACTTCTGGTGCAGGCACACTTGCAGCCTGGTCACCAAGATGTCGTTCCCAAAGTACAAGCCACCGCGCCTGGTCACCCTACCTGCTACCCTCGACCCAGCCGAATACGGCATATCTCCAGAGAGCCGGCTGGCTCAAACCGAGCGGCTGGCCATTAGATTCCGGCTTAATTGGGAGTATCTGCTTCGGCTCAATGACCCCAACCGGCAGATGATCATTGAAGATACTGCCTTGACTCGATGGACCTATGCAAGCTCTGCGAACGTGTGTCCCAATTTCAGCCCCACTCCCAAGCTCTCCCTCATAGCAGCTGTGTTTGGCCTTGGGCCCCTCTTCTTCTGGTATGATGTTTTCCAAACAGAGAGAGACAGGAAAGAAAAACTTATCCAGGAAGGAAAATGGGAACAACCATTTAACATCTCCTATTAATTCCGATGGAGATGATGATGTATTATTGCTTAAACAAATCTTCCATTAATCATTAAGAAAAATATTTACTTCCTTAATGTGGCTGTGTGCCTTCCTATCTCAGGGCCTTTGCATAGGCTGTGGCTGTGTCCTCTTCCTATAATGCCTTTCTGCAGATTTTCACTTGATTCTTATTTCAAGTTTGTCTCACATACTTGGAGCATAGTGTCACGAGAGGCCAATCACTGCAATGAGACCTAAAACTGGGAAAGACAGAAAGACCCTCAGCAAAACGGACTAATACTATAACAATGGGCTTGAACATGGCAGAGTCCATGACAATGGCACAAGACAGGGCACAGTTCCAGTCTGGTGTTCATAGGGTCACTATAGAGACTTTAAATTTCCATTCATACATTGTTGCACACTTTCCTCCCAATCCCACCCCTCCCTCTCAGTTCCCTTTTCTTTTTGAAGAGAAAAAAAATTCTTTCATTGTTACACAATCCCCACCACCCCGCTCCCCGGTCCACATTACTATGCAGCTCTTATTCTGGACTCTTGTCATGAAAATACCTAATCATATATTCCTTTTAAACAGTTCTCTCCCTCATCTGTTTCAATGTAGTATACATTATTTATCCCCTCTTTTCCTTTTTTTTTAAAATTTTTAATTTTTATTATTTTGTGTGTGTGTGTGCGCCATCAAATCAGATCTGACTGTACAGGAGAAGACTGTCCCTCCTTCTCCAGCAGAGCATTTGATGGATTTGAATTGCACACCTCTGGGATTGCGGTTCAACTTCTTGCCACTCAGCCACCAGAGCTCTGATTTAGCCCCTCCTTTCTTAAGGTCCCCCCAGCCCCGATGTCAGTCCTGTTTTACAACAGTGGGACTAGGCGGTATTTGTCCTTTTGTGACTGAGATATTTCACTCCGCATAATGTTACTATGGGCCAACTTGATGGTATCTAACAACAGCTTTCTTGTCGAAGAAAACTCTAAATTTCAGAATAAGACAGATCATCTTAATACATCTTCTCACCCACCCTATTTCCTTTACAGCAATTATATACTACAGTCACATTCTTGTCTGTGAAACTGTTTATCTGTCTCCCTATTACACAGCAAAGTCTGTGAGATAAGATCATGTCTAATTTGGTCACGTAGGATAACTCTGAGGCAAGGTATGCAATGGTTACATACCTTCCTGCTAACTGAAAGTCCGTGGTTTGAGCCCACCAGTCAGTCGCTCCATGGGAGAAAAGTGCTGGTGAGTTGCTTCTGTAGACTGTTAGGTGGTGATGGTGTACCAGTGAGTTGGAACAGAACCACAGGTGACCCTCCAGTTGGTTTTCAGAGGCAGTAAGTCCCACAGGAGGAGAACGCCCATCTTTGTATCATGGAGCAATGGTGGATTTGAACCATGTACCTTTGTGTTGGCAGTATAATTCTTTTACCACTAAGGAATTATATCTGGAAGTTACACTCTGCCATACTTGGTCACTAGGAACTGGAATAGACTCTATGGCATCCAACAACAGTATAATGTTTGGTACCCAGTAGACTATCAATGGGAAAATGGGCAAGTGAATTAATAAATAGATGGCTGAATGTTAAAGACAGACAAGAGTCCTGAAAGGCTACATGGACCAATGCTTTCTCCATTCACCATTGAAGACATTAGGAGTCAAGGAGATAAATCTCAAGTCAGGCTGGGTGTATTTATCAGAACCTGGTCAACTGCACAAAACGGGACAATTACAGGAACTGGAGGATATTAACTCCGAGGTAAAGGAGAGCTAGCTGCATCAACAGCCAGTACCTGGGAGAGCCCACCCCAAGACACAGATGCATTTGACTGGGACTTCAGCTCCTGCAACAGGTCCTTTAACTTCACCCCGGGCACCCTCTACCATGCTGTTAAGCTGGACTGATTATCCTTTACAAAATTTAAAAAATAAAAAAAAATCCTTTTCCACATCAGAGAGCTGTGTAGTTTCTAGGTGCAAAATGCCCTTGCAAACCCACAGGAAGCGCTGTTTTTGGGTATCGCAGCACCGAGTCCCCACTTCCTTCGGGGGGAAGCATGAAGCCATCTGGCAGAAGTTGCTCTCAGCTCTATCCTGCCACCCCCTTCCTGGCCCAGCATTTTGCAAAGCACATCACACTGCCTACCCCCACCCACCTCCCTGGGCCACCGCACTCCAACAGAAACACCGAGCTCTAGCCTCATGGGCCCTTCGGCCCATTCACACAATCAGGCTCCAGGCTCCACAAGATCCTTGTAGTATTGGTAGGGTCAGCGTGTGGCACCAGACCTGGCACAGAGCAGGCCTTCCACAAGCCTTTGTAGGATCGCTGGCTGAACGGGTGAACCTTTCTCCTGGCCTTCAGAAGCTCTTGTCAGCCTTTCATCTGGCTTAGACAAGAGATTAGCTATGGTTTGGGGTATTCCTTTCATTCAAAAGCTAAATGATGGGTATATTAAAAACTTAAAAGGAACAATCACAAAAGAAAAAAATGTTTCCACCAAGTCAATGCTAACATCTGAGGATCCCATGTGTTCCACACTATGACTCCACTGCACAAGATTTTCTTTTTTTTAATAATTTTTGTAATACTGGTTTACTTATAAAGTTCGTATGCATTGTTTTTCACACCAGATCCTTTACCCACCCCTCCCTCCACCCATCAAATTGTGTGACCCTATGATTAACCACTCCCTCCTTCTCCACCCATCCTCACCCCTTTGCTCCTCACTCCCCTTGGATCCTAATACACGTTCTACAATAATGGTCTCATACAGTATTTGTCCTTATAGGACTGAGTTAGTTCACTCAGCATAATGCTCTCCAGTCCCTCTCAAGTTAGATAGTGATTTACAAAATCGTTGCTCCTTTGTGCTGCGTAGTATTCCATCATGTGAATGCACCATAATTTCTCAATCCGATTCAACTGCACAAGATTTTCCAAGTTGTAATCTTTGGGAAACAAACCACTAGGTCTTACTTCGGAGTTGCCTCTGGCTGGGTTCAACCTGCCAACCTTTCAGGCAAACACTTAGCCATTTATACCACCCAGGAACTTCTTGGAACACTACAAAAACAAAACCCACATCCACTGATGACTCACAGCGCCCTTACAAAAGAAAGTCTATGTTTCCACGGTGGTCGACTTTACAATACCAGCCTGATGGCAGGTTCAAATTTCTGGACTTCAGGTTAGTGATGGTCACTTGCACAACCACCATTGTGCTTCCTTCAGAGTTGCTGTTGTTCTTGTGTGCCATCAGGGTGACTACGACTCATAACTGTATGAACAACCTTGTTCCAAGAGCAAGTTCAGAACCTTGCTTTGACCTGCACCAGTGAGGAACAATATTGTTGCCATCAAGTCAGAACACCTCCTACAAGACCCTCCAGTGGGTTTTCAGAGGCTTTAAATTGCCCGGGAGAAGACTGTTCAGCTTTGTCCCAAGGAGCAGCTGGTGGATTCCAGTCACCTGCCTTTGGGTTGGCAGTGCAACTCTTTACCACTAAGCCATCAGGGCTGTGACAGAGGATGACTCTCAATGACAATCACCTCAGCAGAAGCAGGCTGGGCTGGGTTGGCTTGGGGGCCTTTCCACATATTAGTCCTTCTACCGAGAATGCTCCTCCTCCTCCCTTCACGTAGCTCATTCCATCTCTTCTCTGAGATATTACCATAAACGTGACCTCCACAGGAAACACACACCACCCTGAATCAGCACTCTCTCCGTGCTGCTTCTCCTTGGGCTCCTTACTGGCTTTCTCCACACCTGTTTTGATTTTCAGTCACTTTCCTCACCTGTTTTCCTCTGTTTCACGCATCACCTAGATGCAGGCTTTCAAGCTCATCGCCTAAATGCAGGTGAACACTTGGACTAGGTCTGCATTATCCACTTTCCCTCAGCTCCTAGCTCACTGCCTGGGTGCAGCAGATGCTCCACAGGCAGTCACCATGTGAAGTAACCAATTAACAAGAGGGGAAAGGGGTTCCCAAATTGTCACAGTGAAATACGAAACACGTAAATGCTAGAAGTAGCATCCCAAGCATCTTATATAGTTTGAAATAATGCCAAGTATAATGCATCTGAAATTGATGGGAAAGGTCTAATGGTGACTAATTTTATAAAACATAATATAGGGAGTTCCAGTGGCCTAATGGAAAAAAGCTGCACTGCAATTCCAGAGGTGAGCAGTTCGAATGCACTAGATGCTCTGCTGGAGAAGGAGGGACAATCTCCTCCTGTACCAGTTAGATCCAGTTTGACAGTACACACACAAAAATAATAAAAATTTTTAAAAAAACCATAATGCATGAGAATGATTGTATAAAACACAATGTGAATGAAGAATAGTGTGAAACACAATCAATATGAACTTTGTAAACAAATAAACAAAAACAAAAGAAAAACCAATTTAAAAATATTTTAACATTTTAATGACATTATAAGGATCTCTGGTGGCCTAGTGGCAAGAAGCTGTGCTGCAATCTCAAAGACATGCCATTCGAGGCCATCAGCTGCTCCATGAAAGGATGGACAGTCTCCTGTGTAATTAACAGCCTCTGAAAACCCACCACAGTGTCAGCTATGGGTCAGTTCCACCTCTACATTGCACAACAACAATAATGCTGCTATGGTTCGAAAATTTTTTCCAAGGCTGAAAGGCAAACTGGAAAAGAAAAGAAGTAAAAATTTGCCAAATGCCTTGTGTTGCAAAAAGTGTGACTGGACTGGATTCACCTATTAAGAGACAAAGGAGCTCTGGTGCATGGTAGGGAGCTGCACTGTTAACCCAAAAGGAGGCCTCTCTGGCAGTTCAAATCCACCAGCTGCTCCCCAAGAGAATGATGGGTAATCTCCTCCCACGAGATTTACACCTTCTGAAAACCTCAAGGAGGTTCAAGTATGAATTGGTTCCTATTTGACAGCAATGACTGATTAAAAGAAAAAGACTATTCACAAGAGGAGAGATGGAAACAATCAAACTTTCTATCAGTGACAAAGGGACAAAATATGGTGCACACACTTCTTAACATTGTAGTCAATAAAAATATGCTACAGTGAGGGCAATCAATCAATACACAAAGAATAAAACAGTGCATAGAAGAGAATATCTTATGCACTATTTTACTCAATGTGTATTGAAAAAGAGAAGTGCAGTTTTGATAAATGCTACAAGATGGCTGACCTTTGAAAACAGTATGCTAAACCCTGCTCTATCCTGAGCCAATCTCACTCTCTCCAATACCCTACCCCAATTATCTTAGTTACTGTGCCAATCCATCTCTTCCAGGGTCGTCTTCTCCCATGCTGTCTCTCCACCCTTCCAAAGATAATATTCTTTATCCAATTAATGGTCCTTCCTGGTGACATGTCCAAAGTTTGTGAGACATAGCTTCAAAATCCTAGCCTCCAAGGAGAAACTTGGTTTCATCATCTCCAGGACAGACTTTGTTTTCTTGGTAGTCCATGGTATGTTCAAGACTCTTCTCCAGCACCACAATTCAAAGGCATCAATTCTTCTTCTGTCATCCTTAGTCGTTGTCCAGCTTTTAGATGCATAGCAAGTAATCACAAAGACCATAACCTGGGTCAGGTGCACCTTAATCTAGACCGACATCATTGCTCTTTAGCACTCTGGAGAGGTCCCTGACAGTAGATTTTCCCAATGCAATTCGTCTTTTGATTTCCTGACTGCTGGCGCCAACAGTGTTGATTGTGGAGCCAACCAAGCTAAAACTGTTAACAGTCTCAATCTCTTCTCCATTTATTATGGTGCTGCCAATTAGCTCAGTGGTGAGAATCTTTACTTAGTTTCCTTACTGTTGAGATTCAATCCACACTGAAGACTGCCGTCCTTAACAGCAAACACTTCAGGTCCTCCTCCGTTTTGGCAAACAAGGTTGTGTCATCTGCATAACTCAGGACATTTGACTTACATGAGATCAGCAAATAGGAGAAGCCAAAGTTTATGAATGGTTACCAGATTCAATAACTACAATGATGGGCTTTTAAAGCACACCGGAGATTGTGAGAATAGTGCAAGATTGGGCACAGTTTGATTCTGTTGTCCCCAGGGTCACTATCCATCAGGTAGCAAGGGTACCTAACAAGTGATATAGGGGACACAGGGAAAGGGAATTCTTGCTTGGGGTTGGGGGTTGAGGGGGCTAGGCATTGAGTTTCTAGTAATGATGGCGGTGGAATGACCTGGACAAGGACCATGCTCACAAGAGGAAGACTGTAGCCAATGTCACAGAATTCATACATGTAAAACTGTTGCACTGGTACATATTTCATTGTGTCTTTTTACCACAATAAAAAGAAGAATATTGTAAAAATAAAAGGAAAACTAGTAAAGCATGTATGGGAATCCAAAGGGGGAAAGGGTGGGAGGAGAGGGGTGAGGATGAGTAAGGGGACATCACAGGGTTGTACAATTTGGTGGGTGGAGGGAGAAGGTAAAGGAAATGGTAAATTTCTGGTGGGGACCTGAAAAAACAGGGTGATCATGGGCCTAGTCCAATCATGATCAATTTTATAAAACAGAACAAATGAGGATGACTATGAAATCCAATGAGAATGAAGAATAGTGTGAAACACAATGTATACAAACTTTGTAAGCAAACCAATATAAAATAAATTTTTTCAAAAATAATGGAAAGACAGACTTATAAATTGAAAAGAAAAATCAAAACCCATATATAGATGTTTCACAAGATTGTTGCTGAAAATAAAATGACACGCAACGAAAATAAAGAAATAAGGAAAGTTGTGCCTTAGGTCGAAAGAAGTATACCAGACAAAATTCAAAGCACTGAAATTCTGCCCAGGACAAAGATAGATAACATTTTTAAATGACATCCGCATAATAACAAACCCAGTGTTGATGCACTTGCCACGTGTCTGGCATGCCAGGGTTGGAGCTTGGCTATGTCCAATTTCACAATGAGGACTGAAGACTCATAAAACTGGTATCTCTTTCACAGAAATGCATTCAAAACAAGTAAAGCAAAATTTATTACAAGTACAAAGACATGATGAAAAAAATCGTAAGTGTAATGGAAGCCTAACATATAATCCAATCTCTGAAAAATCAGTAGATGGGGCATTTAATTCAAGAAAATAGGGAGAAGTAATAAAACTGAAAACTAAAGGAGAAATTAAGGTATCATGAACTAGAGAAAACAGAACTGAAGAATTATATTTAAAGAGTGATTATTTAAAAGAGAAGTAAAGCTCTGGCTAAGCTCATCAAGAATAAATTTTTTAAACAAAAATAAATACCTCTTAGTAGGAATAAGAAAAGGAAGAGAATTACAGATGGTACGGCAATGTTTCAAATCACTAAAGAATAATAATCCTATGCTTTAAACAAGAAACTCAATTAAATGCTTATTCTTGAAGAAATATCAGTTACATTTTTAAATTTACTAATAATGACCATGAAATTAAGTTGGGGGGAAAAAACAAAACAGAAAACAATCTGACGTCACAGTGCAGAAAGTAAGGGGCTGTTTACAGACAGGTCAGCAGTTCAAATCCACGAGAAGGCTGGTCTCCTCCACTAAAAATGTCAGAAACCCAATGAGGGGGGATCGAGGGTTGGAGTCAACTCAGTGTCCAAGTTTAATTTTTGGTGTGGAAGCATTACATGAGGAGTTTTTGCAGTATAGTGAATTACGTGTTACACTGTCCAGAGATTCGAAACCACCAGCCAGCCACTACAAGAGGAAAAGACAGGCAGTGTCCTCCACAGGGCGCCTATAAGTCCCAATCTAATTGACAGCAGTGAGTTTAAGCGTTAAACAGAAGGTCAGCCAAAGCAAGCAAGACCCTCAATGAGCTGGAGCAACACACTGGCTGCAAGAATGAGCAGACCGAGGGTGGGGCAGGATGAGGCCACGTTTCGCTCTGTTGTGCACTGGACCACCACAAGTACTCAGCGTACTTAACAACATCATGCTGAATAAACTAACTCGGTGTGTAAGGATAAATACTGCAGAAGACCATCATCATAAAATCAGAAGGATAACCAGTAAGACATGAACGCTCTCCAAAGAGGAAAAGAGGAGGGGACAGAAAAGTTGAGAGTGGGTGGGGGGAAAATCACAGGGTCACAGGGAGGGAGTGAAAAAAACAAACACAATGTACATGAATAAAACACAATGTAAACAGATTATTGTATGCAAACTAATAAAAATTTTTAAAAAAAGAGAGATGGAAGGTTTCCAGATGGGTTTGGTTGTTTTTTAAAAAACTTCTTAAGTTGATATTTTAATGAAAGCTTACAGAAAAGTTAGATTTCCATTCATTCATTGTTGTTGCACATTTACCTCCCTACTCCCTCCCTCAGTTCACTTTTCTCTTTAAAAAGAGTCTTTCATTGTTGCAATTCCCAGATGATTTGATCAAAACAGCAAAATTTGTAAAGAATAGCAAACATAAGACGTAAATTACAGATAAATCTTATTGATCACTATAAAAGCAAAGATTCTAAATAAAATAATATAAACAAATGTAATCCAATAATGTTCTTTGCTATTACTTGTTATGCATCAGAGAGTTGGACAATGGCTAAGGAGGATAGAAAGAGAATTGATGCTTTGAGCTGTGGTGCTGGAGAGGAGTATTGAGGGTACAATGGACTGCCAAGAAAACAAACAGATTCATCCTGGAAAGGGTTAAACCGGGCTGCTCCTTGGAGGCAAGGATTTTAAGGCTCTGTCTAACATATTTTGGACATGCTGTAAGGAAGGACCAGTCCTTGCAGAGGGACATCATGCTTGGTAGAGTGGAGGGACAGCACAGGAGGGGAAGGCCCTCTATGAGGTGGATTGATTAAGTGACTGGGATAATTGGGATGGGAGTGTCGGAGACAGTGCAATTGGCACAGGACAGAGCAGAGTTTAGGGCTGTTGTACATAGGGTCGCTATGAGTCACAAGCAACTCAATGGCACATAACAACAACAATCCAATAATGTAATAAAAAGTAATAAAGCTAGAATAAATAAAATACTGGGAAACAGTTTAACAATCAGAAACATCTTTATCATAAAGATCAATACACAGAGGTGCTACTTCAAACAACAGCAAACAGAAAATAACCCAAGATGGCAAATGATGGTGGTAGGGAGAGCCTGGGTTGTTTCAGTAAATTTTTGCTCTATCAATGCAATGACAATCTCAACAATCATTAAAAAAATCAATGTGTAGAGAAAAACGTAATAAGGTAAAATGTTTACATCATGTATCTTTTTTTTTTACATCATGTATCTTAATTAAAAAGAAAGACTAAATTGATATCATGGCATGAGATTTTTTTTTTTTAAATAACCACAATAACTGCATGTACTTATATGCACAGACCAATACTGAGATGACACACAAGTGGTAACATCATCAGCCTTGGGACAGGATGATTTTTCTCCTTTCTTTTTTCTGTGGTGTTCATATTGTTCTGCATTAATCATAAATCAGAGCTTGCAGTCACTGGATTGCTCAGGGGACTAAACCTGGAACACTCTGAGCCACTGAAGACCACTGCTGAGAAATCAGATAACACGTAATCCAAGCCTGACTCTCCTGAATTCTCCTTCTATGATTAATGTCAAACCAGCCTAAGGGCAGTGCTTGCCAGCATTCCCGTCATACTGCTGGCAAAGACTGCCATGTCCAGCACACTCCATTCACCCAAGTCCTGCAAAGATACTAGCTTCTTGCTTCTACTCCTCAAGCTTCATTCTGCTCCTCCAGCCTCTCCATCTCATGTCTCCTTGTAACTTTTCTTTCCTCTTCATCTGAATTTACTTTCTATGTGAAGGAAAGAAGAGGGCTTCAGTAGGTTGGAGAGGTGGTTGAACATGAGCTTCCATCGCTCTCTGCCCCATCATTTCTGTATGTCAAGGACTAGTACACCAGCTGATCCAAATTTGTCCTGTTAACTAATCAAGAGGTGAGGACTTCCAAAACTATTATAAGGATGATAACTGATTTATATCCATTTTACAAGCTGGTTCCACTCATGTGGAATAATGGAGATAGAATATTCCAGGCTGAGATAAGAAGACTTGGCTAATAAATTATAAAAGACTAGTAAAACATGTACAGGAACTCGGGCAGGGGGGCAGAGAGGTGAGGATAGGTGGGGGTGAAACCACAGGGCTGCACAGTTTGGTGGGTGGAGGGAGGAGGAAAGCAAATGAGAAGGATCTAGGTGAAAAGAAATGATAGGCAAAGTCCAAAGGTGATTAATTTTACAAAACCTAATGCATGAGGCTGATTGTATGAAAGACAATGTGAATGGAGAATAGTGTCAAACACAATGTACATAAACTTTGTAAGCAAACCAATCAAAAATAACGTGAATAGAATATATAAGAATGATTTCATGAAACACAATGTAAATGAAAGATTGTATAAAGCACAATGTATATGACTGAAACAAAGTAATTATTATATGAAAACCAATAAAAAAATTTTTTTTAAAAAAGGACACTTTACTTGGCTAACAGTCACTTTCTGATGCTGACAATTTTAAATCTAAGAATTCACTTCATCTCTAAGTCATTATTTCCTCCTCTGGAAAAAAAAATGGTTCCAATATATCCCTTTACAATGTATGAAGCTCCCATGCTGCTGCTGTTGTTATATGCCATCTAGTCACTTGCAACTCATAGCAACCCTATGTAGAATAGCCATGAAACCTTCTCTATCCTGTGTCAACCTTATTGTCTCTGACACATCAACCCCCATTACTCCAGTCACTGAATAAATTCATCTCATCGAGGATCTTCCTCTCTTGCACTGTCCCTCCACCCTTCCAAGCATGATGTCCCTCTCCAAGGACTGGCATACAATATGCCCATAGTATATGGGATGGAGCTTCAGAATCCTTGCCTCCAAGGAGCAGGCTGGTTTCACCTCTTCAGGATGAATCTGTGTGTTCTCCCGACAGTCCATTGTATATTCAATACTCTTCTCCAGAACCATAGCTCAAAGGCATCAATTCTCCTTCTATCTTCCCTAGTCCCATAAGAATAGAAAAATATATCAGTGGGCAGTCAATCAATGTATCGTAAGTAACACAACTTGCCTAATCACACAGTCTGTGTATGAGGGCCAGATAACTGAAAGAGTTTTGAATGTAAAACAATTGCATTGCACTGCTGCCTTTTTGTGATGCTGCTTGTGTGTTTGTTCAGTGCAGACCTGGTACCTCTTTGTAAAGTGGCCACAGAGGACACTCAGGCATCTTGGGGTTTTCTTTAATGAAATAGCCACAGAATAACTTAAGGAAGGAATCAAGAAAGAGAATAACAATCAATATTCATTTGAAGCGTGTGAGGCAGGATGGTTTTGTGGTACAGTTTAAGAGGCATAGCCTTTTGTGAATGGCCTATCAGGATCAGAAGGATGATGCAGAAATGGGCAAGGTTCAGATGTACTGCTGATTGTGAATGACGGGGTTTGTCAATGAGGCAGTTGAGTTCCTGAGTTAGTGGACAGCCAATCAATAAAACAGACGCTCTGCACTGTTGGAAATAGAAGCTGAAGATACAATTGATGTGTTCCTGCAGCAGACAGGAAGTATCTTCTAAAAAGAGAGCCCTCTTCACTCCAGAATTCTATTCCTATGGACCGGAATACATTCTCAATTAGAAAAGCACAGTTTGGTTCCACCACATCCTACTCCAGTACAGTTTTCTCTGCTTTTTCATCTCCCATTTACCTTTTCTTCACTGTACATGAAGCCCAGTGCATGTGCATAAGCATACTGAATTTTATCCTTTCTGTTTTGACTAATTGGCAAATATCACACCATAGCCAACATCAGCGGAGATAGGGGTGGGGAATATGCTGGTTCTATGAGCGTCTCTTTCTCCACTAGTGGCGTGCTCATTCCACTCTTGCCTTTATCCCAGCAAGTTATTTTGTTCTCACTGTTTAACAGAAATACAACAGGAAGAAAGAAAATCCTTGTGCTAATCTTGTTCAAATGGAGAATTTTAACCTTTTTCATCTATCATTATAAAATCAAAGGCAATTTCATAACTTTTGTCCAGATGGATGTTACACATAGAACAATGTGGTTAAGTAGGAGTAAATGACTCTGAAACAAATGAATCCTTGGTACTTTCCCTTCAAGTATTCTTGTTTAATAAGCTTATGGTTTAAAAAAAAATCACAATGCAAAGGTACTGTATACTTCAACGTGGGTTTGGTGGTTTGGGTGGGTGTTGGTTTTTTTTAATATGGAGCAGGACTAATATTTGGAAGCAGGAGTGGCATCCACTTCCTAAACCCCATGCCTCCGGAAACTATGAACTTAGATAAATGTGGATAGTTATAGAAAGGCTTCAGGCCTTTTATGTTCACGGTGTCGCTATGAGTTGTGCTTGACTCAAAGGCAATCAACAACAACAACAGGACTAATATTGTCCTAAGAACAACATGATCATCCTTGGAGTTAACAGCTCTGGCGCTTTGCAAAATAAGGGTCTCAAATCAGTGAAGAAAAGAACAAAAAATTGCTCATGACCTTAAAACATTTCAATCCACGCAATTAGCTGATGCTGCGTCCTGAAGCAAGGAAGATTTTCCGTCCTCCAAGGCCAGGACACAAGGCACAGCAAGGAAGGTGCTGTTGCATAGCATTCTCATGGAAACAAAAGAACTGAAGCTCTCTCAACACATCTGTCTACCACCAATTAAAGTTAGTGCTGAAGTCATCACCCAAGATATCCTCTCAGGGGCTCCCAGTCACAGGTACATCTTTATCACGGAAACCTAGGGAATCATGCCACTTATTAACAGCCATTTATTTCCGCAAATGTCACAGGGAGACGCGGGATCCAGCTGTCTCCCAATTTACACACACTTGAAAGCCTTCAGTGGTGCAGCCACAGGAGGGCATGGGCAGGGGGCCGATGGCTTTTCACACATTGCACTGGAAAGGTTTCTAATGGCACAAAAAGGGACGCCAGCCAAGCCACACACTGGGAAATTTCCTTCTGACCAGAGCTTGCAAAATGTCTGGGCTTTCTTGGGTGGAAGCTCCTTTCTTGTGTTAATGCAACGGGCAGACACTTGACAACCGCTTTCACAAGTGGCTTCAGTGATGCTCAGGCCTCATTCTCCTCTCTGGGGCTGGAGATTAGAGGAAAACCAACAATAAACCCTGCCAAACCCCTTTACTTCTTGTGGATAAGATCAGCACAAACAATAGGGTAGCACTAGTTTCTGCAGAACATATACTAAAAGTGGACCAATATGTGAAGATTAGCATGAAATCCTGCAAAAGGGCAGCACACAAATTTGGAATGTTGTTGCTGCTGTTGTTATTAAGTGCCACTGAGTCGCAGGAGACTCATAGCGACCCTATGAATGAAAGACCTGTATACTTGTGTAACTTTCGTCAGTTCTCCAGGTTCATAGGGTTTCCGGAAGCAAGCTATGACGGAAGTGGATGCCACTCCTGCTTCCAAACTTGTTTTAATCAGGGAGCTCCACCAAACACTGTCCACCGGGTAACCATTATCGCACTTGACACATCAGTGTCACAGTGTTCAGTTTCACAGCAGCCACAAATTACCTCTGTATGGCAAGTGGACAGACCAGGGCTATATAACCTTGAAGAATGTTTGACCAAAAACAATTAAAAACAGGCCTGACCATTTAAGAACCAGAGCATGGTCCAAACTCCATGAGTTCCTTCATTCCAAATTCCTCCATAATCATGCATTCTCATTGGCTCTCACCATCCAAAAACGCCCATCTGGGAGTATTCTGCTGCTTCTTTAACCTCCTCTTATTCGATGATACATGTTTCTTCATAAAGTCTTACATCTTTAATGATTTGTCCACCATACAGACTGAGTACACATGAGGGAACGATACATATTTAAAAAAAAGATGAACAAAGGCCTGAAGCCTTTCTATAACTATCATCATTTCTCCAAGTTTTTAGACTTTCCATTGGCATGGAGTTTAGGAAGTGGGATGCCAGTCCTGAATTAATCAGGGGGCTCCAACAAAAACTGTTCATGGTGGGTTGCCAATAATGGTGTTTGACCCTCCTATGGCCCAGCTGTCCGTCATCACAGCAACTCTATGTTATTTCAGTAGAGCAAAAAGAGGAAAAAATAGTAAAAAAGCCACACAATCCACACAGATCCTCAACCAAAACAAGAGTGCCATCGTACAAAGTCCACCACTTCACTAACTCCAAAATGGAGACAAGGGCCAGGCTTTATATGCTGCTGTTGTTTTTGTTAAGTGTCATCGAGTTGGTGATCCTATTAACAAAAGACCCTAACGCTCGCTGTTCTATAAACATTGTCCTCTTTCTAAGTTCATAGAATTTCCACAGGCATGTTTAGGAAGTGAATGCCACTCCTGCTTCCAAGCCTGTCTTAATCTGTGAGCTCTACCAGACATTGTCAATCATGCGTAACCATTACGGCAACTGATGCACCACTGGCACGCCGTTTAGTATCACAGGAATCCTAAGTTACCTACAGAAAAGTGCTGTACCACACAGGAAATGTTCATCTGAAATACAATTAAATTAGGTTCGAGGGACCAAATGACTATTTATAAAAAGAAACCTCGGCTTCTTTTTAAATTTGCAATATGTTCCATATGTTTAGGGATAAGAGAAATGACAATTGTGGAGAGGAAGTATGGGAAGTGCATACATTACGGGTATTGTAACTGCCAAGAAAACAAACAGATTCATCCTAGAGAGGGTTAAACCAGGCTACTCCTTGGAGGCAAAGATTCTGGGGCTTCGTCTGACATACTTTGGACATGTTGCAAGGAGAGACAGGTCTTTGGAGAGGGACATCATGCTGGGTAGAGAAGAGGGACAGCGCAGGAGGAGAAGACCCTCTATGAGGTGGATTGATTCAGTAACTGGGGTAATCGGGATGGCTGTTTCAGAGGCAGTGTGATTGGCACAGGATAGAGCAGGGTTTAGGGCTGTTGTACATAGGGTTGCTATGAGTCGCAAATGACTCGACAGCACATAACAACAACAACAACAACAACTCACTTTATAAAACAATAGGTGGATGAATAGTTGAATAAAGAATTCATTTGCTTTGTAAACTTTTACCAAAACCACAATGGACAATGGCTCACCTCATAATACTGTGCTCGTTTTGAAAACTCACCTATTTGAATCCAAACAGAAAACTATTACTCTAAAATAATGATGAGAATGTAAAGGAGAACAGCCAGGAGAGAAATTATGAGGATGTGCACACATCGTGCAGAACGGAACCAAAGTCACTGAGCAGCTTGGATAGAACCTGTCAAACGGGAGCCTAAACTGCTACCCAAGCCTTCAATGAAAAAACAAGAAATCTTTTTCTACATAGAAGAATGAATTGGGCAAAGTAGCTTGGCAAGTACCCAAGAAAGCACTTGACCCTTGGTTATGGTTTTAAGTCTGCTAAAAAGCAACATTTATTACAACCTGCCCAATGAGGGTGAGGGGAACCCTGGAAAACACAGATGTCTATTTAGCTGCATAAACACTGCAGATATACACACACTCAACTTCACCACCCAATGACAAGCACACAGAAGACCATCACAGATCCTTTTACCTTTTTCCTAGTGGCTTAGCGGTGAGGGGTTCCACTGCCAACACAAAGGCAGGCTGCGAAACGACCAGCCGCTCTGCAGGAGAAGGATGTGCAGTCCCCAACCTCCTCCCACACATTTTCCCAGCTCTGAAAATCCACTGGAGGCTCAGCCAGGAGCTGATTCTGACTCCATGGGACATAACAATAACAGCAAACAAACCAGCACATATGAAGATAAACACTGAAATCCTTAACCTGCTTTTTTCCTACCTTGCTAAACGGCATGACTATTTTTTTATTTTTTATTTTTTAGAGTTGGCATTTTTCATGACTGTTATACTCACTGGAGGGTCAGCAAAGGGTCAGTTCTGACTCGACGGCAATGAACTTGGGTGTAGTGTTGTAGTAGTATATCCTATCATACATATTAATGTTTATGTGTCTGTTGGATGCTTTCTATATTTCTATTGTTGTTGCTCCTGTTGATTGCCTTCGAATCGAGCATGGCTCATAGCGACCTTATGAACAAAAGGCCTGAAGCCCCACTATAACTGTCAACATTTATCAAAATTCACAGAGTTTCTGGAGGCATGTTGTTTAGGAAGTGGATGACACTCTTGTGTCCAAAAGACTTCCATTATAACTATGTAAAAGGGAGTTCTGTGGACTACTGGAAAGAAGTTATACTGCAATCCCAAAGGCACAAGGTTCAAATCCACCAGTTGCTTCAATGGAGAAGGATGGGCAATCACCTCCCATGCTATTAACTGCCTCTAAAAACCCACCAGAGGGTCAACTATGGATTGGTTCCAACTCAATGGTACACAACAACAACTATGTAAAATATCCAAATTAGAGTAAAGAAGATCAAATATTAGTAGATTGTTAAAAGGTGCCCCTCTTAAAAAAAATAAAGGTGCACCTCTGTGGGTGCTGAAACACCCTAAAATTATGGTAGATAGACAAAAAGATTAAGTCAGATCATGATGTCTTCAATAAATGAGGAGAGTAACTGCGCACCTAACAGTGAAAGCAGAGAAGAGGCTTCCAGTGTTTAATAGTCAATGAACGTAGGTCACTAACATGAGCTCTCCAACAAGGGCAGGCACTCAACGGAAGAAACAGGAAAGAAGAGGAAAGCAAAGTTCAAAGCTGAACCCCACGCTCCTGACAATAACAGGAGAGAGCATTTTCTCTTGAGAAAGTGTGAAAACACAAGTCTGCAAGTGTAGTGGGAAAAAAGAGAAGGGTTATCAAAAGGGCAGGGAATCATGGATGAAGTAGGTGAAGTCAAAGCATTAGGACCAGAGCTTGTCTCTCAGCCCACGTCTGAGCACTACACACAGACTGAAAGCAGCAGAGGGCAAGGTTCCAGTCTGCTCTTCAGAGTCGCTAGCAGTCATCATGCACGTGACTACACCTAATAACAACACACATAAAATCCAATGCAGTAGCTCAGAATGGTGTTAAAAAGGGAAGGGAGAGGGGATAAATCAGAGAGTGATATTGTTGCAGACTTCGCTCACTGTTGGCAAGTTGGAATCCACTCATACATGGTTGACTTTCATTAAGTTGGTTCTCTCTCTCTCTCTCTCTCTGTGTGTGTGTGTGTGTGTGTGTGTGTATACCATTAAATCAGATCTGTTACTGGCACTCTTGGAGATTGCCCCTCCTTCTCCAACAGATCATCTGGTGGCTTTGAACCATGCGCCTTCAGGATTTCCATAAAGTTTTTGACTCTGCAAATTGCATGGGAGTAGATCATCCATGTTCCCCCAGAAGGGGATGCTGGTGGATTCAGAATGCCAGAGAGAGGCAGGCTTTGTGTTAACAGTGTAACACCCTGTGAACTATATGGCCAGACTGGGACAGGCAGGAGCTAAGAGAGACAGAGGCAGAAGGTGAGAGAGGATAGCTGTGTTAGGCGGAAGGTACAAACAATCCTAAAATAAGTAAAAAAATGTGTGTTCTCTCTCTTCCTACACACCCATGCCATGTCACCTATGGGACCCGTATTATGTCCACAAGTCCAAGATCAGACTGGAGGAGCAGTCAAAACTCTAGCACTGCTCTGGGGAGTCTCCAACAAATAAATGCTCCAGAATAAAAGAGAGACACGTCACTTGGGATAACACTCAGTGGCCTAAAGGAATCACATGACTCGACTCAACTTTAAGAGAAAAGCAAACAGAAATACTGAGGTGCAATAAAGGGAATGGTAGATCATAAGTAGAAGGATAGACACAACAATAATCATAACACATAGGTAAACCACGGTTCTATGCCAAGCACTACTGAACACACCTTCTTCTTGTTGTTGTTATGTGCCATCGAGTCACTTGCAACTCATAGTGACCCTATGTACAACAGCCCTAAACCCTGCTCTGTCCTGTGCCAATCGCACCATCTCTGATACACCCATCCCAATTACCCCAATCACTGAATCAATCCACCTCATAGAGGGCCTTCCACTCCTGCGCTGTCCCTCCACCCTCCCAAGCATGATGTCCTTCTCTAAGGACCGGTCTCTCCTTACAAAATGTCCAAAGTATGTTAGACGGAGCCTCAGAATCCTTGCCTCCAAGGAGCAGCCCAGTTTAACCTTCTCAAGGAGGAATTTGTTTGTATTCTTAGCAGTCCATGGTACCCTCAATACTCTTCTCCAGCACCATAGCTCAAAGGCATCAATTCTTCTGTCCTCCCTAGTCATTGTCCAACTCTCTGACGCATTAACAAGTGATTGCAAAGACCATGGCCTGTTTCAGAAGCACCTTAGTCTCCAGAGAGACACCATTGCTCTTCAGTACTTTGGAGCGGTCCCTAACAGAGACTTACACGTATTAAATTTTGGAATCCTCATACCAATGCTATGAGGTGGATACCACTACTATTTTCAGGATCATCTCCATTTAATGGCAGGAACAACTGAAGCAAGGAAAAGTTTAAAAACTCAGCCAAGGTGACATAGGTGGTGCTTGGCAGAACTGGAATTCAAACCTGAGCAAGACAAGTGCAAAGGGCTTGGAAATGTTCTCAACTATTACTATGGTTGAACATTGATGAATGTATTTAGATGGATGGGTGGATGGATGGATGGATGGATGGACGGACCATCAACTAGCCATGCTGAATAAACCAATGACATTTACTAAGAAACAGAGATATACTGACTCACGCTCCACCAATCGGAGCTCACACGCCTGCAGGTCCTTTCTACATGCCCATCAGTTGTGACCATCTAGCCATGTCAACACCTATGCTCTCAACATTGCTGGCTCTCAAAAGGCTGTCACAGAGTTCTAACAAGACGAGGGGCCTAGCCAAGGCACCGTGTGTGCTCTCTACTGAAACTCTTCATTGTCACCTTGTAACCACAAGCCTGTTAACTGCCCAGACAAAGAAGCTCCTTCTTGGCAGAAGGTGCTGGGTGATAGTAAGTCCTTACAAACAAAAATAACCAAGCTCATGGCCGCCTGAAGATGGCCAGACAGGCTGTGGTCGAGAAAAAGCAGACACGACGAGGGCGGATGGAAGCAGAGAACAGACTCATGGTTGTGGCCAAACTAGTGGGGCCGGAGTCAGAAGTGATGGATTTTGAGGATTTCCTCTTCCTGGGCACAAAAACACACTTTAAAGTGGGAAATGGTTACCAACCAGCATGGCCCTAGTTAACAGCATTCTACTTCCTGGGTAAGAGAAACAAAGAGACAATGAGGAAGGCAGTTAGGAAAGTTCTAGTGTCCTGCTGTGAACCATAAGGACCTCACATGCCCCGGGCCAGCTTGTCTGCAGGCTCCTGGCCCCCCAACCCTATCCATTCAATAACTTCTCCAATGCCTCCTTGAGCTGAACCAACCTGTGCTTCCACAGCTGGTTCCAAGTGTTTAAATAGCTCAACAACCTTAAAAGCCACTTGGAGTCTAAGGTCTGTCCTAGGAAGCAGGCAGAAGACATCAGAGAGAGCATCAGTTTAGAGATGAAGACACAGCTACTCGCCAAAGAGAAAGGACTTGCTCTAAGTTCTCTTCTAATTAGGGAAATCTTGTCATAAACAGGTTGGTATTGATACCTTAAAAAATAAGAGAGAAATGAATAATGAGAGTCTGAGTCTTGTTAATTGTGGGATCCCAGATTGTTCAAAAAAAGTCAGAATGCGGGAGCATGCCTGGGGCTTTGCTGAGTGTGGGTAAGTAAGGCCAGAAACACACAACTTGTAGGTAGCCTTAGGGACCAACAACGTCAACTGGGGTACCATTCAAGGTGTTTTGTCAGCCAGACTCTCAGAAAGTCTATGAGATGTTTTGGGATTTGGATATTATAGACCAGAGCCATCTTCAGAAAGAGAATGGAGAGGGAAAATGTTCGTGGTGCCAGTAGCCCCAGCAGAAGACAAACCATCCTTCCTTAATGTCTAAGTTGACAGGCACAGAGCTGAATCAGGCTGAAGGATAAGAATGTGAGGAGGAAAAAAAATGACACACACTTAAAGGAGATAATAACTGATTTGTCCATTATATATGTTATGAAAATGGGGGGGGGGAGAATGTGAGGAGGAAGCAAGCACTGAAGGGGGAAAAATTGTCTTTGGGGGATGTTGGAGGAACAAAGCGGAGTCCCTGAATGGTGTCAACAATCAACCCATTCAGTGGATAAGCTGAAGGTTGAAGGTGCAGGTTCACCCAGAGGGGCATTGAAAGAAAAATTCTGGCTGTCTGTTTCTGAGAAGTCAACCACTGAAACTATCTGGAGCGTGGTGCTAGCCTGATACTCACAGGAGCAGCATGAGTCAGAATCAACTCCAGGGCAACTGGCTGGGCTCATACAGGCAGAGAAGACAGAGGATAGACTGCTCTTGTTATGTGTCGTCAAGTCACTTTCGACTCATAGCGAAGATACAACAGCTCTGAATCCTGCTCTATACTGAGCCAACCTTACTGTCTCTGACACACCTGCTCCCATTAACCGAGTCACTGAATCAATGCATCTCATCCAGGGTCCTCCCTACCAAGCATGATGTCCCTCTCCCGGTCCCTCCTTCTAACATGCCCAAAGCATGTCAGACGAAGCCTCAGAATCCTTGCCTCCAAGGAGCAGCATGGTTTCACCATCTCCAGGATGAATCTGTTTGTTTTCTTGGAAGTCCATGGTATAGTCAATACCCTTCTCCAGCACCACAGCTCAAAGGCATCAATTCTCCTTCTATCCTCCCTAGTCATTTTCCAGCTCTCTGATACATACCAAGTAACTGTGAAGACTAAGTAGCCTAAAAAAAGAGACAAGCAGTAATAACAATAAAAATAACCCTTTATTGAGCACCTAATGTAGCCAAAACTTGCCAGCTCTTAAAAAGAGTATTCCAACACTCATAATCACTTTTAAGAGGTAAAGATGAGATTGAATGCTTTGTCCAAAGTCACACAGGCTGGGATCTGAACCTGTGTCTGTTCTATTCCATAGCCGAGCTTCCCAGAGTAAGAGAAAAAAGAAAAAGAAGCAGGCAAGGGAAGCCCCTCTTACGAAAAGGCTTGATCCAGCTACAAGTCAAGATGAATCCCTTTAGCAGAGCCAGTCAAATAGCTAAAAACAGTGGAGGCAATCACTCCTGGATAACTGCCAGGGATGGAGGAAGCTCTGACAGTTTAAACCCACTAGAGGAGAAAGATGTGCAATCTCTTCTCATGACATTTACAGCCTCTGAAACCACTCTGACGGGTCAGCAGTGAGTTGGTTCCAACTCAATGGCAATGAATTGGGTTGCTGAGTTGGCCAGAGCTGGGAAGGAAGGGAGAGGGTAGTAGAAATTAATAGATAATAAACATTTATTTGGGTGATGGGAAAAGTAATATACAATAAAGGTTTGATCAGACATTGTAATCAATTAATTATATTAATTAAATATAATTAATGTTATAAATAGGAAGCTCTGTTGGTCTAGTGATAAGAAGCTGCACTGCAAGCACAAAGGCCCGTAGTTCGAATTCATCAGATGCCCCGAAGGAAGAAGATGTGCAATCTCTTCCCATGCGATTTACTGCCTCCGAAAAGCCACTGGTGGGTCAGCTCCGACTTTGCTATCAAATAAATGTGCCTGAGTGACTGAATGACAGATCAATATGATTTATAAACTTTCACTCAAATCACAGTCAAATACACAAATTTAATTAAAAAGATGATGGCCAAGGACTTTTTGGGTGGAAGATTCAAATTCCGATCCAGGGGACGTACACAACTCTGTCAGCCTTCTAGAATCTCTGTTTCTGCCAACGATAACGCATTAATAGTAATGCACTTGGCTTATGGATTAAAAGAAAGTTGGCTTGTGAATTAAAAGAAATAAAATAGATTAAAATTTCACACAGTGCCTGGGAAATGGTGATGAGTCAACGAAATTTGTTATCATTGTTGAGTTCACTCAGTCAATTCAGCTTCACAGTAATCTACCAGAGTAGAGCACAGCCGGAGTGTGGACCATTCTCACCAATGCTGCTGTGCTGGGAGCCCCATGTAGCAGCCACTGTATTTGTTAATCCATCTCACTGAAACCACTGAGTTGAGAGTCTTCCTCGTTTTCATTGTGCCGCTACTTTATAAGCATGATGGGGTTTTTTCCCCATGAACTGTCCCTCCCGATACAACGTCCAAAGTATGTGAAATGACGTCTTGCCCTCTGCACCACTAAGGAGCAGTCTGGCTGTACTCCTGAGAAACCTTTGTTTATTCTTTTGGCAGTTCACTGTAGATTTCATGTTCCACATCAACACCACAACCCAAAGACTCTTCGAAGGTATTCCCTATTCATTGCCCAACACTCACGAGCATAGGAAGCAACTGCAAACACCATGCTTGGGTCAGACACTGCTTAGCTCTCAAAAGCAGCACTTTTGCTTTTCAGCACTTTAAACCTGCCCGCTGCAATATGACACGAGATTTCTTGATTGTGTTCCCACAGGTATTGATTTTGTATCCAAGTTAAAGGAAATCCTAGACAATTTCAATTTTTCCTGTTTATCAGGATGTTTATTAGTCCAGTTGCCAATTTTTCTTTTCCTCATATTGCTATATATGACTCATACTGAAGGCTGCAGTCTTTAATGTTCAGGAAGTGCTTCAAGTTCCCTTTATTTCTAGCAAACAAGGTGGTGTCATCTGCATGGTATTGATTGTTGTTTGTTGTTAAATGCTGTCAAGTCATAGATGACTCATAATGACCCTATGAATGAAAGGACTGAGGCTGTTCATAGAGTTTCCAGAGGCAAGCCGTTTCGGAAGTGGATGCCACTCCTGCTTCCAGGCTTGTTTTTAACCAGGAAGCTGCACCAAACACTGTCCACCATGGGTAACCATTATTGCATTTGGCACATCAGTGTCACAGTGTTTAGCATCACAGCAAGCATGAGTTAAACCTCTGTACAGCAATGCACAGACCAGTGCTATACCACCTAGAAGAATATTTGACAAAAAAACAACAACAACAATTTGAACCAGACTTGAGGGCCACAGATTAAAATCACCCACCTTGGGCTTGGTAGCATAACTGTCTGTCCACTAGGCCAACGTAGCTCTCTCTGTTGTTGTTGTTCTTGTTGTTGTTATTGTTGTTAAGTGTCGTCGAGTTGTGAACGACTCATAACGACCCTATGAATGAAAGGCCTGAGCACTGTTCATAGAGTTTCTGGAGGCAAGCCATTTCGGAAGTGGATGCCACTCCTGCTTCCAGGCTTGTTTTGACTGGGAAGCTCCACCAGACACTGTCCACCATGAGAAACTGTTATCGCATTTGACACATGGGTGTCACAGTGTTTAGCATCATATTATTGGTAATGGACTTTATTATCACATTCCTCAGGTATCCTAGTTCCCAGTGTAGAATTAGAAAGAAATAAGATGAGACTTGACTAATCTCTTTGCTGCTGAGTGGAAAGCTACTCCCAGCTGACCTACCACTGAATTCTGAAAGGCCATTAATTGCACGAGATAATACTGTACCTCCTTCTTCCCCTGAACACCTGGTGGCTGTGAACCTCTTGCCTTCAGGTTACCAGCACAACACTTTGCCCACTAGGTCAGTAGAAGTCTCTAAGCTAAGTCTATTGTGGTTGTATTGTTGTGAGGTGCAGCTGAGTCAAGTTCAACTCAGAGTGACACTATGAGCAACAAAACCTAAGACTGGTCACCTACCACTGCAATGACCTCATGTGTATCAGAGAGGATAAGGATGGTTTAGGATAGGTCGGAATTCGGGTCTGCTATTCTTAGGGTCACTGTGAGGCACACTCAACTCCATGGCACCTAAAACAACAATTTTAAAATCAGTTTGGTAGCGGCTTATGGAATAGCTCTGATGGCTTAGTGGTAAGGAGCTGCACTGCCAACCTAAAGATGTTGTGGTTGTAGTTGTTGTTGTTATTGTTGTTGTTGTTGTTATGTGCCATCAAGTGACTTGCGACTCATAGTGACCCTATGTACAAGAGCCCTAAATGCCGTTCTATCCTGTGCCAACCTCGCCATCTCAAACACACTCATTCCCATCACTCCACTCACAGAATCAATGCATCTCAT
>NW_006400111.1:129662-143986 GCF_000299155.1 Elephantulus edwardii | reverse complement strand
CCTGTTTGTTCTCCTAGCAGTCCATGGTATATTCAACACTCTTCTCCAGCACCACAGCTCAAAGGCATCAATTCTCTTTCTATCATCCCTAGTCACTGTCCAGCTCTCTGATGCATAGCACGTAATTGCAAAGACTATAGCCTGGATCAGGTGCACCTTAGTCTCCAGCCTGATGTCATTGCTCTTCAGTACTCTTGAGAGGTACTTCACAGCTGACTTTCCCAACACAATTTGTGTCTTTATTTCCTGGCTGCTGTTACCAAGAGTGTTGACTGTGGAACCAAGCAAACTAAAACTATTAACTATCTCAATCCCTTCACCATTCATACTGATGCTGCCAATTGGTCCAGTGGTGAGAATCTTTGTTTTTCTGATGTTGAGCCTCAATCCATATTGGAGGCTACAGTCCTTGAGCTCCCACAGTTCAAATCTACCAGCCGCTCTGAGGGAGGATGATGGGTAATCTCCTCCTGTGCAAGTAAATGCCTCTGAAAACCTGCTGGTGGATCAGCTATGGGACAGATCTGAACTGCCGACATACAACAACAAGAAAAAAGATACAAATGCATATATCTATACATCTCTATTTCTACAGATCTAGAGATATTGATACATATTTCTTCCTGGTGTTCAAATATGTATTTTTAGCATGCGGTAACTTTCATTTCCTAATTAAAAACAAATTCAGTGCAAACACAGATTTGTATAGAGAGTGAAAGAGGAAACAGGAATGCCACAGAAAGAGGCAAAGTGGAAAAAGAAATACATGAGAAAGCTGAGGAAAGTGGTCAAATGACTAGGGCTCTCAGTGTGCCTAAGAAGCACAGAATTCAGGTGGCTGCTAAAAAGTGACCCATTAGGAAAGTTTACACCTAAGGAAATGAAAATAAAGGGAAGGGCAGTGAACATCATCAGGACAAGGCCTGGTGCCTGTTGTTATTACTTACCACTGAGTTGGCCCCCACCGCGTGGCAACTCCATGTTCAGCAGGACTGAATGGTGTGCAGTCCTGTGCCGCCACATGATCCGTCATGTATTGAATCACTGGGATCCACAGCGTTTTCACCAGATAATTTTCATAAACAGATTTCCACAGACTGAAGAACATTATGCTAAGTGAACTACCTCAGTCCCATAAGGACAAATACTGTATAAGACCACTGTTGTAGAAACAGAAAGTTAACTAGTCAAACATGTTATGAGGACTCAAGTTAGGAGCAGAGAGGTGATGATGGGTAGGTGGGGTAATCATAGGGTCGCACAATTTGATGGGTGGAGGGAGGGGTAGGTAAAGTGGGAAAGATCCAGCATGAAAAGCAATGCATACGAACTGTGTTAAGTAAGCCAGTATAAAATAAAAATTTCATTTAAAAAATTGGTAAAAAAAAATACCAATACCCCACAATGTGTGTTAATATATGAAATGCAATGTGAATGAAAAACTGTGTGAAAAACAATGTACATGAATGAAATAGAATGAGTATGAATTTTGTATGCAAACCAATATAAAATAAAATCATTTTTTTTAAAGTAAAAAAAAAAACAAAACCAAAAACAAAATCCAGGAGATTTCCAGGTTCTTTTTTTTCTGGTCTGTGTTAGAGTAGCAATGCTTCTGAAATCTGTTGTATATCACAGCAACATGCAAGTCTCCAATGGCATAAATCACCTATCTTCTAGTCTTCTAGTGACTCGGATTTAGGTTTTGCTGACCCTAAAGCCACTGACTCTACTCCCTACCCTAACTGACGTCGATTCAGTCATCCACAGTTGCTAAATAAATGAATGACTCCATGGACAAACAGGCAACAAGAACAGTCAAGCAGAAAAAGGTACTGGTCACGTTCCCAAAGTCCTCAGGATGTGATGGCCATGTAGGAAACTCAAAAGGGAAGACAAAAGAGAACACAGGATTTGCATTTCTCAAACGAAAGTAGAGCTGCAAAGAGTCCAGGCCAAGGAAAGGAACTTGGGGTTAATCTGATTTAGAAAGGAAAGTGAAAACAGATGAGACACGTCGGTTCCTGTGTCTGTCTGTATGATGATGAGGCGGGAAACCTATGGGAGTGTGGATGTGCTTGCCTGGAAAAGGTCTTCGTCATAGGAGGGAGACGCAGTGCCCTGAGCATGGCTTGTCCAACATGCCGCAACAAAGTTAGAGTTCAAATTCCCACTCAGCGACCTTGCACCCTTTGAGCCTCTGCTGCCTCGTCTGCACGGCAAACACAGTAATCACTAGTCACATCTGCCAGTGAGCCCTTCAAATGTGGTTCACCTGAGTTGTTAATATAAAACACAGAATATGCTGAAGACTCGGTGTGAGGAAAACAGTAAAAGCCTCTCGATTATTTTATATTGGTTACTGGTTACAGTGATAAGACTAGGGATGTATTGGGAGTCATTTCATTGGTTTCTTTTCACTCTTTTTTCATTTTGGAGCAGCTTACAAAATTCAGAATGACACATGTGACTCATATCTAGGGCTCCCATTATTTCTACAGGACAGCACTGATCTACAAAATGCTATGACTAATTGAAATGAAGTCCAATGAGCACGTCATAAGGAAAGTACACTAGGCACCAGGCTTCAAGTTCATTTCCTTTTCCCCTCTTACATAACGTCCACTAGCAAGCCTGTCAACACCCAAGCCTGCCCTTGTTTCTCCCTCTCCACTGGAGACCAAGACACTGCCATCATCCCCCCTCCAGACACCTCACGGTGTCCCCTGACCAGTTTCCTTCTGCACTCCAGCTGTTCACTAATCCACGCTCCTCCGTTCACCAGCCACTGGGAGGTTGCAAATCCTAATTTGATTCTTTTAATCCCTTGCCTACAAGCATCTTTGACTGTATGTAGCACAGCACTCAAGGGATACAGCCCTACGTGATCAATCTTTGCTCCCATGTCCACTCATTGATCGTGCCCAGCTAATTTCCTCCTTTGGCCTTGACACTGCCAGTCCCAGTGGTCAGAACAGCAATTTTCCAAAGTCTGTATGGCTGACTCCTTCTCACCTTGTACAGAGCAGGTCAATTATTTCATTAGAAAGGTTCTTTCTGTCTAAACTGCCACTCCACATAGATCACTGTGAGGCTGTCTCTGATTTATTATCTTCATAATATTTATCACAAACTGAAGTGACTATGTTTTTGCAAATGCTTTCTTATGTATGTCTCTGTCTTCTTGCTGTCGTATCAGCTATGTGAAGGGAGGGATTTTCCCAACCATGGCCTGGCTGAGTCACTGGAGAATTGTGTTGGTACACAATAAACATAGTTGAAGGAATGCATAGATAGGCTAGTGTTATAATGAGTTGGATGGAGCTCTGGTGGCCTAATGGATGGGGAGTTGTGCTGTCAACCCAAAAGGAAGCAGTTTGAATCCACCAGCTGCTCTGCAGGTGAAAGATGGACCAGCTTCTCCCATGTGATCTACAGCCTCTGAAAACCTGCTGGAGGGTCAGCAGTGAGTCAGTTCTGACTTGATGGCAATGAGTGAGTGACAATGAACGGGAGGGCTGGCGGTGGTGCTAATCATCACTGAGTCAATCCCCCAACTCCGAACAACCCCGTGTACAATGGGGGTCAGACTTCTGTGGCCCAGAGGACTCTCACTGGCTAGTATTCAGAAGGAGATCACCACACCTTTCTTTCGAATCCCACTTAGTCTAAAAGCACCATGGAAACCAGGTCAGCATCATACCAACATGCAAGCTTCCAGTGTCTATCAGGAGACAGCTGTCCTTGAAGTACACTGGCAAGAAATCAAATGTGGATCTCTCATTCAGGCCCTCATAAGAGTCTGCCCAGAAAAGATCACAACTTACTCCTGAAGATGAAGTAGAAAGCTCTACCTGAATCTGGAAGAAGGAAAGGTAAAAAGACTAGAATTGGAGAAAAAAAAGCTAGGAAGAAGAAGGAGCTGTGCAGGGCATCATTAAATGTGTGGTCCGTTCCCTGACCACCACCTTGAGAGGATGGACATAAAGACTTATGTGTGTGGAGCCCCAGGAGCATCAAGAGGAGAAGCAAACCTTGACTCCTTTTACCATCTCTACCTCAACGAGATGGAGCGACACAGTGACTGCAGAGCAATGGGCTCAAGTGTGTGCGAGATGCTGAGGATGGCACAGGACAGGACACGTTCAGATCTGTCGCTCACAGGGTCGCTTTGAGTCATACTTGAGTAAATGCCAACTCACACTGTTGATGTCATTCTGTGCCATCGAGTCAGAACAAACTCATAGCCACCCTCCAGCAGGTTTTCAGAGGCAGTAAATCACACGGGAGGAGACTGCCCATCCTTCCCCAGTGGAACAGCCCATAGATTTGAACTGCATGCCTTTGGGATTGTGGCACAGTTTCTGACTGCAACCCTGCACACACAGAAGCCCTGCACTCTCGTCACAATCTCTGCTGTGACTCTGCTGCAGTAACTGAGTCTGTCCATCACATGGAGCGACCCTCTCTTCCCTGAGCCTCTACCTTCCCAAGAATGATGTCCTCCTCCAAGGCCCAGCCCCTCCTGATAACACACCCAAAGTATGGGCGATGGCGTCTCACCATCTCTGCCTCTAAGGAGAACCCCAGCGGCACATCTCCCAAGAATGGAACTAGAGAGTCATAAACTGAGAAGAAAGAGACCTTAGGTCATGTGAAATGAAAACTGGGCCATCTCCTATGTCACCATGACCCTCTCTGTGTGTATGAGGACAGAAGGGAAGAGAGAGAGAATGGCAGCAAGAAGGGAAGATACACCACAGTGTTAACATTCGTGGGTGGTGAGATGATTTGCTTTCTCCGGATTTTGTAATGCTCAATAATGAATATGCAAATGAGAAAGTTATTTTAAAGAAAAAGTATGGCAGAGGAGGAGAAAAAAAAAGGTTGATAAGGAAGCCCTAAGTGGCCCTCAGAAAACCCGAGTGCCCGAGGAGCGAAAACTGCTGCACAAGATGAGCCCCAGCAACGAACAGCAAACACAAAACTTGGCTTACGTAACGCAGAAAAGGCCACGGATGCTGCCAGACACCCACAGAGACCTAAACAGACCTTTCAGAACTCAAATCAGAGCAAAGGAATTTGTTTTCAAAAGCATCATGCGACCCATTCAGAGATTAAAACGTTCAGTGTGCAGAATCGTGGAGACAGCAGCAGATGGGAGAAAAGGAGGCGCACAAAGCTTTCCCACCTCTTCAGGTTCCAGGGCAGGCTGGGGGCTGGGGGTGCACAAGGCCTGCTTCCCACACCCCATTTGAGGGAGCCCCTATAATTAAGCTAATACTAAGAGGAAGGAGCCCTTTTATTTCGCTGTCATCTGCGTGTGCCCAGGATGTGAATCAGGCAGCCCTGGAGTGGAGCACTGAAGAGCCAGGAGACTGCCAGCCGAGCCGGCTGCTGCTGACTGGTGTACGAGGTGGTGGAGAAACACGGATGGGGTGGCACTGAGGGTCCCCTTGGCAATGAGGACACATAAACATGGCAATAGGAAGCCTTTACACAACACTTATAGCTGCACAAATGCCACCAGGTACTGGTCTAAACATTTTAGGTACATTACCTCATTTAATCCTCTCAAAGATGCTGAGAAAGGTACTGCTGCTCTTATGTTCTTCACTTTACAGAAGAGGAAACAAGAGGCATAAATGGGTATTGTGACCTGCCCAAGAACACAGGGCTGGGACTTAAACACTAGAAGCTGTGGCTCCAGAGTCCAGCTTCTAAGCCACTATGCTATTCTCTCAAAATCAAAGTCACTGCCATGGAGTCAGAATCCTCTCACAGCTGACCCTCCAGCTCGGTGTTGAAGGCTGTAAATCACATGGGAGAAGACTGACCCTCCTGTTCCCCTGGAGCCGTCGGTGGATTCGAACCACCAGAGACGTACGGTCTTTGTCAGTGTGTGTTTTTCCCCAGATAACTGACAGCTACTTGCAGAAAACTCTGCCCAAGAACCTCAGGGCTGACCATGATTGCCACTGTCACTGCTGTGAGATCAAGCCAAACCTACTCAGGAAAATCCCTTTACCATCCTCACATGCCCTGGATCTTCAGTCTATGTCTTTGATTCAGATTCACCTCCCCTCAATGTGTCAGACTAGAATTATGCTCCATAGAGGTCTTGCTCTTGTCATTATGTGTTGATGGGTGGCCTGTGACACATAGTGACCCTATGTACAACAGCTTTGAAGCCTGCCTTGTCCTGAGCCAGTCTCACTGACTCCAATACACAAACCCCCATTGCCCCAGTTACTGTGCCAATTCATCTTATCCAGGAACTTCCTCTTGCACTGTCTCTCCACCCTTCCAAGCATGATGTCCTTCTCCAAGGAGCAATACCTCCTAGTCACATGCCCAAAGTATGTGAGATGGAGCTTCAAAATCCTATCCTCCAAGGAGAAACTTGGTTTCATCGTCTCCAAGACAGACCTGTTTTGTTCTCTTGACAGTCCATGGTATGTTCAATACCGTTTTTCCAGCAACACAACTCAAAGGCATTGATTGTTCCTCTGTCATCCTTGGTCATTGTCCAACTCTCTGATGCACAGCAAGTAACTGCAAAGACCATGGCCTGGATCAGGCGCACCTTAATCTCTAGACTGACATCATAGCTTCTCAAAAGTCTTAAGGATTAATTTTTTTTTAAGTAAATTAATTAGGCTCTTCTCCTGAGGTGAGCGAGCTCTAGAAGCCAAGTTAGTACGGAGATGTGCTGTTAACACACCAGGGATCTGAATCCACCAGTCACTCCATAGGAAAACGATGGGAAGTCTCCTCTTGTGCGATTTACAGCCTCTGAAAGCATGCTGGAGGGTCAGCTACGAGTAGGTCCCAACTCAGCGACAAATGACAGAGTTGAGTGCTCTCCAGTTGCCTCTCATGGACTTAGACCCCCAGCACGTTTACTACCTGGCCTAATTTCTATGCTCAGTTCTTCTAACCAGGATGAATTTCCCATGAGGGTTCCAAGAGGTTTCAAAGCTGCAATTGCCAAGCCACTTCCAGAGGACCCTGAACCAGACAGGCATGAGAAGGTGCACAAATGCCATTCTGTTCTTCAAATGGGGTAAGAAACAAATTCCAGACAACAATGGACTATCATTAACATAAGGAGAGCGAGACATAGTCTTTCTGTGTGTGTTTTGTTTTCTATTTGGACAGTTGCTAATCTGGTTGGCAAAAACAGCGTGGTGTGGAATGTGTCTCCAGATTTCATCAAAACATGCCTCTGTGCTCCTCACAACACTCTGGACAGGATGGGTAAATGCACTTCATCTTCTCAGGGAATGTCATGGATTCATGACAAGTTAAATGCCTATCATCAAATGGTACCAGATTAATGCAAGGCTTTCAAAGCAGTTGTAAACGATCCTAAGCATTTCTTATGTACTTGATTCATAACTGTCTTCCTCAGTAGATGGTGTGAATTACGCTCATTACATGAACGCAAGGGTAAGATCTGTCTTCATCATTGTTGCCACATCTAGTACTGTGCCTGGCAGGTAGGTTCTTGTTGTTATCAGAAGTCACTGAGTTGACCACAATTCACAGCCACCCTCTCAACAACATACTGGAAACCTTGACCTATCTTGCACCCTTGAGCCCTAACTGCACTCGCTGTGTCAATCCATCTGACTGAAGGTCTTCCTTTCTTTTCCCTGACCCTCCTCTGCCTTTCCTGGCATGATGTCCTCTTTCAAGGACTGGTCCCTCCTGGTAACATGCAGGCAGGTAAGAGTGTCGATACCTGTGCTACGCTGACACCAAGGAATTAATGAGTTAATTGATGTCAACATGGTATGAGATCTCTACAGAAGCTGCAAACATAAACGCATTTAACATGCAGGGGCGTCTTTCATGTCAGATGCTTCACTCACTTATGTCACCTGTCTGGTTCCCTGATGCCTTTGAATTGTGGTACTTGCGAGGAACAGTCAACCTGCTGTGGATTACCGAGAGAACAAGCCAATCTGTCTTGAAGGAAGTGTAACCAGAGTGCTCCTTAGAGGTAAGGATGGTGAAACTTCGTCTCCCTTACACTGGACACATTCTCAAGGAAGTTCCAGTTCTTCAAGAGATGCATCATGCTGGGAAAGGCAGAAGGTTGACGAAAGAGAGGAAGACCTTCAACAAGACAGACTGACACCGTGACGAGAGTAAGACAGAGACCTTGAGGACGGCAGAGGCTAAGGACAAGTTTCAGATCTGTTGTTTATAGGGTCACACTGAGTCCTCACTGACTCGATGGCACCTAACAACAACGACTTCCTAGAACAAGGCAGCTTTGGTGGTGGCAAGTTTTCAAACTCTTTTTCACCTACAATGTAGTGTCTCCTAAAGCTAAGACCCCAGTATACGCCTCACAGGCCCAGAATTAGGCATCTGAACAAAAGCAGTCCACTCAAATTATCCCAGAAATCTGGAATTGGGACCAAAAGATGCTCTCTGTCTACACTGGAAAACAGAGTGAAGTGTGGCCTTGTACAAACCTAGGCCAAGGACGATAGGGAAAGGAGAACGAGGGAGCAGAGCAGGAGCAAAGGGAGCCACGGTCTAGAGGAAGCCTAGCTGCCTGCGCTTCTTCAGCCCAGTCGCTCAGGAAGCCCAAGTGAACCTCCGGCCCTTCAGTCACACTCGGTCACTTCAAATAACAGCAGCAGCAGGAGCAGCTCTCTCACCGAGTCCCACCATCTGCTCAGCACCAAGGCTTCATATGAACTGGTCTGTCTTCTGATAATCCTAGGAGACAGTGACTGGCGTTATCTACCCTGCTGTAGCTGAGGCACAGAAAGTGGATGCAATTTAACAAAGGTCAACGAGATGGTAAGTGGCAGAGGCCAGAATCTGAACCCTCACAGGGTAGCTCCAGAATTTATTCATCTAATTATTATCCATCAATTGTGCCACCTCTAATGAGCCTTGACAAGACCCTTCTGACATTGGTGATAATGTCTCTAGTGCAACGGCCTCTTCTAAACCTAGCTTGTATTTCTGGTAGTTCCCTGTCTATGTACTGTTCCAGTCATTTCTGGATAATCTTCAGCAAGATTTTGCATGCGTATGATTTGAGTGATATTGTACAATAATTTCCATACTCTGTGGGGTCACCTTTTTTTTTGGAATGGGAATAAATATGGATCTCTTCCAGTCATTTGGCCAGACAGCTCTCCTCCAGATTTCTTGGCACAATCTGGTGAGCATGTCCAGGGTAACATCTGTTGAAATATGTCAACTGGTATTGCATCAATTCCTGGGGTTTCTTTTTTGCCAAGTCCTTCAGAGCAGCCTGAACTTTCTCGTTCATCACAATAGCCCCTTGATCATATGTTGTTTACTGACAATGATGTCTGTCTAGAGATTAAGGTGCACCTGATCCAGACCATGGTCTTCACAATTACTTGTTATGCATCAGAAAGCTGCATAATGAGTAAGGATGACAGAAGAAGAATAGATGCCTTTGAGTTGTGGTCTGGAGAAGAGTCTTGAACATATCCTGGACCTCCAAGAAAATAGATCTGTCTTAGAGAGGGTGAAACCAAGTTTCTCCTTGGAGGCTAGGATTTTGATGCTCTGTTTCACATACTTGGGCATGTGGCTAGGAGGGATCGTTCCTCGAAGAAGGACATCATGCTTGGAAGGGAGAAGAGACAGCACAGGAGAAGAAGACCCTGGATGAGATGGATTGATACAGCAAGTAGGGCAATGGAGGCAGGTGTGTCGGAGTCAGTGAGACTGGCCCAGGACAGGGCAGGCTGCAGAGCTGCTGTACACAGGGTCACTATGGGTCGCAGGCAATTCAACGGCACATAACAACAACAATGAACCTTGGTGGCATGGTATATTATGTCTGATTCCACCTTGGGAAAAGGCTGAGGGAATCTCTTCCCATAAACATGTCTAACTGGGAAACCCAATGGAGGATCAGCAGGAATCAGAATCAACTCAGAAGCAGTCAGCTTGTTTTCTGGTTTGGATCCTACCTCTTGGCTAAAGTCTGCTGAGTAAATTTCCATCATTTGTCACCCCAAAGGAACACATGCGCTTGAGAAGCAGTAGCCACCTGGAAGGCACTGTTACAGGAACGTGGCCAGTTCCTCCTGCTAAGCTGGCCAGCAAAGGCCCGTTTCCTGGAGCTCCGGTGACTGCTGGTCCCAAGGCCTTTTTTTTGGCCACAGGAAGAGCTATAGGAAAGGCACTCAGGCCTCCATTTAGCACGCCCTCAATAAATGCATGCTGAACACCCACTATGTCCTGGTTACCCCAGGAAGTGCTGGGGAAATTGAGCACTATTACCTATAAGAAATTGCTCTGGCAACCCAAAGGTACATGGTTCAAATTCACCAGCTTCTCTACAGGAGAAAGATGGACAATCTCCTCCCATATGATTACTTGCCTCTGAAAAACATCTGGAGGGGCAGCTATGGGCCAGTTCTGACTCAATAGTACTCAAAAACTCACCAGCTATTGTTTGAGGGGCTGGGAAAATAACAGAAAAGGCAAGGAAGGGCCCTGCTCTCCAGATCCTTAAATCCTGGAGGTAGAGAGACACATAATTATTTAAAATAGTGGCAGGTGCCATGAAAAGAGAAATTAAAAGACAGTCATGTGATAGGAAGGAGACTTCCGGTAAGATGGCTGACTAGGCAGCGAAGTTAAACCCTTTCTAACAAAGACGTGAGAAACCGATGAAACAGAAACTATGATAATGCTGAAACCCTGAGCTTCAAGGGAAAGAATAAAGATGTGAATCAGCTACCAAACAGAAGAGGCAGATGAACAATAACTGCAAGTAAGGAGGAACAAGCCAGTGAATCATCAGCTAGCCTGAAGCTGCGAGTCCGTTTTGATATTTTCCAAGCAAAGCAACATTTGGATAAGGGCCATGACTTGGTGACTGGCCCTTGTCAGGCAGGAATAAACCAGTGGTTGGCGAACAGAAAAATCCAATCTTCTCTTTATTCTTCACACATTCCCAGTAACCAGAGGTGTGGTCGCCTCCCACCCCAACTCCACCAGCAGCCGGTGATGCCACCCCTGGTGGGGTCCCTGCTTCACGTGGAGGGGGATGAGGTGCCAGGGCCACAAACCTCCCCTCCTGGAAGCACGTCCTCCCTGCGTCCGTGAGCCAGTGAAAGCCTGGTGTCCTACCCCAAGTCACCTCAGGGTCAGGAGGAACTCCTTTCCAGACCCCCCCACTGCTGAGCCACTTTCTGGGTCACAAGAACTTCAAGGAGGGCTGGGCACGCTGTCCCCAGGCAGCAGGAACTCCCTCCAGGGGAACCAGGCGCCCTGCCCCAGCTGCACTCTAGGTGTTCCCAGGCCTCCTCTGGGGACAGACACCTGCCTTCAGCAACTCCAGAACATCAGGAACTCCTTCTAAAACTCATCTCTGTCTCTTGTCTCTCTGTCTCTCAGGGTGTGTGTGTCCTGCCTTCAGCAACTCCAGACCATTATGAACTCCTCCTTAGTGGGGTGTGTGTGTGTGTGTGTGTGTGTGTGTATCCGTGTCCTGCTTTCAGCAAATCCAGCGTATCAGGAAGTGTGTGTGTGGGGGTGTGTGTGTGTGTGTGTGTGTGTGTGTCCTGCCTTCAGCAACTCCTGACCATCAGGAACTTCTTCTAAGACTAGTCTCTCTGTGTGTCTCTCTCTCTGTGTCTCCCTCTCCATGGGTGCATTTTTACTTTCTCTTTTTCTTCTCTTTTCCCCCCCTCCTTCCTTAGATTTTTCCTTTTTCATCATTTATTTTACTTTTGCTTTCTTTAAAAATGGAGGCTTTTGCTGCACTGCAATCCCAGAGGTAGACGGTTCGAATCCACCAGATGCTCTGCTGGAAAAGGAGGGGGAAATCTCCTCCTGTACCAGTCAGATCTGATTTGACAGTACACGTAAAAATAATACAATTAAAAAAATGGAGGCTTTTTATTGTTTTTTTCTTTCCTTTCTCTCTTGTATTCTTTCTATTTTATTTCTTTTCTCCCTTATTTTTTCTTTCCTTGTTTTGGTCCAACCCAGCAAGAGAAAGCAATTGTCCCCACACAGCCTGCCCATATCGGGACCTCCGGGAGAGCTACACACAGGGAAGGGGCCTACACCTTGTGATCTGTGATGGGCAGAGGCATCCGCCTAATCCACCCACAAAACCACTCAGCACAGTCAGGGAAACACACATGAACCTCTTTCCAGCATCCTGTCCTGCTTATCTTTCATTCCAGAGCCTCTTCTGAATCCAGCTCAAATTTCAGACAGTTTCTTGTCAACTCTTCCAGCCATTTGTCAATAATCCTCAGGAAGACTTTACTTAAACATGACAGTAATAACATTGTTTGATAATTTTCAAAAGCTTGTTGGAGCATCTTTCTTTGGAACTGGCACAAATATGCATTTCTTCCACTTAACTGGCCAAACAGTCGTCTTTCAAATTTCTTGGCATTGCTGAGCGAGCACCTCCAGGGTTGTATCTGTTTGATGAAACATTCCAGTCGGTATTCTGTCAATTCCTAAAGCTCTATTTTTGCCAGTTTCTTCAGGGAATCTTGGAGTTTTCCTTCTGTACTATTGGCTTGTCATAATACACCACATCCTAAAGTGATTACGCATTGGCTGCTGTTTGGTATTTTCTACGTATTCCTTTCCTCTTCTTTTGATGCTCCCATTCAACATTTCGCCACACACTCCTTCAGCAGTGTGACTGGAGGCTTGAATTCTTTTTTTCCATTCTTTCAGCTTGAGAATGTCATACACATTCTTCCCTTTTGGTTTTCTAACTCCAGGTCTCCACCCAAACAGTTCATTACAGTACTTTGTTTCCCCTTCTCAAGCTGCCTTTTGAAATCTTCATTTTTCTGACATAATTTCTTCCTTTTGCTTTAGTTTCTCTAGATTCTAGAGAAGGTTTCAGAGTCTTTTCTGATACTATTCTTTGTTTCCTATTTCTAATGACCTTCTGCTTTCTTTATGAACAATATCCTTGACATCATCTCCCAACACATCTGGTCATTAGTATATAATGTATCAACTCTATTATTGACATGGTCTCTAAATTCAGGTAGGACACCACACTGCCATACTTTAGCTCTGTGGGCTTACTTGTCTGTTTCACTCTCACTCTCATTACTAATCAGAACTGACTGACTCATAGCTGTAATTTCATGGGAAGAGAGTGACCATCTTTCTCCCATAGAGCAGCTAGTGGATTCAAACTACCAGAGAAGTGTGAGTGGCCTTTGAGTTAAAAGCACAATTCCCCATAGATATGCTACTAGAGTGCCCTGTGTTTTAATTCACTCAACTTCACTTTGAACTTGCATGTGAGCAACTGATGATCTCTTCTACAGCCAGCTCATGGGCTTGTTCCTACCGATGACAATGAGCTTCTCCTCTATCTCCTCCCACAGCTGCAGTTAATTTAATTCCTGGATGATCTAAGTGGTGAAGTCTACGTGTACAGTCACCATTTATGTTTTTTGTTTGTTTTTTAAAAAAGGTAGTTACAACTCATATCTCTCTCCACCCTTTCTTCCCTCATCCTCTCCCTCTCTCTTTCTCTCCTTCCCTCGCTCTCTCTCTCCCCCATCTTCTTCCCTCTATTTCCCTCCCTCCCTCTCTTTCTCTTTTTCTCTCTCCCCTTTCCTCCCTCTTCCTCTCCCTCCTTCCCTCTTCCTCCCTCTCCCTCTCTCCCTCCCCATCTCCTTCCCCCTCTCTTCCCCTTTTCTCTCTCTCTCTGTCCCTCTCTCTTCCCTTTTCTGCTGACAGTACACTGTAAGAATTGGATTCATCCCTCTAAGGGTCTTTTTCTTGTCTTTCCTTTACTTTCTTTTTTACTTTAACTCTTTTGCATGGCACACTTTTCACTAGCTATGTCTCTGTCTTAGTACCTTAATAAATCTTATTCACTTGTTTTGTTAATTTTTTTTTAAAAAAGGTATTGGCAACGAAAAAGTCACAGATAATACAAATTCTATCATGTGATCTCCAGCCACATTTCAGTCACCAAGGACATATTTTCCAAACACCAGTCTTTCCCTTTTGATTTCAACTTAAAAAAAAAACAAACATATGCTTGTTTATTCAGTGATGTTTGCTGCAATATCTTGGCTTATATGCATAGAATCACTATAGATGATATCTGCATTCCAATAACCAATTACTATTAATGCAGGGTCCTTCAGGAAGGAAGTGGGAAGGATGTCTTTGTATTATGGATATTATGGATATAGTAATTAAGGTGGTTGTTGTTGTTGTTGTTATGCGCCGTCGAGTCGCCTGCGACTCATAGCGACCCTATGTACAACAGCCCTAAACTCCGCTCTGTCCTGTGCCAATCG
>NW_006400111.1:109033-126662 GCF_000299155.1 Elephantulus edwardii | reverse complement strand
AGTTAACTTTAGTGTCAGTGTTGTCCCTGCCTTTCTCACATGCACCTTTATGCACTTATTTCCTGCTTCACCATCCCACAGGATATCCATCCACTTCTACCCCCTCCCTTCACATCTATCTCCCTTTCACCAGCCCTCCATCTAATAACTTATATATGAAGCTTCCATGGCTTCTGTGATTTCAAATATGCATGAATGGTTGAAAAGAAAGCCAATCCGATCTGTAAACTTTTTCTCAAAGTACAATTAAAAATAAAAATACAAAGGAAGAGTAAGAATAAGAAATACTAAACACAAGCAAACTGAATTACACTCTGCTTTAAAAGTAGTGAGTAACTGGGGGTAAGAAAGAAAACAATTTCTTTATCACTCAAAGCACAACCAAAAATTCCTTGAATCAAACAATAAAGTACAGCATACAAAAATCTTGGGAACACAGAAAAAGCAGTGCTCAGAGGCCAAATTACATCAACATGTGCACATCATGAAAGAAAGAGTAAAAAGAACCACCTTAATACAGTATCTCCAATAATTTTTTAAAAGAGCAACAAAATAAGGTGGTAGTTACCAGGAGAAAGGAAAGATCAAAGATCAGCATAGAAATAAATGGGGGGGGGACATAGAAAGAATCAATCTGACTGTATGATGGTTCTTTGCAAGGACTACTAGTGTCAACAAATCTATTTAAGAAATAGAGAAGATGCAACATCACAGCAGAACCAAACGATATAAAAGGATATTAACAGAATGGACTACCACCTTAAATACTGACTGAAGTTCAACATCAAGAAAACAAAGATTCTCACCACTGGGCCGATTGGCAGCATCATGATTGAGGGTGAAGAGATTGAGATTGTTAACACCTTCAGTTTGCTAGGCTCCACAGTCAACACTCTTGGCACCAGCAGCCAGGAAATAAAAGAATGAATTGCATTGGGGAAAGTCTGTTGTCAGGGAGTTCTCTAGAGTACTGAAGAGCAATGATGTCAGTCTCAAGACTAAGGTGCACCTGATCCAGGCCATAGTCTTTGCAATTACTTGCTATGCATCAGGAAGCTGGACAATGACTAGAGATGGTAGAAGGAGAATTGATGCCTTTGAGCTGTGGTGCTGGAGAAGAATATTGAACATATTATGGACTGCTAGGAGAACAGACAGGTTCATCCTGAAGAGGGTGAGACCAGGCTGCTCCTTGGAGGCAAGGATTCTGAAGCTCTATCTGACATACTTTGGGCATGTTGCAAGGAGTGACCCATTGGTGGAGAGGGACATCATGCTTGGGAGGGTGGAGGGACAGCGCAAGAGAAGACTATCCTTGGTGAGATGGACTGATTCAGTGACTAGCATAATGGGGTAAGTGTTTCAGAGACAATAAGTTTGGCACAGGATAGGGCAGGGTTCAGAGATGTTATACAAAGGGTCGCTATAAGTCACAAGTGACTCATTGGCACATAACAACAATTCTTTGAAAATTTTTAAAACCTAAAAGAAATTAATACATTTCTAAAAACATACCTCTTAACCTAACCCAACATGGACTTACATCTAAAATTTGAACATAACCATTAACAAAAGTAGAGATTGAAAGATCATAACCTCCCTCCCAAAAAAAAAGTCCTTGCCTGACAGCTCCATTTCAGAAGTGTTAACATCAATTCTATTCAAATTCTTCCAGAATAGAGAAAAGCTTTGATTGCTCCCAAATTAATTATATGATGTGAACATACCCTGCTACCAAAGACGCCATTAAAAAAAGAGAAAGAAAATGACAGAGCACTAGCCATAATGAAGACAGACACAAGGATCCTGAACAGAATTCTCACCAAGAGAACCCAACAACATATTGATAACATTAATAAGAACCCAGTATCATAACAAACAGATCAGTACCAGGTATGCAAGGATAGTTCATCCTCAGAGGAGCAAGCAACATAATCCATCATATAAATACAATAAGCAAAATCAATCAATGCAGAAAAGGAATTTTATCAAATCCAATACCAGTTGCTGATAAAAACACTCAACAAAGCAGGAGTGGAGGAGAAATTCTTCAGCATAACTAAAGGCATATCTACTAAACCAACCGCCAACGTAAGGTTCAACACTAGTCTCGAGGGAACCTTGTGAACAGGAGCCAGACAAGAATGCCCTTAATCATCATTCTTATTGTATTAGGAAGGAATCTCTGGGAGCGTAGCCCATACATAGCACATAGTACTGCTATTCAAAAGACTGTAGGTTATCAGTAAGTTAGGAGCCACCCGTGGTCCTTCTGCAGAAACGTGGGTAGTCCCCTCTCACTGCACTTCACAGCCTGGAAACCCCCAGCAGGGTCCTTATGGGTCAGAACCTTTCTATAGCAGTGAGTTTAGCTGACTATTGAGAAAATCCTTATCAAAGAATTAAGGCAAGAAAGGGACATTAAGACACATCCAAATTGGTGAAGTACAAGTAAAACTGTGTCTTTGGATTACATGGCCCTTGTTGCTGGTGTTAGGACCACTGAGTCAGAAGCAACTGATAGCTGACCCACCAGGAGGTTTTTCAAAGGCAGTAAATCACACAGAAGGAGACTGTCCGTCTTTACCCCGTGGATCAGCTGGTGAATTCGAACTATGTGCCTTTGTGATTTCAGTGCAGCTTCTTACCTCTAGGCCATCAGAGAAAAATACAAAAGATTCAACAAGAAAATGACTAGAACTAAGGGAAAGAGTCAGCAAAGTGATAGGGGGGCCTGAAAAGACAGGTTACTGATGGGCAAGGTTGAATGGGGATTAATTTTATAAAACATAAGCATGAGAATGTATGAAACACAATGCGAATGAAGAAGAGTGTGAAACACAATGTATACAAACTTTGTAAGCAAATCTATTTAAAAAGGGGGGGAATAAGGACAAAGGACATGAACAGACAGGTCATGAAAAGAAGACATGAAGGAAGTCAGAAAACATATGAAGAAATGCTCTCTCTCAATCATTAGCCGTCAAAACCCAAATGAGCTACCATCCTACTCCCACAATAAGGACCAAGTTCAGTAAGACAGAAAACAACAAATGCAGGGGAAGGTGTAAAGAGTCTGGAACCTTCATACCCTGCTGGTGGCGTGGTAAAATAGTAAAAGCACCATGCAAAACAATATGGCACTTCCTGAAAAACTTGGAAATGGCAATGTCATCTGATCCAGCCATCCCAGTAGTAGGAGTAAATGCTACACGAGCAGTGATACAAATATATACATACACACCTATGTTTTTTACAGCACTATTCACCAATAAGACAAAAATAACCCAATGTCTACCAACAGATAAACAAGCTACAGTCCATACACTCAATGGAATACCACGCAATGTGAAAGAGTCATGATGACTCTGTAAAATATTTCATAAATGAACCTGGAATACATTATTCTGGGTGAAGTTAGTCAATAATAAAAGGAAAGAGATTATAAAAGAAGACTGTTACAAAAAGAGAGGAAGAACCCAGATGAGATGGATTGATGCAGTAACTGAAGCAATGCGGGTTGGTGTGTCAGAATTGGTGACACTGGTTCAGGACAAGGGAAGGTTCAGAGCTGCTGTACACAGGGTCACTACAGGTGGCAGGCAACGGGACAGCACATAACAGTGGCCTAGTGGCAGGAAGCTGTTTTTTCTCTTGAAAAGGAATATTCTAGGGAAAGGGGGAGGGGAAAGTAAGGGGAGGAAGAAAAATGCACAATGAATGAATGAAAACCCAACCTTTCTGTAAACTTTTGCTAAAATCACAAAAATACCTAAGAGGTAGAAAATTAAAAAAGAACAAAAGGATATATTCTCTGATAATTACCGGGGAAGGAGGGAAAAGGAGAGTAAATCACTATCTGGAGGATAGGAACTTATCGACTGAGGTGAAATTATCAATTTAGGTGAAACGGAATCTACCTTATAGGAGAAGATAACACAAAATGCTCAAGGCATTGAGTTCACATGTTAAAGGCAAAAGAGGTAAATCATATCACATACACAAACCTACAATAAGAGTAACAATAATAAACTAGAAGGGGCTATCCAGAGAGATAGGTAAGCTGAACAGGTTCCGGATCTATGAGTAGGAAGGAGACTCATCGCTTTATACAGGTTTGACAGATGATATTTCTGGATATGCCTTGCATATGCTGCAAATACGGCCACTTTTCATAAGAGTATGCAGGGGGCAAAGGTAAGAAGATGTCTTACCTGAAATCAAATACCTTAAAGGAATGAATCACAGGGCTTGAGAGCTCAGGACCATCGTCTCAGAGGACAACAAAGTCTATAACACAGTCCACAAAGACAATGTTCTATATCCTACTTTGGTGAGTAATAATTAAAGTTTTAAAAGCTTTAAAAGCGATGTATATGATAGGGTATTATGGTTATCACAAGAGTCCACAATTAAGGTTGCACAGTGGAGTGTACTTGGGGCGGTGGGTGTGGGGGGATTGTATCCCAAAGAAAGAATTTTCTTTTTACTTTTCAAAGAGAGAAGTAAACTGGGGCTGAGCAGGGAGAAAAGTGCAACACTGAATGAATGGAAATTCAAAGTCTCTGTAAATGTTCATTAAAATTATTTTTAAAAATCTAAAAAAAAAAAACAAAAGCTTGTAAGATGCCATGATCCACTCACAGTTACAATGTTCTAAATCAAAATGCATAATGATCAAACTGTATATTAAATTAAAATGTATACTGAATGAAACGGTAGTTACAATGTTATAAATTAAAAAAATATATGTAAATAAACAAATAAAATTGTAGTTACAATGTCTTACAACAAAATGCACATGAATGAAAACCTGTAAGATTTGTAAGCTCTCTCTTAAATAAATAAAAGGGGAGGGGAAGAAACTTTTTTAAAAGCTTGTAAGCAGCCATCTAAGATGAAACTACTGGGTTTTTCCCCATCCAGAGGAAAGAAGAGTGAAGACAATCAAAGATACACAGAAACAACTAGTCCAGAAGACAAAAGAACTACTTAAAACGCAGTTGCTACTACCACTGTTAAAATCAGAAAATAACTAGGTGGTTCCTGGCTGCCAAAGGAATGACTGTAGAAGATCCTGAATAGGGAGTGGAAGAAAAATGCAGAGGAAAATTCAAATTCATAAAAAAAGAGCAGCCTTACTGGACAGATAGAGATTGGGGAACTCCCAAGACTTCCTTCCTCCCCCTTAAGGCCTGGGACTGAATTAACTCCCATGACTCAACTTTCAGCCAAACAGCAAACAGATCTAGAAGGTGAATAAGCACTCCAGGGAGGTACTCCCTCTTCAGAGCAAACATATGGGGTCCAAAAGGCAGCATGTGCCCAAGGACAAGGTTCAGAAGACAGGAGGGGTTAGAGAAGAGGGGGATGTGGAAACAGAAAACCCAAGGAGGAGCTGACATGAGTAGCATTGTATTATGGGTATTTTGATGCATGTGAAATAAAATGTATATGAATCAGTGAATGGAAAATCAATTTGCTGTGGAATGGAAAATTAATCCGTTAAGGAAGGCTCCTCAGAAGAGGTATGAGCAGAGATGGAGATAACGAGAAGAAGCAGTAACACAGTCATCCTAGGGAAGAGGATAGAGAAAGATGAATTGAGATGGGAGGAACTCAAAGAACTAAATGCAAGGACCAGGAAGCAGGCAGTATGGCTGTTGTAAACATCATCCCACAACATTCATTGGAGCATCTTCAGTATTCCAGACCTCAGGAGAGAAAGGTTACTGAATGGAGTAGGTTGTTAAAAAAATACCCACAATTCTTCATTCCCCCTCATGTCAAGATGGTGCAAGATGGGGCAACATTCAGATCTGTTATTCATGGGGTCCCGAGGAGTCACACAATGGCATCTAATAACAACTTGATATCAATACTCTTTGCAATGAGATTTTGCACCTCATCTCACCAAGAGTTAGACATTTATTTCCCTATTTGCTGAAACTGAGCTGGACTGACTACCTGCATTTGGTCAGTTGAAAGTAGTCACCACAAAACTGTGCCAAGTCTAGAGCTACATCTCAGGAGTCCTGTGGCTTTTCTCATTCTTTGGAGCTCTGCCTGAGGATTGGTAGACTATCCTGGTTGCCTGCTGAATTATGAGGACACACAGGGCCCAGCCATCCCCACACTCCTGCTTAGCACAGACCCAACTGTGAGACATGTGGATGAGATGATGGGAAACCAACCCTGCACATTCAATCACACTTCTATTGAGTTGATTCCAACTCATGGTGACTAGATTAAGCCTTAAAAAAATGAACACTTGTTGTTGTTGTTGTTGTTATGTGCTGTTGAGTCTCTTGTGACCCGAGCAGTCCTATGTACAGCAACTGTGAAGCCTGCCCTGTCCTGAGCCAGCCTCATTGATTCTGACACACCAACCCCATTGCCCCATCACTGTATCAATTCATCTCATCTGAGGTTTTCCTCTCCTGTGCTGTCCCTCCACCCTTCCCAGCATGATGTCCTTCTCCAAGGAGCGATCTCTCCTGGCCATGTACTCAAAGTATGTGAGATGGAGCTTCAAAATCCTAGCCTCCAAGGAGAGATTTGGTTTCACCCTCTCCAAAACAGACTTATTTGTTTTCTTGGCAGTCAATGATATGTTCAAGACTCTTCACCACACCATAACTTGAAGGCATCGATTTTTCTTCTGTCATCCTTAGTCACTGTCCAGTTCTCCAATGCACAGCAAGTAATTGCAAAGATAATAGCCTGGATTAGGCACAACTTACTCTCTACACTGACATCTACATGGTTTAAAATTAAGAAAGGTGTATATCAGGGCTATATATCTGTATACTGGAAAATCCTTCAAGAAGCTGGACTCTGTAGAAAAGAACGTGGCATCAGGATTGGAGAAAGACTCATCAACAACCTGCGTTATGCACACGACACAACCTTGCTTGCTGAAAGTGAGGAGAACTTGAAATGCTTGCTGTAGAAGATCAATCACTACAGCCTTTAATATGGATTACACCATCAAGACAGATGGAGAAAAAAACTGAAATTGGCAATGATTTCATCTTACTTGAATCCACAATCATCATTCTTAGTACCAGCAGTCAGGAGATCAGGATACATGTTCCACTGGGAAATGTCAGTGACACGTCTAAAGTACTGAGAAGAAATGATGTCAGTTTAAAGACTACCAGATGCACCTGATTCAGGACACAGTCTTTTCAATCACTTGCTATATATCTGAGATCTGGATAATAAATAAGGATGACAGAAGAACTACTGATGCCTTTGAGCTGCAGTACTGGAGAATAATACTGAAGGTCAAAGGAATAAATAAATAGATATGTCTTGGAGAAAATGTGGCCAGAGTGTGGTTAGAGGCAAGGATGGTGGAGTGTGATATCATATACCTTGGTCATGTTGTTAGGAGGAGATATAATACAGAAGACGAGGAAAGTCAGCAAGAAAGAAAAAGGAAGACTCTCGAGATGGACTGATGCAGTGTCTACAGCGACGGGCTTGAGTATGTCAGAGAAGATAGAGAGAGTACAGGCCGGGACAGGGTCCAGATCTGTTGTTCAAGGGAGGTCAATGTGAGTGGTACTTGACTCAATGGCACCTAACAGCAACAACAACATGATAACCATACAGAACAGGTTAGGACTGTCCCCTCAGGTTTCCAAGACCGTAAATCTTCATGAGAGTGGATGGCTCATCTTACTCCTGCAGAACTGCTGACCTCTCTGTTAAGAACCAAACACGTCACACACGTAACCACCCAGCCCCCAGGAAACCTGCTGGCTAACTGCAGACACGCTGGTGATCTGCATCAAGCAGCGAACCCTCCAGCTACTTTGCAAGCTAATGTACAGTTTGTAACCAAGAAGTTATGCATAAGGATAGTCGATGGAAGACAATTATTTTTAAAAAATTTAAGAGCCTGTGAGCTCTTCCTTTGTGACTGTGCTCGGCAGCCCCTGTCAAAGCCTTGATCAAGGAACTGTGGCAGAGCTAGGTCCTCACATGGCCCCAGGCTGATGCCCCGAAGCAGTGGCTGCTCTAATCTGACACAAGGAATAACTACAGCTTCATTGGAAAAAGCTCAAGCAAGCAGTGGGAAAGAACTTCTGGTTGACAAGAGTGGGTTAAAGGCACTGCCTCCGGAATCACACAGATCTGGCTTTAAATGTCTTCCCATCCTTACCAGTTAGAGGAAGCTGCTTAACCTCTTCAAACCTCTGTTTCCTCATCTGCAAAACAGAGTACTAAGTCAAGAAGACAAAGATTCTCACCACTGGACCAACTGGCAGCATCAGGAAGGATGGTAAAGAGATTGAGATTGTTCACAGCTTTAGTCTGCTTGGATCCACAGTCAACACTCTTGGCACCAGCAGCCAGGAAATTAAAAGACATATTGAGACGGGAAAGTCTGCTGTTAGGGACCTCTCCAAAGTACTGAAGAGCAATGGTGTCACTCTGGAGACTAAGGTGCGCCTGATACAGGCCATGGGCTTTGCAATCACTTGCTATGCATCAAAGAGTTGGACAATGACTAGGGAGGACAGAAGGAGAATTGATGCCTTTGAGCTGTGGTGCTGAAGAAGAGTACTGAATGTACCATGGACTGCTAGGAAAACAAACAGGTTCGGCCTACAGAGGGTTAAACCAGGCTGCTCCTTGGAGGCAAGGATCTTGAGGCTTCATCTGACATACTCTGGACATGTGGCAAGGAGGGGCTGGTCCTTGGAAAGGGACATCATGCTTGGGAGGGTGGAGGGACAGCGCAGGAGCGGAAGGCCCTCTATGAGGTGCATTGATTCAGTGACTGGGGTTATCAGGATGGGTGTGTCGGAGACAGTGCAACTGGCACAGGACAGAGCAGAGTTTAGGGCTGTTGTACAGAGGGTCGCTATGAGTCACACACGACTCAACAGAACATAACAACAACAACAATTCAAGGATGCAGTAAAGCAATGGACACAAAGTACATGCCCTGTTGTTGTTGTGTATTGTGTGTCTGCACCCACTGTTCTCCCGCAGACCAGCTGGTGGATTAGAACTGCATGCCTTTGGGATGGCAGTGCAGCTTCTAATCAAGAAGCCACACACTCTGTAAGTGCCTAGTGATGATAGGTGAAGGTTTCCCCACGTGAGGACCAAGGTACTTTATCACTTCAGACTATAGTAGAAGGAAGCTGTTGCCTTTCTTCGGCTCCCCATCCCCTTAATCCTCCTGGTTATAACAAGGACAAAGTCTCCCCTAGCTTGATCTGTATACATCCTTAACATCATCCAAAGGTATGTGGTTCGAATCTACCAGCTGCCCCATGAGAGGAAGACAGGCAAACTCCTCCCTTGCAAACTACTGCCTCTGAAAACCCCCGGAGGGTCAGCTATGGGCTGGTTCTGGCTCTACAGTATGCAGTAACAGCAGCAATGATTTTTGCTAAAAGAGATCAGTAACTCAGTTGCTAACTGAAGAGCCAGTGGTTCAAACTCACCAGGTGCTTCACGGAAGAAAAGAGCTGGCAATCTGCTTCCATGAAGATCACAGCTTTGGAAACCCAATGAAGCAGGTTCACTTTGTCTTACAGGATGAGCTCACTAAGAGGAGGAATCCACACAGCAGGACACAAGAAACAGAATATGACCATTTCCATTTTGGAACAAAAGGAAAGAACGTTTCAAAGTCAGATCTTTGTGAGGCAATAGTATCTGTTCAGAAGTTCATAACATTATTTCCTTTTCACTACATCTATTTTTATAGTTAGTTCTTTGTCTGATTGTGGTTGTATTGGCTTTTCCATTTATAGAAAGTCTTATAAAGTAACTGGTGAAAAGCTAAGACCATTTAAAGGGGGAAAAGTTCAATTAAAAATGAGAGAGAGAGCACATTGATATTGCAAATCTTAAGAAAAACAATATCAGAGAAGAGGAAGGAACACAGACATAATGAGAATTAGATCCAATACAAAGACTAGTTCAACCAAATTTCTAGCTATACTGATTTTATTAATCAGCTTTTGATAGCTAAGACTCAAGTAGCAAATGACAGGAAAATCCTGTTGTGTTAACAATATTCCAAATTTGCTCGTACCATATAGGGAGGGGAGCTCTGGTGACTTCGTCCACAGGAGGTGCACTGAGAACCCATAGGTCATGCTTTTCTGACGGTTCAAATTCACCAGTGGCTCCCCAGGAGAAAGATCACAATCCCCTCCCATGCCGTTTACAGGCCTGGAAATGCAATGGGGAGTTAGCTATGCATCAGTTCTGACTTGGCAATGAATTGGCTGGTGCAAGCAATGTAACTCTGCATTTACTGTGGCTCTGTGGCTCTGCTCCATGTGTGTTTTCCATCCTAGGATACAAACTAAGGGAAAATATTTTTCTTGGTTTTATAAGAGAAGGAAGAACAAAAGCTTATAAAGTTTCTAGTTAGACGGAAAGTACACCACGCCTGCTCACAGGCTAGTGACCAATATCACATGGCCAAGCTCCACACAAAAGCAACCCCAAGTTACTTCAACACAGCAAACTGACAGACCAGTGCTGTATCACTTGAGGTTGCTGTGATGTTGAATGTTGTTGCCACTGGTGTGTCAAATGCTATCATGGTTACCCACCGTGGACAGTGTTTGGTGGAGCTCCCAGATCAACACAGGCTTGGAAGCAGGGGTAGCATTCACTTCCTAAACAATATGCCACTGGGAACTCTATGAACATAGAGAAATGATGATTGTTACAGAAAAGGATTCAGGTCTTTTGTTCATAGGGTTGCTATGAATCATGCTCAAGTCAACAGCACTTAACAACAACAAGCTCCATATGAATGAGACAGGAAAGCATATATGCCCCAGCCCACTGTGGTGGTGATGGTGGTGAGACACCAAGCCAACCAGAACTTATAGCAAGTCTATGAACAACACATGGGAACCTTGCTGCTCTGTGCTGTACCATCCTCACACTCTCCACCACGATCACGCAATCAACCATGCACACTGATTGTGGATCCAAGTAAAATGAAATTGTTGGAAACTTCAATCTTTACTCCATCTATCATGATATTGCCCACTGGCCCAATTGTGGAGATTTGGGGGGTTCTGATGTTAAGATGAGAGGCATGTAAAAGTGTGGGATCTTCTCCAGCTTCGAGTGAGTCCTCATCACTTTCTTCAAGCAAAGTTGTACCATCTGCCTAATGCAAGTTGTTGATGAGTCTTCTTTCAACCATGATGCCACATTCTCCTCAAATTATTTGCTCAGCATGGCAATGGAGAAAAGATCCAAGCCTGACACAAACCTTGCCTGATTTGAAACCAGGCCATAGTTCCTCGTTTAATTCTGACCGGTGTTTCTTCGTTTATACACACATTTTTCAACAGCACAATTAAGTGTTAAGAGATTCCCACTCTTCTCAATGTCATCCACAAAGTATTATGATCTGCAGAGTCAAATGCCTTTGCAAAGTCATCTTTCTGGTATTCTCCATTTTCAGTCTAGAGTCATCTGAATCTGGTATCAGCATTGATATTCACAGCCTCTTCTGAAACCAACTTGAATTTCTTGTATTTTCCTGAGGATAAACTATTTCAACCCCATTGCTGTTGTTGTTGTTGTTATGTACCATCAAGTCACTTATGACTCATATTGACTCTATGTCCAACAGCTCTGAACTCTGCTTTATCATGAGCCACCCTTACTGTCTCTGACACACCTACCCCCCTTACCCCAGTCACTGAATCAATCCACCTTGAGTGTCTTCCTCTCTTGCACTGTCCCTCCACCTTCCCAAGCATGCTGTCCCTCTCCAAGGATTGGTCCCTCCTTACAACATGTCCAAAGTATGTCAGACGAAGCTTCAGAATCCTTGCCTCCAAGGAGCAGTCTGGTCTCACCCTCTCCAGGATGAACTTGTTTGTTCTCCTAGCAGTCCATGGTATATTCAATACTCTTCTCCAACACCACAGCTCAAAGGCATCAATTCTCTTTTTATCCTCCTTAGTCACTGACACTATAAAGCCCATAGCAATGAATAGGGAAATTTACATTCGTCTTACAGGTAGGAGAGCAAATAATTGAGACAATAATACCACAGTCTACCACAATGACCTTGGCCAAGTCATTTCACTTCCGTTTCTCCATCTGCAAAATGAAAATAACACTTCATAATGTCAAGTTTAATAAAGATGCATTTCTTTCCCTTTCTCTTTCTAAGTTTGTTAAAAGTTAGAAAGACCTCAGGAGACCAATGATATTCCGTTTAGGCCAAGATCAATGACCAGTCACAAACAATCTCAGGCAGATCTGAATCTCCACGTGAGCTGAGCTCCCTTTCAGGCCACGACCCATCCATCCCTTCCTAAGCCGTTCGTCACCACACTTCATGGAAATCTTATGTACAAACATGTACCAGTTCTGAAATTACAAAGAATCTGGTGAGGACACCAGATTAGCATAGTGATTAAGAGCAGCTATTTGGGGATTTAAATCATGGCTCTGCCATTTACCGGTTAGATGACCTTGAGCAAGTAAAGAAGGAATTAAACCTCACATTTGTTATCTACAGAATGGGAACCAAAAAACCTACTTAGCTAAGAAATTATTGTCAAAAGTCAATGAGAATTTTCAAAAGACCATCTTCTCACTCTCCCTGGAAGAACTAAATAACAAACATAAACTCCTGTTAACCCCAGAACAAGTCCCAGAGGACACAAGTTCAAGTGTTTTCAGTCAATATGTGGGACCTATTACAGACAGGTCCTGAGGAGCTCTGACAGCAGCACAGTGTGTTACATGCTGCACTGCTAAATGAAAGGTCAGTAGTTCAAATCCTCCAATAGTGTCTGGCGTAACAATGGGCATCTTCAAGTGTATCTTCCTCCCGTGAACATTCACAGCCTTGGGAACCCCTGGCAGGTTGCTCTGCATCAGAATTGCCTTGACAGCAGTGGTCTGAGTTTGGATTTCTAGCCACGTCCAAGGAGTCTTGGTGGTGCAGTGCTTAAGCACTGTACTACTAAATGACAGGTTCGTAATTTGAACCCGTCGGCAACTCCACGGGAAGAAGATGTGCAAAGATTTACAGCTTTGACAACACTGCGGGGCACTAAAAAGAAGTGCCCGATAGAGCTGATGTGGTAGGGTCGAAAGAGAGCCCAGGTCACAGGGAGACTCAGACATACTTGGCTTTGGTCATGACTGGTCACAGATCTTGGGCTGAACTGACTCTGTCCTATAGTGTTATGAATCACAACCAACTGAACGGTAATGGATTCTTGGTCTTTGATAGGCACATCCAAGGAGTTCTGATGGCCACAGCTAACATGAAGGGTGGTAGTTCAAATCCACCAGGCTCGCCATAAGAAAAAGACAGAGAAACCTACTTCCATAAGATTAGAACATAGAAAGCTTTATCAGACAGTTCTATCTTATCCTAAGGGTCACTATGAGGCGAATTCATTTCATAGTAACAGGTCTCGATTTTGTTTTAAATAGGTTCATCCTGGCTTATACCAGGCATGTGTCTCTGAGTTCTATTTTTGTTTCTCATTCATAATATGGGACTGTGTCCCGCTCCCTCGGAATCCTACAGAGATGTCCTACATCAACCTCTATCTATACATTCTCAATTCTTTTTAAAAGATGTAAAGAAATAGCCAGTGGAAAGGCCATTTCTCAAGGAGATAAATGGGTGCAGCCTGGAATGACATTAAGTTCCCCCACTTTCTGCTAGCAGAGCCTTTCAGCAAGGCCTTCTGGTGGGCTGCAATGAGGACCCTAGGAGAACAGACCCCCAGCGAGAGGACTCCCCTCTCCCACTGCATTCTTTGTGGCTGAATTGCCTATCTTGCGTGTGGTGGATGCTTTTAGCAACAAAGATATCTCCATCTCCCAGCTGGAGGACTTGTTGCCAATTACTTAGAACAGGGATAAATAATTAAACAGACTTTTCCCTTAAAATAGCAAGTGGAAGTGTCTAGGTAACAGTAAAAGGCTGGCAATAATGGCCTCCCCGGCGGCTCACCGCAGTTTGTGCCAAGTCTGCTCAAGTGTCCCCAGTGATGGCACAGTTCTGAAGAGCCTCAGTTTTCTCACCTATAAAGTGGGAATCACAAGTCATCTAGGAGCACATGACAGGCTTTGAGAGCTCGGTGTGTCACCCCAGGAAAAGACCCTGGTGGCACACTGGGTAAGTGCTCAGTTGCTAACTGACGGGTTAGCTCCCCAGAAGAGAGAATGGGCAGTCCCCCGTTCTTGTCCCCTTTCACTTAGTTGTGAAAGAAGAGAAAGTCATTTGAAGGACAGAGGGAGAGTGGAGAAATAGAATTCAGGTGGGAAAGAGCTGGTGAGGACCTGAAAAGACGGGGCAATGGTGGCCATAATCAACAGTGATTAGTGTTATAAAACACAATGTATGGGAACGATTGTATGAAACATAATGTGAGTGGAGGAAAGGAAATATGCATAATAATAAAAGAGAGAAAAAATTGAAAAAGAAAAAAAATGCAGAATGTAACTTGAATTGAGGGGAGAGGAATCAAAGGGGACTCGTAGAGTTTGGTACTCAGTTCAAACCCACCAGCTGCTCCACAGGACGGAGACGGGCAATCTCCTCCCATGCAATTCACAGCCTCTAAAAACCCACTGGAGAGTCAGCTATGGCTCAGTTCCAACTCCATGGTACCTGACAACAACAATAACAACAGGATCTGGGGGCAATTTGGCCAAGAACTCAAAGGAGGGGGATTAAGAACACAAAATCTTTCTAATTCCACTATGCACCCTGAATTCTGGACTCTTGTAATAACCATAATACCCTATCATATATCGCTTTTAATGCATAGTGGAGTGTACTCAGGGCGGTGGGAGGGGCGTGGGGGGGATTGTATACCAAACAAAGAATTTTTCTTTTACTTTTCAAAGAGAGATGTGAACTGGGGGTGGGGGGAGAGCTGGGCAGGGAGAAAAGTGCAACAATGAATGAATGGAAATCCAAAATCTCTGTAAATGTTCATTAAAATTAATAAAATAAAATTTTAAAAAATCTTTCTAAGATGGTGTTCAAAGCCATTCCTATTCTGAGCTTCAGCGTACTGCTCCACTCCCTTCACTCAGCTCCTGCCTACCTGCTTATGGAGTGGAACCTGTCCCAAGTGGGAGACCGATGAGAAGGGAGGAAACTAAGTAACTAACACAAAGGAAGATGATGGAACGTTTCCTCGATCACCCAAGATGAGCCCAATCTAATGTATTCACTGCTTTCACGCATTTGAGAGACTGCAGGCCAAAGAGGCTTTGGTCTAAGAAGCATCCTCTCTTTAGCAAAGGCGTCTCTGAGTGGCATAAACCATTAAGTCTTCAGCTGTTCACTCAGAGGGACCTCGAAAGACAAGCCTGAGAGTCCACTTCCCACAAACCAGCCACTGAGAACCTTAAGAAGCAGAGTTCTACACTCAGCAATGCCGGGTCCCCAGGAGCCAGAGCAGGCTCCGTACAGCTGGCATAGGGTTGTCTCTTCTTAGGGATGGAGGAAGCAAGCGAGCTCTACCTACATTTCCTGTTAGACCAGTGCACCCTGTAAAAACAGATTCTGCTTTGACAACTCTGTGTTTCTCTCCTGACATCTGTCACCACCCAAAGCCGTCTTCTTGATTTACTTGTCTGCTCTCAGCTAAAGAGAACGGTTCCATAAGGACCAAGGGCTATGTCTAACTTGTTCATTCTGCATGCAAATATCTAACATATAGCAGGTGCTCAATATATATTTCTTAAAAAAAAAAAGAAAAAATCTTGAATTTGGGGTTATTTCCAGCCCCACCTCTTGTTAAAGCAAGAGCTGAAACAAAAGCCCTGAGAGAGAGTTTTCTTAGCAAGCAGAATTAAGAGAATTAAGGAGGGTAGAGAGAATAGTGCAACAATGAATGAGTGGAAGCCCAAAATCTCTGTAAATGTTTATGAAAATTAATAAAATATAATTATAGAAAAAAAAACAAAAAAACAAAAAGTATAGGTAGCCAAAAGCTATGAACATATTCAATGTAGTTTCATGTTACACTGTTCCTTTGGGAAAATTAAGCTAAGTTTCAATAATAAAATTTATCCTGACTTAAAAAAAAAAAAAAAGAAATAAGAGACTGGAGAGAGCTCTGGTGGCCTAGTGGCAAAAAGGTGCACTGCAATCCCAAAGGTACACAGTTTTAGTCCACCTGACGCTCTGCTGGAGGAGGTGCAATCTCCTCTTGTACCAATCAAATCTGATTTGAAGGTACATGCACACACAAAATAATAAAAAAAATCTTAAAAAAAAAAGAAGTATGAGACTGGGAAATGACTGTAGGTTGTATGTAAGTTTATTTTCCCAAAATGAAGCGGGGGAGGGAATCACAGACTTTGCTAGGTTTCTTTGTACTCTGGGTCGCCAGTCAGTGGCTCTACAAAGGAGAAAGAGAAACCCTTATTACATAATTTCAAAATTTGGCCTCAACTTAGCTAAAAGTTTACTCCCATTAGAGTCAAGACTGGTACAAAAATAAGAGCAGTCACTTCCTCTTTTCTAGATTCAAAAAGGGAGAATGTGTAAAAAAAAAACAGACTGAACTCTGAACTTCCTCTCTTTTAACCACAATTTTCTGACTTTTACTTTGGTAAAATGATTGCCAAATAAATAATAAACTGGCAGCACACGTTGGTGCTGGCTGATAACCAAAAATCTCAAAATCTACTTGGAAAGTCGTCTGTAGAGTCCAGCCTTGAGTAAAGTAACCAGTGTGGGGGACTCTGTGAGTCAGGAGACAAAGCTCGTTCATGTGTGCCATGAGACTGCCTGGTTCAACTTCCTGGCTGCTAGAACTCCAGTCCCAGCCAGACACCTTACCATGGCAAAGTGAAACCGACCCCAAACTAGCTATTCTGAGGCACAAATGAACTGCTGGCCGCCACAGAGAGTCAGAACATTGCAATCAACAAGATGAGTGTGGGCACACTTAAGAAATGAGTTCTTAGTGCTAGGCTCTCAGGACCATCATCTCAGGGGACGTCAAGGTCAACTGCAAGAACAAACCACAAAACAGGCATTCTACATTCTTTTTTGGTAAGTAGCAACTGAGATCTCAGAGACTTATAAGTAGCCATCTAAGGTACAACTATTGAACTCTTTCTGCTGGGAAGAAAATCAAAGACACTTAAAAATAATTAGTTCAAAGACTTCATGGACCACATGAACTTCATCCTCTACTATCCAGAAGTACTGGATGGTGCCTGGATATCACTGCTGACCAATCTACAAATGATCATACTAGAGGGTCTTGGGCAGGGGAGGAGAAAGACATGGGACAAAATCAAATTCACTAAAATTACCCATCTTGCTGTTCTAATAGAGACTTGGAGGGTCACCAAGACCATGCCCTTATTAACTGGAACCAAATTCACTCCTATGGCTTAAATTTGGTCAAACAACAGACATGCTTAAAACTAAACAATAACATCAGAAACACCCTCACTCCTTAGAACAAGAAATCAGTCAAAATCAAAATGGTAGTATTTGCCCAGGGAGAAAGTTCAGAAAGTTGCAAATAGAGATACCATTTGACCCCATAATACCACTACTGGGAATATACCCAGAAGAGACCATAACTGACACCCAAGCAGATATATGCAC